>NW_024544787.1:1200000-1645903 GCF_018167655.1 Microtus oregoni | reverse complement strand
ACTCAGGAGATCTTGTCTTTTTCTACTTTCCACGTAGATTAGGCCCATGTATGTCTCTCTTAAGCTCCTCTTTGTTGAGTAGGTTCTCTGGGATTGTGAGTTGTAGGGCTGATTTTTCTTTGTTTTATGTCTAATGTTATTTATGAGTGAGTACATATTGTATTTGTCTTTCTGGGACTGAGTTACCTCACTCAAATGATGTTTTCTAGATCGATCCATTTTTCTACAAATTTCAAGATGTCATTATTTTTACTGCTGTATAGTACTCCATTGTGCAAATGTACCACATCTTTTTATCCATTCTTTGGTTGAAGGGCATTTAGGTTGTTTCCAGATTCTGGCTATGACAAACAATGAACATAGTTGAGCACATGTCTGTTCCCACATCACATGTTCTTGTGGTACTATTGATCATCCTTTGGATATATACCCAAAAGTTGTATTGTTGGATCTTGAGGAAGGTTGTTTCCTAATTTTTTGAGAAATTCCCATACTAATTTTTAAAGCAGTTATACCAGTTTGCACTCCCACCAGGAATGAAGGAGTGTTCCCTTTACCCCACGTCATCTTCAGCATAAGCTGTCATCAGTGTTTTTGATCTTGGCCATTCTTACAGGTGTAAGATGGAACCTCAGGCCCGTTTTGACTTGCAGTTTTTCTGATGGCTAAGGATGTAGAGCATTTCCTTAAGTTTCTTTCAGCCATTTTAAAATCATCTGTTGAGAGTCCTCTGTTTTAGGTCTATACCACATTTTTTATTGGATTATTTGTTCTTTTGATGAACAATTTCTAGTGTTCTTTTTATATTTTGGAGATCAGCTCTCTGTCTGATGTGGGGTAAGTGAAGATATTTTCCCAACCTGTAGGTTGTCATTTTGTCTTTTTGACCATGTCCTTTGCTTTACAGGAGCTTCTTAGTTTCAGGAGGCTCCATTTATTAATTGTTGCTCTCAGTATCGGTGCTACTGGGGTTATATTTAGGAAGTGGTCTCTTGTGCCAATGCAGTCAAGTATACTTCCTACTTTCTCATCTACATGGCTCAGTGCATTTTATGTAGAGGTCTTTGATCCATTTGAACTTGAGTTTTGTGCAAGGTCATAGATATAGATCTATTTTCATTCCTCTACATGTTGATATCCAGTTATACCAGCACCATTTGTTGAATATGCTTTTTCCCCCATTTTATAGTTTTTGATTCCTTGTCAAAAATCAGGTGTTCATAGGTATGTGGATTGATATCCAGGTCTTTAATTCAGTTCCATTGGTCCTACTGTCTGTTTTTTATGCCAATACCAGGCTGTTTTTAACACTATAGCTCTGTAGTAGTGTTTGAAGCCAGGGATTGTGATGCCCCAGGAGTTCCTTTATTGTATGAGGTTGTTTTGGCTATCCTGGGACATTTTGCTTTTCTGTATGAAGTTGAGTATTGTTCTTTCAAGGTCTATAAAGAGTTTTGTGCAATTTTGATGGGCATAGCATTGAATTTGTAGATTTCTTTTGGTAAGATTGCCATTTTTCCTATGTTAATTCTACCTACCAAAAAGCATGGGAGATCTTTTCAATTTTATGTGTCTTTATCAATTTCCCACTTCAAAGATTTAACGTTCTTGTCATACAGGTCTTCCACTTATTCGGTTAGAGTTATTTGGTTATGTTATTTGTGGCTATTGTGAAAGGTAATATTTCTCTGATTTCTTTCTCAGTCTATTTATCATCTGAATAAAGTAGGGATACTTAATAAGCATGGGATAAAACTGGACTCGCTGAACATAGCGGACAATGAGGACTGCTGAGAAGTCAAGAACAATGGCACTGGGTTTTTGATTCCTACTGCACATACTGGCTTTGTGGGAGCCTAGGCAGTTTGGATGCTCACCTTACTAGACCTGGAAGGAGGTGGGCGGTCCTTGGACTTCCCACAGGGCAGGGAACCCTCACTGCTGATGAGGGAGGGGGACTTGATTGGGGGAGGGAGAGGGAAATGGGAGGCGGGTGGCGGGGAGGAGGCAGAAATCTTTAATAAACAAATAAATTAATAAAAAAGAAATAGAGGGGAAAATCCATGTAAAGATGGAATATAAAAAAAATTTCCTTTAGTACTACCTTGCTGTCTTCATAACCTCTCTCTAAACAATAAATGCCTTTCTACAGAGGTAATATTTAGATGGTGCCTGGTGGTGCACACGTTTAATCCCAGCACTGAGAGGCAAAGGCAGACTGATCTCTATGAGTTCAAGGCCAAACTGGTCTGCAAAGAGCATTCAAGGACAGCCAGGGCTATACAGAGAAACCCTGTCTCAAAAAATTTAAAAAAAAAGAAGTTTTATATATATATATATAATGAGGAAAATTTATGCTTAAGATATTTGTCAGGAGAGAGTAGGTTATAATCAAAATTACGATCACTTTTTTCATACATAATCCGACTCTTTGTCTACATAATAGAATTTATGTGTTTATTTGTATTTAAAAAGCTGGAAGCCATATTTATCATATCTTTCTTCTTGTTACTTATTTTTAAGATACCTCAAGAACAGGAAATCATATATCATCTTTCATTACTAATATTATCTGCACTAATATTATATATGAAATTCATCTTTTTATTAAATAATACTTAATTCAAAGCAAAAAATAAATAAAAAATAAAGTAGGGATACTGATTTTTTTGAGTGAATCTTGTATCCTGCTACATTATTGAAGGTGTTTATGAGTTGTAGAAGTTCCTTGGTAGGTTTCTGGGCTCACTTATGTAGACTACCATATCATCAGCAAATAGTGAGAGTTTGACTTCTTCTTTTCTGATTTGTACCCCCTTGATCTTTTTTGTTATCTTATTGCTCTAGCTGTATTGAATATATATGGAGAGAGTGGCCAACCTTGTCTTGTTCCTGATTTCAGTGGGATCGCTTTGAGTTTCTCACCATTTAGTTTGATGTTGGCTGTTGGCTTGCTGTATGTTGCCTTTATTGTTTAGGTATGTTCCTTGTATCCCTGCTCTCTCCAAGACCTTTGTCATGAAGGGATGTTGTATTTTGTCAAATGCCTTTTCAGCATCTAATGAGATGATCATGTGATTTTTTAATTTCAGTTTGTTTATATGGTGGATTACATTGACAGATTTTTGTATGTTGAACCACCCTGCATCACTGAGATGAAGCCTACATGGTCATGGTGGATGAAGGTTCTGATGTGTTCTTGGACTCAATTTGCCAGTATTTTATTGACTATTTTTGCATCAATGTTCATAAGTAAGATTGGTCTGTAATTCTCTTTCTTAGTAATGTCTTTCTGTGGTTTGGGTATCAGGGTAACTGTAGCCTCATAAAAAGAGTTTGGCAATGTTCCTTCTGTTTATATTGTATGGAATAATTTGAGGAGTATTGGCATTAGTTCTTCTTTGAAAATCTTGTAGAATTCTGAGCTGAAACAATCTGGGCCTGGGATTTTTTTGGTTGGGAGACTTTTGATGACTGTTTCTATTTCTTTAGCGGTTGTAGGTCTATTTAATTTGCTTATCTGGTCTTAATTTAATTTTGGTAAGTGATATTTATTCATTACCTTTATGTTTTCCAATTTGGGGGAATACAGGTTTTCAAAATATGACCTGATGATTCTCTGGATTTCTACCATGTCTGTTATTATGTCCCCGTCTTCATTTCTGATTTTGTTAATTTGTATATTCTCTCTCTGCCTTTTTGATAGTTTAGATAAAGGTTTATCTATTTTGTTGATTTTCTCAAAGAACCAACTCTTTGACTCATTGATTCTTTGGGTTTTTGTTTGTTTGTTTGTTTCTATTTTGTTTATTTCAACTCTTAATTAGATTATTTCCTGTGGTCTAATCCTCTTGAATGACTTCACTTCTTTTTTTCTACAGTTTTCAGGTGTTCACTAGTGTGGGATTTTTTTTCCAACTTTTTTATGTAGACATTTAGTGCTATGAACTTTTCTCTTAACACTGCTTTTATTGTATCCATTAATTTGGGTATGTTGTGCAGTCATTTTGTTGAATTTTAGGAAGTCTTTAATTTCTTTATTTCTTCCTTGACCCATTGATGATTCAGGTATTGCTTAATTTCCATGTGTTTGTGAAATTTCTGAAATTAGTGTTGCTGTTGAATTCTAATTTTAAGCCATGGTGATCCAATAAGATACATGGGGTTATTCCATTTTTTTAATCTGTTGAGGTTTGCTTTGTTACCTAGTATATGATCAATTTTTGAGAAGGTTCCATGAGGTGCTGAGAAAAAGGTATATACTTTTCTGTTTGTGTGGAAACAGAATATAGCTATATGTTGAGTCCATTTGGGTCATAACATCTGTTAGTTCTCTTATTTCTCTATTTAGTTTCCATCTCGCAAACCTGTCCACTGGTGAGAGTGCAGTGTTGAGGTTTCCCACTATTAGTGTGTGGGCTTTAATGTGTGATTTAAGCTTTAGAAGTGTTTCTTATGCATATGAGAGTGCCCTTGTATTTGGGGTGTAGATGTTCAGTATTGAGATTTCCTCTTGATAGATTTTTTTTCCTGTGACAAATATGAAATGTCCTTCTTTGTCTCTTTTGATTGATTTTAGTTTGAAGTCTATTTTGTTAAATATTAGAATAGCTACACCAGCTTGTTTCTTAGGTCTATTTGATTGAAAAAAAATTTCCCAACCTTTTACTCTGAGGTGATATCTGTCTTTGATGTTGAGGCATGGTCTTTTTATGCAGAAAAAAGGGTGGATTCTGTTTTTGTATCCACACTGTTAGCCTGTGTCTTTTTATAGGTGAGTTGGGTCCATTTATATTAAGGGATATTAATGATCAGTGATTGCTAGTTCCTGTTATGTTACTTTTCATTGTTGGTGATGTTATTGTGTATTTTGATAGTCTTCTTTGGGATTTGCTGCTGTGAGATCATGTATTGTCTCTGTTTTTGTGGATGTAGCTAATTTCCTTGGGTTGGAGTTTTCCTTCTAGTACTTTGCGTAGGGTTGGTTTGCTAGCTAGGTATTGGTTAAATCTAGTTCTGCCATGGAATATCTTGTTTTCTCCATCTATGGTGATTTGAAGCTTTGTTGGGTATAGTAGTCTGGGATGGCAACTGTGGTCTTTTAATGTCTGCAATAACACTTGGCCAGCACCTTCTGGCTTTCATTGTTCCCATTAGAAGTCAGGTGTAATTCTGATAGGTCTGCCTTTATCTGTTACTTGGCCTTTTTCCTTTTCAGCTCTTAATATTCTTTTCTTATTCTGTATGTTTAGTGTTTTGATTGTATTTTGATTATTATGTGGCAAGGGGACTCATTTTGATTCAGTCTATTTAGTGTTCTGTAAGCTTCTTTTATCTTTGTGTATGTATCTTTCTTTAGGTTGTGAAAGTTTTCTTCTATGATTTTGTTGAATATATTTTCTGTGCTTTTGAGTTGAATTTCTCCTTCTTCTATCCCTGTTATTCTTAGCTTTGGTCTTTTCATGGTGTCCCATATTTCCTAAATATTTTGTGTTAAGCTTTTGTTAGATTTAACGTTTTCTTTACTGATGAGTCTATTTCCTCTATCATATCTTCAAGGCTTGAGATTCTCTCCTCCACCTCTTGTATTCTGCTGTTTATGCTTGCTGTTTGTGGTTCCTGATTGCTTTCTCATATTTTCTATTTCCAGAATTCCCTCGTTTTGTGTTTTCTTTATTGTCTCTATTTTGGTTTTCAAATCTTGAATCATTACTTTAACCTGTTTGATTGCTTTTTTGTTGTTGTTGTTGTTTTCTTTACGGGATTTGTTGATTTCTTCCAATTTTTTTTGTCTTTTTTTCCAATTCTTTGAGAGAATTTTTCATTTCCTCTTTAAGGGTATCAAACATTCTTCTAAAGTTATTTTCCAGGTCATTTTCTTCTGCTTCATCTGTATTGGTGTGTTCAAGTCTTGCTGTTGTTGGGCCACTAGTTTTTGTTGGTATCATGTTGCACTTTGTGGTGTTTAGTGTGTTCTTATCTTGTCTACCCATCTTTTCCTCTGATTGGTGTAGTTGGGGTCATGTCTCTGGTGATCACGCTTCCTGGTGTCAGTAGATCCAAGGTTCAGGTAGTTGCTCCTCATGGTGAAGTCAGGGCCATGGTTACAATCACTCCAGAGGTCACTCAGTGTTTCCAAAAGCTGCTTGGTGCTCCCAGAAGTCACTCTGCAATCTCGGAAGTCATTCATACATGCTCCCACAAAGACAACTTGCTTGGACCTGCTCCCGTGGAGGTTGCTGGCTTGGGCCTGCTTCGGTGGAGGTCACTGGCTCAGGCCTAGTCCCATTGAGGCGGTTGACTCAGGCCTGCTCCTGTGGAGGTCACTGGCTTGGACCTGCTCCAGTGAAGGTGGCTGGCTCGGGCCTGCTCCCTCAGATATCCCTGGCTCAGGCCTGCTCCTGTGGAGGTTGCTGGCTTGGGCCTGGTCCTTGGAGATCACTGCCTTAATCCTGGTCCCACAGAGGTGGCTGGTTCAGGCCTGTTGCCTAAGAGTGACTTCCTTGTACCGTACGGGCACCTCGGAGGTCTGCTCCAGAGGAAGTCACTGGCTCGGGCCTACTTTTGCCGATGTCCCTGGCTTGGGCCTGCTCCCATGGAGCTTGATTGCTAAGGCCGGTGGAGCTATTTATTTAAACTAGGCTGCTCTCCTATTCCTAGAGACTTGCCTGACCCTCCCCTCCCCCATTTAGTTCTGGGACTAATAGCTTGCATCATCTTGTCAGGCAGCTTCTTCTTGGTGTCCCACAACCCACAAACACTAAAATTCTTATTAGCTCATTATAAAATATGCCATTCATTTATGGGATTCAGGATGATGACTGAATTCTATTATGACATCTGACATGGATTATTGAGTGAGAACTTTTAGTTTGGTATTTGGAAGTCAGTGAATGTCTTATTGGACTAGGCAGAAATCACTGACTGGCCTGAATTGTCCACTGAAATTTGATTTCATAGCTATATCATGGATGTGGAAAACTTTTGGACCTTCGCCAGGCTGAGAGACAAGCTGGAGAGCAAGTGTGCCTTTCCTTCCTGACAACGGTGGGATTTTTGTTTGAGAGAAAGATAATGTAATTGTGGGGAGGATGACTCAGCTCTACCCCTACTGTAGCTTTGGAGCTGACCAAGGTAGTTATGGCAGACACTGCTCAGATGCATAAATTCTTACTTCCATAAGAGGGCACCACATGCCTTGTGTGCAAGTCCGCATTTCCTCAGGATAAGCACTTGAAGACCTTTTGCCATAAGAGATCCCTCTGTTGAGCGGAGGCACCACTTCTGGCTATGTGGGAACCATCATTATACACAGCACAGAGCTGTAGTTAGAATGAGGAATGTGATATTTTAATACAATGATTATTACTTATTGAGGAGACCTCATTGTGAACAAGGAAAGTGGTCATCTTTCACACGTTTTCTTGGTTAGGAAAGAGAACACAATGAATTTATTTTAGTAGTGTGCTTGTATTTTTATAATATTATTTAAGTAGCAGAATTGCAATATTCTAGTAACAGGAGCTACTTTAGCTTTTTTTTTTTTTTTTTTTTTTTTTTTTTGCCCACTGGTTTTATTGTGGGGAAATACACATACCATGTAATTGGTCTTTTTAGCTAAGCTATAGTTAATGTACAATTCAACAATACTATTAATACTTGAACTTTAATGGTCACTGCCTTTTTGTCCTGTGTTCCTCCTAGCTGCAAATTTCCCCTTACTGCTATCCTCATTGTCTCTGCTCACAGAGCCCTCAGATTGCTCTTTGGAGCGGCAGGTGACCAAGCCAGATCTTTCCTCAGCATAGTACATTGCTGATGATGTCTACATAGCCACTTAATCACCCAATGGGGCACCTTTGTCAAATCTTTTAATTTTGCTTGAAACAGCTGTTTTTGATGACTTAGCTCACACACAACACAATGATGTCCTGCTTAAAAACATGCACACATTGCAAAAGTGCTGCTACAGTGCATATCAAATGTCAACATGGTTTAATGTGTTCATGTGTGCTTAGAGTTCCATAATGTTAGCGTGCCATCATCAATTTGAATAATCACTTTCTGCTGATGTATGCTTAGTGTCTAACATTTTTCCCTTTAGGAATATTTAATTTTTAGTCTGGTGGTGGTGGTGGCTCACATATTGAATCTCAGCACTTGATAAGTAAAAGCAGGCAGATCTCTGAGTTTGAGGCCAGCCTGGTCTGCTGCCTGAGTTCCAGCACAGCCAAGGCTACACAAAGAAACCCTGTCTCAAAAAAAAAAAATTAGCTTTCGCAAGACCCAGCACCCCCAGCACCCCTCCCCAACCCTGCCCTGCTGTATGCTAGGACCAGTGCCCAACTTTAGTTTTAAGCTCCTAAACTAAGGCGACCCACCCAGAACGGTGAGTGCCTGCCTGCCAGGCAGGCCTCAGTGTCCCCTGTAAGGGAGCCGGGCACCTTCAGCTCTGGCGCCAGGCTTCCTGCGCGCTCCTGGATACCACCCCCCCCTTACTCCATTCAGCCTGTTGGCCCTGGATCATTGGGCTACCGGCGGCCCTGTTTAGTTGCTGAGGAATCCCATCAGGACGGGTGAGTGTGTGCTATCCAGGGGCGGACTGTCCCGGAAGAGAGCACAAACCCCCTCCCCCAGCTCCTTCTGCAGGGCTGTCTTTCTTTCGCACGACCCAGCACCCCCAGCACCCCTCCCCAACCCTGCCCTGCTGTATGCTAGGACCAGTGCTCAACTACAGTCTTAAGCTCCTAAACTAAGGCGACCCACCCAGAGCGGTGAGTGCCTGCCTATCGGGCAGGCCTCAGGGTCCCCTGTAAGGGAGCCCAGCATCTTCAGCTCCAGCGCCAGGCTTCCTGCGCACTCCTGGATACCACCCCCCCCCACTTGCTCCATTCATCCTGTTGGCCCTGGATCATTGGGCTACCGGCGGCCCTGTTTAGTTGCTGAGGAATCCCATCAGGACAGTTGCTGAGGAATCCCATCTGGACGGGAACGGTTCCTGCTTCTACACTGAAGAGATATACCCTGAGAGTCAATCACAGCAAAGACTGGACCAAGAGACCAGGCCTCTCCTGGCTCCATTTGAAGGAAGAGATGGGAAGGCGCCAATACAAGAATTCCTCCAACAATCTGAAAGGCAACATGACACCACCAGAAACCAGGGATCCCGAAACAAGAATTCTATACCCTACTCCTGAAGAAATAGAAGAAATCGACTCAAAAGTGAACTATATGAAAATAATAGAGGACCTTAAACAGGAGGTGAAAAACTGCCATAAACAATTAGAGATTACAAGCAAAAAGGTAGAGGAAATGAATAAATCGCTCAAAGACACGCAAGAAAACCAAGAGAAACAAGAAAAAGCAATCAAACAGGTTAGGGAAGCGGTTCAAGACATGAAGAATGAAATGGAAGCAATGAAGAAAGCACAAACCGAGGGAAGATGGAAAATCTGGGTAAACGAACAGGAATGACAGAAACAAGTACTAACAACAGATTACAAGAGATACAATGGATACATTTTTTAAAAAATTATTTTTTAAATATCATACTGAAGTTTAGAGTACAAAGATGAATCAACCATGAGAGTTTGAAATAAATATTTAAAAAATAATTTATATATTTTTAATAATGTATTGGGATCAACATGTATATATTAATTTGAGAATTTAAAAATACACTGTATAATGAAAAGTGCAGAGGATAGAGTTCTCAATGGATATCTAGAAGGGTCTTGATAAGCACAAGGAAAAAATAAAAATATTATTAAATATAAACACATTTTTGGATGGGAACAAATATCTTCAATCAAAAATTTTAAAGTAATTTCCCCCAATACATTGAAGCTATGTCCAGTTGAAACATGGATATTTGTAAGTCAAAAGTGATTCATAGGAAATTTTGAGGAACATCATGTTACATTCTAAGAATTTGGAAATTAAACATGAGTAATCATTTAGTCAAATCATCAATGAATGAATGTTTTATTTTAGAATTTCCAAAGAGGAAGAGATGAGGGGTAAATTGTATTAGTTTTTAGATTATAGAGATTGCGGCATAGTGTTGAAGTAGTAAACACAGAATGAATATACTTTTAGTCCAGCAAGGGCAGTGGGAGTGTCCAGGGCATGTTCCTGCCATACAGAAGAGGATAGACTATGGAAGGAGAAAATAATAAAATAATAAAAATAATAATAATAAAGGAATAATTATTAGTTATATTATTGCAAATAATTAATGAATCTTAAACAATATAAATTATATTTATGGATATTAAAATATTAGTGATCATTACTAATAATAAAATAAATCATTTCCAATTTGATGTCAACCTGAATGGATGATGATAATTGAATTTGATGATAAAGGAATCCTAAGCTAAAGGCACTGCTTGAGATTGGGCACTCTATTTGTCACTCAACAAAAATTTAAAGAGTATTGATTTTCTGAGTCATCATGGTTGATTCATTTTGGTGATGTTTATACCATGGTGCGTATTAAACAAAAAGCACAGATCTTTTATAAATTATCAGGGTCCAAGATGGTTATTAATTTGGAAATACTAAAATACAAACAGTTTCATTAAAAATGTCAAGGAGCTTTTTGGAAAAAAAAGAAAAAAAAAGATATTAACAGCAAGTGATCTATAGAATACTAGCTGCAATGGCCCATGAAGTCCCTTATTATCATTTGAACCCTCTCAGTTACCTTAAAAGTTAAGTATGGCTAATGCCTATTCTGTATAGTCTCTGTGAGGGCCAAATACAAACTATATGCCAATGAACGCAGAAAAACATGTAATGCACAAAGTGGGTGCTCAAAAAGGAATAACTGAACCTGAACTCAAAAGTCTAAATTATTGAAGCTTCATGAAAACATCAGCACTTGTCCTTGCTGTAGCTTATGTATCCAAGTATCTGGCCTTCAGTGGAGGAAATTACTATCAATGATACCCTATGTCCTACTATTTTGCCTGCCACCTCAAGGTGCAGCCCAGCTGTAATGACCCTGGGTTTCGCAGATGATGGAGAAAAGTCCCCTCATAGCTGATTAAGTACAGGTAGATGAAAATGAAGGCAACTGAAGGAGATGGTGGGAGGACAGCAAAGTGAGACACGCTAGCTCTAGAGCTGCGATAGGGGTAGGGCAGATGGGGGCCTGGGAGAGGTGGGTGGGTGAGTTACATTTAAAATTTCTAAGAGAAATTGAAATTTATGTATTGTAAGGTATTCAAACCATTTTCTGTGCAGGAGATTTGATCACACTGTGAAAATGTGTCATTGTTCTATCTTGCCTGCCAAGGCATTTCTGATTGATCTAATAAAGAGCTGAATGGCTAATTTTAAAAAAAAATGTCAAGGAGCATATTGCTGGGGGATATTCTTTACAGGAGAATTTTCATAAACATTTCAGTAAGAAAAAGTCACTCCTTACAATGAATTTAGTGCTCAGGAAATGAATATTTGTAACTAGATACTCCTGAGTCATTTTCCACAGACCTAGATTTACATCCAGAAAATGCAAGATCACTATATTTAAGAGGCAAAGCTGGAAAGTTTTTAGGAGTACTTATCACTTGGAGCTTTCAAATCTTGGATATAGGAGAAAGGAAAAATGTTTTTGGAAAAGTCATCATTCTGCATTGTCTTATGAATCAGAGAGAGACAGATAGACATACAGACAGAGACAGAATGAAAAAGAGAGAGACAGAGAGGGAGAGACAAAGAGAGACAGTGATAGGGAAAGAGAGGGAGAGATAGGGATAGAGGTGAACTTTGTCAGAATTTACATATTTGTGACTTTGAGATACACTGAAGAAATAGATGATAGAAAGTTCACATATCGAGAAGATAGTAAAATACCTTATTTATAACAACACATGTATTCAGAATATTAAACACATTATTGGAAATAACACGTGTATTCAAAATGTATAGCAAATTGCTAATATTATTAAAATACAACTATAGAAATTATTTGAAAGGGGGCTATAGAAAATAATGTAATGGAGTAATCATTTAACAAGTCCCTTTATTCCTTCTGATAATATAAAATAAAACTTCCAGTGGAAACCATGACACATGTATGGCCATGCATCTGTGCCCAGAAATCATGCCCTTTGCAGGCAAAAGACAGGAAATATAAAAGATCCTTTTTTTTTAGGCTAACCTAGATCTAAAAAACAAATGCGGCATGTTATTCCCAGTTTCAAATCTTCAAATAAATGTTAAGGACTCTCTTGCGAACTTGCATTCATATGCATGAGACAACATTTAGTGAAAAAAACAGTCCACAAAATTGAAAGAAATTAAGGGGGTACATATTGGAATGCTTAGAGGGAAGAAAGGGGAGTGGGGAATCATGTAATTGTGCTATCATCTCAAATTTCAAAAAATAGAGGAAATAATAGGTTAAAATTTAAAGAAAGCGTTATGAAGGGGCAACTAATTTTTTATAAATATGTCATAGGAAATTATGAGTTTTCAACAAAAAATACTAAATTCTAACTGTAGGTTATTCTGTGTGTCAGAGAGGGAAGTCCCAGAGGATAAACAGGTACTCCAGAGTCCTGATATTCTTGGTTGTTCCTAGAAATGGATAACAAGATCCTATGGCTAGGCACAAAACCGACCTTGGATTTGACGTGTAAAGAAATCAACTGGGCAGGGATGGCCCTTGCTTTAGGATTCGTAATAATATTTTGAGCAGAGTCTATTTGCACATTTTGGAGGTTTTTTGAATGCCATTTTTGTACAGACTGTTTCACTTGATTTCATTTCTTTTGATTAATGATACCAGTATTCATTGTCAGGAGACATCTAGCAGCATTTTTTTCTATTAGTTAAACAGTTAAACATTGGCGATATCTCTTGAAGCTCTGTGTTATAACAGTTGAGTTCAGTGGGCTAGACGAAAAAAAGGACTCAACATATGGAAAGACTTAAAGATAGCACAGGACATATCAATACCTGTATACAAAATCCTTCTTTAGCGTTACAAACTTATCTTCTAACAGTGTGGTTGCTTTGGCTCATATAGTCCAGTCTACAGTTTTAAATTAATTTAACTGCACTGTAGTATGCTTAGATTCAGAATGTATTTTAAAGCACATGCCACGGTTTTAAATGAATCCTATATGACATATGCATATTCATTGTGACCTTTACCCGCCAGTATAGTTCTGGAAGCAAAATGTTTGCTTAAATGTTCTCACAGGGAGAGTTATTTATTTTATTTTTACAAGAATGTTCAATTAATCATCCGAACAGAACCTGACCTTTAGTCTAATTGTATTAGTTTAGGAATATGAGATCACAAACCGTTCAAGAGGGTCAAGGTAGAAATACTGGACAGATCCAAGTTGTTGTGGCACAGAACCATTGGTTGATTCCATGAAACTCCCTTTAACTAACTGTATAAAAAAGCTTTGTCAGTTCAGTTCCTTCACAAATATTCTACTTTGAGCTTCTGCAGAAGAGCAAAGGCTGGTACCACCATGGTAAAGTTTCTGCTGCTGGCTTTGGCATTTGGTCTGGCTCGTGCTCATGTTGAGGTAAATTCATTTGGTCTGTGAACAGGTTTGATGTTCTTCAACAGCATGTTTTTGTGGATGTGATGTGTCTTTCAGTTTGTCCATGCAAGTCCATATTCATTTCTGACTTTCACTCATGTGCACTTTTTCAATCAGATTTTTCTAAGATGAAACAAATGAACAAGGAAACTATGGGTTGAATTTCAGAGCTTAAGAGGCGAGCACATGAGTAATTCCAAAAGGTCTCATGTACCAAATGCTATGTAAATTGAGTCATCATATTACCCTGTGTTATTCTACATCCCTAGAAACATAATTTTTTAACTAATAAAGAAAATATTATTGATTTATGTTTCTAGTTATTTTATGTATTCCCAAGGACTGGGATCATAGGTTTGATACCAACTCACATTCTAATGTCCTTTGCTGTTTTTTTTCAGATTGATGGAAACTGGGTTACTGTTGCCATTGCTGCTGACAATGTGAAAAAGATAGAGGAAGAAGGACCTCTGAGAATCTACCTTCGTGAACTTACTTGTAATGAGTCATGTGATAGATTGGAATTGACATTTTATATCAAGTAAGCAAAATGTCAACCATGTAAACTTAGAAGACTATTTACATTTTACAGATTTCATCTTGTTAAATTTATAGGCCAATGTTCTGTTTCTGGTCATGAAATTGAAGGTCTTGTTGTCAGAAATGTGATTATGTTATTCCATAATGGGTTAGCTCTGGACACAACACAGAAATTAGATATTGTGTCCAGTTCCTTTAATGTTTCCTTAGAAATTCTCCAGGTTGGAGGCCTGTGCTTGAATTTCAGGCTTTAATATTATATGCAGGAGATTCTAAGAATATCATTTATATTAATTTAAAAGTATGTGTGAGCATTTGGTTCAAAGACACACATGTTATGTTATTCAGTCAATAATGTCATAAAAGTCTTCTACACCCATCTTTGATAAATCTAATTTGTAAAGTACTGTATCTGATGCTCTAGATTCAGAGATTCTCTCTCTGCCATCTGGATGACAATGTTCAATGAATGAGTGCATAACACCATAAGAACTTCAAATGCTTTAAATCATTCCGATACTCTAGATACAATTATAAGATTTAGGTTACAAATAAAATCACTTAAAACACAAGCACATATTTCAATGTACTTATTGTTGGACTAAAACAAGAGAATTAACATTAAAAATCATACTCAGTGAATAGTCAAATCAGATAAGGAAGAAATCACAGCCTTCATAGGACTTGTTAAAATTGACTCAAAATAAGTCATGTACATAATTACAAACAGAATGATATTTTCTAAACAAGAATTAGGAAAACTGAGGTAAGCACAGATACTTCTCTTTCAGCTCTGTACACTGTTCATCAGGTTCACTATAATACTTGGAGGTTGTTAATACTAATTACAATGTTATAAAGCATAAAGAATCGTTACTCTGTTTAATTTTTTAGGGCAAATGGTCAATGTACAAAGACCAAAGTCACTGGGAACAGGCAAGAAGATGGCAAGTACAATGCTCAGTGTAAGTATGGGATTTGGGAGCTTTCTCTGAACAAAAGCATTGTGGGTGTGCACATACAAGCTGACACTTCAGCCACCCATAGGTACATAAATCTAGAACCATTTTGGTTACTTTGAAATTTATCAACCCTTCCAACCAACTGAGATATGGTACAAAGTCAGAGTACATTGTAGGTCTTCTGAAGTTTACATGGAGAAGAACACTATTACCTGAAGATGTGAGTAATGCTAACAAAACATCTCCAAATAGGTTCCTGCATGAAAATTTACTTCTAGATAAAATCCAGTGTCTTTTCTTTCATACAGTATCTTGGTTGTTATTGGACTGGCCTGACACTCACTAATTAGTCTCTCATGCCCCAAACATATTTGCAAACTTATTGCCTCAGGCTATCAAGTACTCATATTGTAGGCCTTTTCCATCAACCTGGATTAATAGAGGATTAAAATTAACAGTACCATTTTAAAGATTCCTTTTCTCATATTTTGTTAAGATCATAACATTTAGATCGTTGGATGATAACCTCAATTTTGCAAAGCAGTTAGGGGAAAGTCTGTTTAAAAATTTCAGACTGACTCAATTTTTAAAAATTGCTAAACTAATAGCAACATTGTTCACTTGAATTATAACTGGTGTGCCTTTTGGTTTGATCTTAAATGAATGGAGTGCACATTCTTCTGGAAAGTCTATTATTTCCTAAACTTTACATGGATATTAAAAAGCAGTCCTGTAATTGAAAATATCCAGATCCCAAAATACTTTTATTTCCTTGTGAACAACTTTTATCATTTAATCAGTGTCAGTAAGTATAAATTTCAGACTCTCTCTCTTTCACACAAACACACACATACACACACATACATACACACCTGGAGAGAGATGGAGAGAAAGGTATATGTACATAGAACACTCACACACAGAGACAGACGCATATACACTATGAATGTCTAATAAATTTGACATGTTAATTCTTATAGCTTTTCCATCAATAGTCATACAAGATGAAAACTTTTGTGTCTATTTCTCATTACTACAGTCTTTTTTTTTTGGAACTATGGGTTTTTATTTTTATTTTTTTTCTTGAAAATTCTTTTTTTTTATTGAGAAAAGGAGAAAAAAAAACAAGTTTCCACCTCCTCCCAGCCTCCCATTTCCCTCCCCCTCCTCCCCCCCCTACGCCCCCTCCTCCCACCCTTCTCCCCCTCCCCCCACTCCTTTCCCCCTCCCTCTCCAGTCCAAAGAGCAGTCAGGGTTTTCTGCCCTGTGGTAAGACCTAGGACCTCCCACCTCCGTCCATATCTAGGAAGGTGAACATCCAAACTGGCTGGGCTCCCACAAAGCCATCACATTACGTAGGATCAAACCCCCGTGCCATTGTCCTTTGCGTCTCATCAGCCCTCATAGTTCGCCATGTTCAGAGAGTCCAGTTTTATCCCATGCTTTTTCAGTCACAGTCCAGCTGGTCTTGGTGAGCTCTCAATAGATCATCTCCACTGTCTCAGTGGGTGGGTGCACCCCTCGTGTTCCCGACTTCTTTGCTCATGTTCTCCCTCCTTCTGCTCCTCATTGGGACTTTGGGAGCTCAGTCCAGTGCTCCAGTGTGGGTCTCTGTCTCTATCTCCATCCATCACCAGATGAAGGTTCTATGATGATATGCAAGATATTCGTCAGTGTTGCTCAAGGATAGGGTCATTTCAGGTTCCCTATTCTCAACTGCCCAAGGAACTAACTGGGGACCTCAGCTTGGGCACCTGGGAGCCCCTCTAGGGTCAGGTCTCTTGCCAACCCTAAAGTGGTTCCCTTAACTAAGAATTGTGGTTCCGTGCTCCCCTGTCCAACCTTCCTTTATCCCAATCCTCCTGCTTTCCCAAGGCCCGACCTCCTTCCCTTCTAACTTTTCTCTCCCCATCTCCCCTTACCCCCAACCCACCCCACCCCAAGATCCCAATTTTCTCCCCGGCAATTTTGTCTACTTCCCTTAGCCAAGAGGATAACTATATGTTTTTCCTTGGGTTCCCCTTCTTACTTAGCGTCTTTAGATTCACCTATTGTAGACTCCGTGACCCTTATTTATGGCTAGAAACCAATTATGAGTGAGTACATCCTACTACAGTCTCTTTTGCGTATATATTTATTTGCTCACCATGTATTACCATGGTATGACACCAAAGTTTTATACTTTTGGGAAATTGATAAGTGATCTTTTAGATCTGGTTGAAAGGGGAAGGAATACCCAACAGAGTGATCTCATAGGTCTTGACATGATGAATTCAGAGAAAAAGGAAAGTATCTGTACCTAGGATTCATTGTCAGGTCAAAAGAGTGTTATGATGGGATGGGCAAAATTAATTACTATAGGAATATCTTCGCACACATTTGTCATATGATAATGAATCAGAGGTGATTGATAGAGTTGCAGTATATAATAACGTTTAGTCAACAAGTGACATCAAACAAAGTAAAAAGATGAGGGACACTCATTTTGAATTGTTTCTGTTATTGCAGTTGAAGGTGACAATACATTTGGACCTGTGTATATAACACCAGAGTTTACAATCTTTGCCAATCAGAATGTGGATAGAACTGGCCAGACTACAAACATGATTTATGTTTATGGTAAGAATAGTAGTGGGTTTTTTTTTAAATAGTAACAAAATTATCATCCAGCAAATAAGGATTAAGTCAGATTCACCCTCCAAATACAGTACCATGGTATTTCCAAACTCCCATGCACTAAATAACAATCTGATTGCTTTGTGGACCAACTTTTAAATTATATTGTAATTTGAGTATCACGGTCATTGAAGATTTGGGGTGATGAGTGAGGTCATTGGAAGTGTTTATGTTCATATTTCCTCACAGGAGAAAGGGAAAACATTTTTTTTTCAAAAGTTCAAACCATTTTGAGTGTCTTTTGAAAAAGTGTGTACTAAATTAAAACATAAACTCTAGGTTATAGACTTGGAAGAAATGTGAGAATTCCATTGACAGGCATCCATGACTCTCTAGGGTCATGTTTTTGAAAGTGGGTAGGATTGAGATGAGTGCACTCTCTAGAGAAGTTTTTTTTTTTTGATATCATGGAATACTGAAAAGTGATGTCATACCACCATTTAGACTTTATTAAATGTGTTCATGGAATTTGGGGAAAATTATTATTGCCTGTATTGACCCACCCAGGATAGATGAAATTGGAGTAGTTGGGATACCAAGGAAGCAATGTAATTTCTGAAGAATTCTACTGAACCTATCTTTAACATTGTCAATTATACAATATAGGAAAAGGTCAATCTTTGACTCCTGAACAATATGAAAAAATTGAGGAATTTGCTAAGGTCCAGAACATTCCAAGAGAAAACATTCAAGATGTTCTGGCTACAGGTAACCTCAGTGTTTATTATTATGGCCATAGCATTTCTAAATACATAGATACATATTTATTCATATATATATATTGATTTACATTCATAAATATATAAGTATATAAACATACTTAGTCTATCTATCTATCTGTTTATCTATCTAGTCATTAAGTTTCTGATTTGGAATAAATCTAGTCATATGCAATCTTTCAGTTGCTTTTTCCAGAAATAATCCTTGTGGAGCTGTTCTAATATTCATATGAGAACATTTATGTCACTCCTTACCCCATACATGTTCTTTTACAGATAATTGTCCTAAAAAATGACCTTCTTTAGGTGAGTAGAAACAAAAGCATTGACTAGCCATCTTGATATTTCAATAGATCTGTGTTTATTACATAAAAAATAGAAAAAGTATGTTACAAAGGAAAAAATGAACTCAAATTAGGCAAAATTAAGATAGAATATTAATTGTCTTTTAAGGCTGAATATCATATAGTTACAGAAATGAATGATGGAATATGTTTATTTATAAATCAGTATGAAGGACTTTTATATTGTTCAGAATTGCTAAAATTTTTATATTGAGGACTATTCCATCAATTTAATGTATCTTGTATTTGACAAATAATTCTTTCTTTATGACTGTGGGCTATTATTTGTCACTGTTTTCTACATGTATTATTTGTAAAATAATGTTGATGTTTTCAGAATATTCTTTGAACCCTCTCAATATAAATTTTCATGTATGTCACAGAATGTCATTATTCTCTGTTGAAAGTACTCCTATAGAATCCCAAGTGCAAGGTATTGGTGACTTCTAGGAAAGGAATTGTTTATGTACAATCCATTCTCTATACTCTGTTTTGTTATATTTAAATTTGCATTCATACATTCTCAAGGACAAATACTATTCTGTTCAATCATATTTTAATTTTTGCTTTTATGTCTGCACAGATGACAACACGATGAGAATTATGCATCATATTCTCTTGGGCATGAAATCAGTATTACATATAAATCACCATTTCTTTTTAAATGAATTTTCCCCTCACCTGTGAAGTCTGGATAAAACATACCGAATTGCTGACTTACCTTTTCCTTCCCTTCTAATTATCTATGATCTCTTTTTACTTTTTGAATGATTAAATAAAACATTTCAAAGAGCAATAAAGATGTTTTGTAAAGGATCTCATCCAGAAACATGTGTATGTTCACTAAACTAATTAAAATAAGTACTCTGGTGTAACAACTGATATCTGTATTACTAAAACCTATTGAAATAACTAGAAATGTCACAATTATTGGTGAAAGATGGACACAGGCACTACACAAGTGAATTGTATGTTCTGCTTTATGTTTAATTTTAGCTGAAAATTATAATTTGCAGTTGAATGATCCTTATACACTAAAAGATTTCACAGAACAAACTTTTGGGATCTATCCCCATGTTCCACATTATTTAAAAGAGAGGATGAAATAATGTTTTTAAAACTATATCTGAGAAGATTATCTTTTGTTAAAAGATGTCAGTAAGCAAATGAATCAGGATATGCTTAAATGGTGTACGTATGTATGAGTCATTCTCCTTGAAGAATAAATTCCTGAAAATGATCTTCCAATACAAAATCCTGCAAATATCCATGTGTTTATTACAACTTTTTTTTATGTAACAATGATTCCTTAGAGTATAGTTTGCTGTCAAAATAGGAAAGGCAGATGCAATCTTCTCTGTGGGCTTGTAACAAAGAAAAAAAGATATTAGTGTTGCTCCATTCAACTTCCTGAAGTCTAAAGATATAACAAAATCAAAGTACTCTCAATATTTATGACCAACATATTTTAATATTAAACAATGATGTTGGATGGAGGCCACTTGTTTCCTGGCTGCTCAGCCCCTGAAAGAATCACACAGGAACTATATTATTTTAACCACTGCTTGGCCCAGTAGCTCTAACTTCTTTTTTGCTAACTCTTACATTTTAATTTAACCCATCTCCATTAATCTGTGAATCACCATGAGGTTGTAGCCTACCATGAAAGTTTCAGTACATCTGGTTCTGCAGCAGCTACATGACTTCTCTCTATGTCCTTTGTTCTCCTAGCACTCAGGCTAGCTTTCCATGCCTACCTATGCTCTTCCCTGCTATATGTCCAAAACATTTTCTCATCGATGCTACAAAGGTAAATCCCACAACACTTCCCCATTTCTGTTTAAATACAAAGGAATATTTTAACTTTAACATAGTAAAACTACATATTAACCAAACAAGTATCAAGAAAGAATTACAGTTACAATATTTATATCTATTTTACTTTTCATCATAACTAAGGCAAACTATAAATATAATTGTCTATTCTTCCACTCCTCAAAGATTCCGGTAGAATATAATATTACCTAAGTAAACAGAAAGTACATTGGAAGCAACAGCCAAAACTCCAGGATTGACAGAGACATCTTGCTGCCAGGACAGTAACTCAAAGTTCTTCTGTACCTTTGGGGCATCCATTTTCAGTCTACAGGCCCATAGTATCCAGCAGACTTTTCCATGAAGCAGAAAATTTCAAAGATAGTTTCTCCTATATTGGCAGTTTCTTAGTCCCTTTCTTCTGTGTCCTGCAGAATATCTGGCAGACTCTTTCATGTAGAAGGAACCCCAAAAGATCATCTCACCTTTATGCAAGTTCAGCGGCCATTTCTCTGTGGGTCCTGCATGTCAAGTTCATTAAGCAGTCCAGGCAAGAGCAGTTTCTTACTCAAATGGCTAGCCAATTCCATAAGGAACCTCTTTGATGTCCATCTTCCTCTTAAAGTAGTTGGTGTTGTCAGGAGCAGATGTGTCTCACTGACATTAAAAGTTTTAAGTTCTTAAAAGATTTTAAATGCCATATTCTGAAGGTCTCTGAAAGACTTAAAGAATACCAATTTAACTGAAATATATCTCTATATATTTAGAAAACCTAACTAACATGACAACAAGCATGACTATATTTCTTAATAATGCATTATATTTTAAAATGAGCTGCACAAACACAATACCATAACCAAGAGCAGAAATATACATATAACAAAATTGACCTTAAGTTTGTATCAATAAACCAAGATCCATAACAATGCAAATCTCTATGGCATACACCCCTTTAAATATAAAAGAACATTTATAAACTGTATTTGGGACTATGGGCATAGTTATTCTCCAAACTGCTTCCTGTTATTTATTGGGTAATTTTTGAGGGTTGTTGAAAGCAACCTTTCGGGTGGTCTTGGTCCATCAAACCATATTAGTCTGAATGTAATCCACAGGTTCTCTTTCTCTGTGGAAACAAAAATGAACCTCTTTTCTAAAGCAACATATCATTAGATTCAAATTTTGAATTCAAGATACCTTTGAAATATATATGTTGGATTATCTTAGCAGTCTCCAGAATCAAATGTCTCTCTGCAGTCAAAAAATTCAAAGATAACACAATAATATATGTAATCCAGACTCTCTGTGAATTTTCCAATTTACATGACTTGTTTTTATGCTATTACTTTTTCTACACATTTAATATTTATTTTATTATCTTTATTCCTTTAATCTATGACTATATGTACTCTGTCTCTTTAAAGACTTTCTGTAAACCATTTATGTCCTTTAATTTCTCTCTATTTCTTCTCTCTCCCAAACCTACATACATTTATCTAACACTGTGACACATTTAGAGTTCCTTTATTGTCTGAATCTGTCCATTGTGTGTCTGTAATTCTTTAACATCCAGGAGCACTTCTTAAAATGCTAAACCCTTCTTATGAACTTAAGTGGCCACATTATTAGGGGAAATATGGCACTTTCTGCTTGTCTCACCCAGTGCAGCATTCCCTTAAGCTCTCTCCATCCCTCCCTTTCTCTCCTCCTCTTCTCCTTCTCCCTTTCCTTCTACCCCTGCCTCCATTCTCCAATATTTTGTCAGGCTATCTTGTCTGCTTCCAATTTCCCGGTGGATCTATATGGTTTTCTTTGGGTTCACCTTATTACTTAGCTTCTCTAGGATTATGAACTATAGGCTCAACATCCTTTGTTTATGGCTAGTATCCACTAATGAGTGAGTACATACCATATTCATATTTTGCCTTTTGGATTATCTCATTCAGAATAGTGTTTTCTAATTCCATCAATTTGCATGCAAAATTTAAGTTGTCGTTGTTTTTTACTGCTGAGTAGGTTGACTCCCAATTTTCTGAGAAAGTGCCACACTTATTTTCAACGTGGTTGCACAAGATTGCATTTCCACCAGCAATGGATGAGTATTCCTCTCACTCCACACCCGGTCGAGCACAAACTATCATTTTTGTTTTTGATTTTAGCCATATTGACAGGTGTAAGATGGTATCTCAAAGTTGTTTTGATTTGCATTTCCCTAATAGCTAATGAAGTTGAACATGTCCTTAAGTATCCTTTGACCATTTAAATTCTTCTGTTGAGAATTCTCTGTTTAGTTCAGTACACCATTTTTAATTGGGTTATTTAGAATGTTAATATCTAGTTTCTTTAGTAATTATATATTTTAGAGATCAGTCCTTTGTCTGATCTGGGGATGGTGAAGATCTTCTCCCATTCAGTAGGTTGCCTTTTTGTCTTATTGACTGTGTTCTTTGCTCTACAGAAGCTTCTCAGTTTCAGGAGGTCCCATTTATTCATTGATGTACTTGCAATCTGTGCTAATGGAGTTATACTAAGGAAGTGGTCTCCTGTGCCCATACATTGAGGCTACTTCCCATTTTCTCCTCGATCAGGTTCAGTGTGGTTGGATTTATTATATTGAGGTCTTTAATGCATTTGGACTTCAGTTTTGTGCATGGTGATAGATATGGATCTATTTTCATTCTTCTACAGTTTGACATCCAGTTATGTCAACACCATTTGTTGAAAATGGTTTCTTTTTTCCAATGTATAATTTTAGCTTCTTTGTCAAAAATCAGGTGATCATAAGTGTGTGGATTAATATCCGGGTCTTACATTCAATTCCATTGGTCAACATCTCTGTTTTAATGCCAATACCAAGCTGTTTTCATTACTGTAGCCCTATATTAGAGCTTGTTATCAGGGATGGTCATTCTTCTGGAAATTCCTTTATTGTATAGGATTGTTTTGGCTATCTTGAGTTTTACATTTGTTCATATAAAGTTTTCTCAAGGTCTATCAAGATTTATGTTGGCATTTTGGTGGAGATTGTATTGAATCTATAGATTTCCTTGGTAGGATCTCCATCTGTATTATGTTGATCTTTCCTATCCAAGAGCATGGGAGACCTTCCCATTTTCTGCTATCTTCTTCAATTTCTTTCTTCAAAGACATAAAGTTGTTGACAAATAGGTCTTCCACTTCCTTGGTTAGAGTTACCCCAAGATACTTTATAGTATATGTTGCTATTGTGAAAGGTGATGTTTCTCAGATATCCCTCTCAGCTTCTTTGTCCTTTGTGTACAGAAGGGCTACTGATTTTTGGAGTTGATGTTGTATCCGGCCACATCACTGAAGTTATTTATTAGCTGTAAAAGTTCTCTGGTACTTATTTTTTTCTTTTTGTTTATTTTTTTTAGTTGTTGAAAAAAAATTTCCGCCTAGTCCCCATTTCCCATTTCCCTCCCTCTCCTTCCACAAATTGCCTCCTACCCCACTCCTCTCCCCCCTCTCCCTCCCCCCCAATCCAGTCCCCCTCCCTGTCAAGAATGAAGAGCAGTCCAGATTCCCTGCCCTGCAGGAGTCCAAGGTCCTCCCATTTCTATCCAGGTCCAGTAGGGTGAGCACCCAAACAGGCTAGGCTCCCACAAAAATGGTTCATGTATTTGGATCGAAACCTGGTGCCATTGTCCTTGGCTTCTCATCAGCCTTCACTGTCAGCCATGTTCATCAAGTCTGGTTTCATCCCATGCTTGTTCAGTCCCAGTCTCGCTGGCCTGGTGAGCTCCAAGTAGATCAGTTCCACTCTCCAGTTCGTGGGTGCACCCCTCGTGGTCCTGACTTCCTTGGTCATGTTCTCCCTCCTTCTGCTCCTCATTTGGATCTTAAGAGCTCAGTCTGGTGCTCCAATTTGGGTCTCTGTCTACATCTCTATCCATCGCTAGATGAAGGTTCTAAAGTGATATGCAAGATATTCATCAATATGGCTATAGTATAGGGTCATTTCAGTTTCGCTCTCCTCAGCTGCCCAAGGCACTAGCTGGGGACCTCTCCCTGGACACCTATGAGCACCTCTAGATTCAAGTCTCTTGCCAACCCTAAGATGGCTCCCTTAATTAGGCTATATATTTCTCTGCTCCCTTCCTTTATCCCAACCATCCCATTGCCCCAAGCTCCCCCCATCCTCCCCTTCTCACGTTTCTCACCCCATTTCCCCTTAGCCCCATGCCACCTCACCCCCGAGTTCCCAGTTTTTGCCCGGCAATTTTGTCTACTTCCCATATCCAGGCGGATGACTATATATTTTTCTTTGGGTTCACCTTCTTATTTAGCTTCTCTAGGATCACAAATCATGTGCTCAATGTCCTTTATTTATGGCTAGAAACCAATTATGAGTGAATACATCCTATGATCATCTTTTTGGGTGTGGGTAAAGCAGAAAATCTCACAGTGATAGAAATGAAGGACAGGATATTTTTATAAATATTTATAAAACAATGTGAAGGATTTTGTCTAATTCAGAATTGCTAATATTTTTATATAGAGGAATATTCCATCAAGAAAATATGTCTTTTCATTTGAAAAATCTTACTTTACTTATGATTTTGTACTATAATTTTTGTCAAATACAAAAGCATGTTTATCTTTTAGTATATTCCTTGAAACCTCTCAATACAAATTTTTATGTAGCATCACAGAATGTCATTATTTTCTGCCAACAGTAATCCTATACAATCCAAGCACAAGATATTGGTGATTTATAGGTAGGAACTATTTGTGTACAATCCTTTCTCTGTACTCAATATATTATTATGTTTAATTTTGCTTCCACACACTCTCA
The DNA here is from genome assembly GCF_018167655.1 of Microtus oregoni. Classification (NCBI taxonomy): domain Eukaryota; kingdom Metazoa; phylum Chordata; class Mammalia; order Rodentia; family Cricetidae; genus Microtus; species Microtus oregoni. Next base: position 1,620,460 of record NW_024544787.1, on the reverse strand, counting down.
ATGACCAAATCTTTCCTGTCTGTTCAATAATGTTTTAATTTTTGCTTTCATGCCAGCAGAGATATAGGAGGAATGGAATCATGCATCATATTCTCTTCATCATCGCAACAGGATCACATATAAATCACCATTTCTTTTTTCATGAATTCTCCCCTCTCCTGTGAAGCCAGAATACTATATACTAAATTCCTGACTTGCCTTTCCTTTCCCTTTTTATGATCTGTGAGCTCATCTTTTTGAATGATTAAATAAAGTGATTCAAGAAGCAATATTACCTTGTGAAAGGGATCTCATTCAAAAAACACATATTCACTAAGCTAATTAAAATAATCACTCTAGTGTAACAAATGATATCTGCATTACTAAATCCAATTGAAATAATTAGAAATGTGATAATTACTGGAGTTGCATGAGCAAGAACACTGCAGAAGTGAATTTTATCTTGTGCTACATATTTACTTTTTGCTAGAAATGGTGATTTGCAATTGAACAGTCCTAACATTCTAAAAGATTTCACAGAACAAACTGTTTGGGTCTGCCTCCATGTTACACATTATTTAAAAGAGAGGATGAAATATGTTTTCAAAAGTCCATCTGAGGGGATTATCTTTTGTTAAATACTTCAGGAAGCAAATGGATCAAGATACATATGAGTCACTCCCATTTCAAGAACCAACTCGTGAGAATGATATTCCATAAATACCATGCCATACCAATATGCATGTGTTTATTACAATTTTCTCTTTGTACTACAATGATTCCTTAGGATGTAGTTAGCTATCAAATTAGAAAAGGCAAATGCAATCTTCTTTGAGGGCTTGGGACAAGGAAAAAGAAAAGATATTAGACAACGTTGTTACATTCAGGCTCATGAAGTTTAATGATATAATGAAAGCAAAGTACATTAATATTCAAAAGAAAGAGATATGAATAAGAAACAATGACATAATTTTCTCTTAAAAATCCTGTTATTTAAACTTTCAATGTGTGCCTTAAAAAGCAACATTACTTTAGAAAAATTAATTGACTAATGTCTTCTGAAAATTTGGTATATTCAGTGTACATTTATACCATTTCACCCTCATTCTCCAACTAATTCCTAGCATTCCTGTGTCTTCTTTTTCCAATTTCTACAACTTCTTCATGAATATACATATTTGTTTGAATATGTGTGAATGTGTGTGTTGAGAAAGAGGATGTTCTTACAAACATTTATAGTCCAACTGTGTCCATTTAGGGTTTCCAATATGCATTTATATTTAGTGCTGGCCCCTTGGTCTTCAATTACTTATTACTTATAAGTGGTCTTATTTTAGAGATAAAAGGATTATGGCACTTCTTTTACTATCAGTGGTTGCTTTCTAAGCTAGCAAGCATTCAAATGGCATGGAAGTTCTAAAGCTCACCATTCACATCCTGATAACATGGGTAAAGTATGCACAATCTGAGAGATAACTCAAAGGTAATTAGTTGAACTTACATCTTGAACTGTAGAACATAAATCTTGCTTGGTTCTTTAAATATGTTCAGCTACTGTTGTTCTTTTCATCAACCAGTGTAATTTCTAAGTGTATTCTGAATGGTAATTGCTTAAACAACACTACTTGAAATGATTTAAATACCAGTCCTACTTGGTAGTACATTCATGGTGACAAGGTATAATCTTCCTTCATCAAACTGCAGAATACATTGTTTCTGAAGATATGTTCTTATAACAGCCTGAAGCTCCCAAAAGGTTCCAGTTTTATAAGCTAAAAAAGCTACAAATTCTCATTTTCTTTACCTCCTCATGAAAATGAACATCAAGAAAACCCATGATTCCATATCAAACATGTATTATACAACTAAATATCATGTTCTCAGAAAGTGAAGCACACATGTCTGAGAAACAATTTAAAGTGTTCAATATAGTTAGCAATCAGGGAAATAAAATTAAAACTATTTAGATATTTTGTCTTACTGGTGTCAGCATGGCCTAGCTCAATAAAAGAAATGATGCATGGGAAGGGCTGCACTTGGTCCAGGTATGTGGAAGTGAAAACTGATTCAGCTGCTGTCAAAATCAATGACGAGTATCCTAAAGATGACATCAGTCTTACCACAAGTCCTTCAAAGAAGAATTACAACAAAACTTTCTTGACATTTTATTTTTAAACTGAGCAATACAGAAACTGAAGGACATCAAAATCATGTACCAATGAAATGATGAATCTAAATTAACTCCATTTTCAGATGACATGATCTTATACCTAAGTAATTCCCAAATTGTACCAGAACATATGTAGTTGAGTCAACAAATTCAGCAGCATGACAAGGAAAGGATCAGTTTACAAAAATCAACAATCTTTTTATATACTACCAACAAAGCAACCTTAGAATGGATATCATGAGCAGTCTCCCATTTACAATATCATCAAAGAAAAAATCTTGGGTTAAACATAACCATTAAGAAGAAAGTAAACATCTTACCTCAGGAGAAAGTTTCAGAAAAATGTTCTACAAACTGGAAACACATTTAATAATCACAGGATTTTAGAATTAATATTATAGAAGTGATCATATTGCAAGAAAGCATTCACAGATATAATGTAAAGCCAAATTTTAAAAAACCAAGAAGCATGACATTATTCACAGAAATGGGATTGACTATGCCTCCTGTTCTTCATATTGAACCTCAAAAGACTGTAGATTCTTAAAGAAATCCTGGGATAAAAAGTTCAGTATTGGAGGTATTGATATTTCAATCATCAAAGTATTTTATAGGACTAGAGTGATAAAAAAAATCTAGATCACTATACAGGACCAGTGATTAGATATATAGTACAAACAACTGCCAGGATATCAGCTAACAGTATGAACAGCAACAACAAAAATGACAGCAACAACATTACAACAACATCAACACACATGCAATTCTGTGCTAATAAACACAGAAATGTGTATTCTTGACCTCTCATAAAGCAACACAGTGAACCATTACAAAAAACCACAATCTATCAGAAGGCAGATATGTGTAGCATATTTCCAATAGATATGTTAATAAACATTCCCATACCTAAGGTTCAGGGAACCTTGTGTAAGAGAGGGCATAAAGATAGAAGGATCTAGAGGACCATGATGTTTGGTTTGAGATTCTATATCCTAGCAGTATCAGAAGCTACCCCTGAAGAGTGTCATCTATATGCCTGCCTCAACAGCTGCAGAACATGAATGACAACAACAAGCATGCCAAAGTAGCCTGCAGAAACTTGAAGCCTGAGCCCTACAGATATCACTCACATGCAACTAATTAACATGATGTTTGGGATATATCATCTTTCCACAGAGGAACAGAGTAATTCATTATTCAATAGCAAATGGTCATCTTGCAAACACACAATTAACATTATATTGACTGAGCAGCCTATAGTTATCCTCTATTTGGAAAACAGAGGAATAAATATACACAAATAAGTAAGGAAAATTCTGGAAAAAAGAAGGTGTGAATATGGAAGAGAGTACAAAGGGCATATGGTGATGTAATTCTAATCATAATCTTAAAATGAGCACAGAATAATGCAAATATGAACTCTGGGCCTATCCTCCTGCAACGTTGGTGGAGTTCTGAAACACAGATACTACAATAATGAGGGGACCAAGAGGCAAGTGAAAGGCCATGGGTTGGAACAACCCACATTCTAAAACCTCCATAGTGGGACAAAACACCGGGCCCCACCCACAACTGCCTCAGCTTCTCTAGCCAGCCAGCAGTAAAGTTTCCTGCAGGTAGGCTGCTCCAATACCCACCTCCATCCACCAGACTCTGCAAGCCAATAGCCCCATCCTGCCCTCTGTAAGCCTTTAAGACAATCCTGAAGCCATTTTGACAATTCTGAATCCTCTCAGCCTCTGTGCCATAGTGCTTCCCCTACTCCCCTGGGAACCAAGGACCTAACAGCTACACTTGCAGGTACTCAGTTCCTGAACAATTACCCATATACGTAAGTTTTGGTTCGGTCCCCTGGGAAACGAGGTCAAAATGACCTCTTACCTCATCTGATCTGGCAACAGCTCTCCAGTCAATTATTGGTAATAGTCCTTTCAAATAAGCCAATCAGAATAGTCAAAGAACAACCCCCCTTGCTTCTGTGGCCCCCTTAAAAGTAGACTTTACACGCTATTCGAGGTCCCTCGGCTTCCCGAATGCTGGGGGACCCTGTCATGACAGAATTAATAAAATCCTCATGCTTTTGCATCGGCTGTGTGTATGAGATGGTCTCTGGGGGCGACTCCTTCTCGGTGTTTGGATGCTAGAGTCCAACACCCTCAATCTCTCCTATCCTCCTGCAAACTCGATGGAACTCTGAAACAGTTTGCTACAATACTGAGGGGAACAATTGATGAGTGACTAGCCACTGGGTGGAACACTCCATTTGCACATTATACAAATTTCCTGAAGGTCATTGTTTTAATAGACTGTTTAACTTCATTTAGTTTCTTTTGATTAATGATAATTTTATTTATTACCAGAAGACATCTAATAACATTTTTTATATTATTTATGCAGTTAAGCTTTGGTAATATCTCTTGTAACTCTGTGCTGTAGCCACTGAACTTAGTGTACTGGAAGAATAAATTAGTCAACATATAGAAATACTTGAGGGTTACACAGGATATATTAATATCCTTATAGGAAATCCTCTTCAAGTTTTAACATTTTTATACTTATTAAAGCATTTTTATTGATTTTTATTGAGCTCTACATTTTTCTCTGCTCCTATCCCTATCTCTCCCCTCCCCCTCATCCCTGCCCCAAGGTCCAAATGCTCCCAATTTACTCAGGAGATCTTGTCTTTTTCTACTTCCCATGTAGATTAGATCTATATAAGTCTCTCTTAGTGTTCTCATTGTTGTCTAAGTTCTCTGGGCTTGTGATTTGTAGGCTGGTTTTCTTTGCTTTATGTTTAAAAACCCCCTACGAGTGAGTACATGTGATAATAGTCTTTCTGGTTTTTGGTTACCTCACTCAAAATAATGCTTTCTAGCTCCATTCATTTTCCTGCAAAATTCATGATGTCATTATTTTGTCTGATGTGTAGTACTCCATGTGTAAATATACCACATTTCTTTTTCCATTCTTTGGTTAAGGGGCATTAAGTCATTTCCAGGTTCTGGCTATGACAATCAATGCTGCTATGAATATAGTTGAGCACATGTTCTTGTGGCATGATTGAGCATCCTTTGGATATATAACCAAAAGTGGTATTACTGGGTCTTAAGGAAAGTTGTTTCCTAATTTTCTGGGAAATCGCCACACTGACATCCAAAGGGGCTGTACCGGCTTGCATTCCTACCAGCAATGCAGAAGTGTTCCCTTAACCCCTCATCCTCTCCAGCATAAGTTGTCATCAGTGTTTTTGATCTTGACCATTCTTACAGGTGTAGGATGGAATCTCAGAGTTGTTTTGATTTGCATTTCTCTGATGACTAAGGATGTTGAGAATTTCCTTAAGTTTCCTTCAGCCATTTTAGATTCTTTGGTGTAGGAGGTTCTTCTGTTTATGTGTTGCTTTCATTGTTTGAATAAAGAAATTGCCTTGGCTTTTTGATAGGGCAGCACTTAGGTAAGTGGAGTAGACAGAACTGAATGCTGAGAGGAAGGACAGACAAAGAGCTACTTTGGAGCTGCCAGGTCAGACATTCTGAATCTTTCCAAGTAAGCACGACCTTGTGGTGTTATACAGATTATTAGAAATGGGTTAAATCAAGATGTGAGAGTTAGCCAATAAGAGGCTAGCTATAATGGGCCAGGCAGTGATTTAATTAATATAATTTTTGTGTAATTATTTTGGGTGTAAGCTAGCAGGGCGGCTGGGACCAAAAGCAGGCCCTCTCACACAACAATCCTCTGTTGAGAGTTCTCTGTTTGGGTCTGTACTCTATTTTTTATTGGATTATTTGTTCTTTGATGACCAATTTCTTGATTTTTTTGCATATTTTGAAGATCAGACGTCTGTCTGATGTGTGGTTAATGAAGATCTTTTCCCATTCTATAGGCTGTAGTTTTGTCTTGTTGACCATGTCCTTTGCTTTACAGAAGCTTTTCAGTTTAATTGTTTCTCTCAGTGTCTGTGATTCTGGCATTATATTTAGGAAGTGGTCTCCTGTGACAATACACTTCCCACTTTCTCTTCTATAAGGTTAAATGTGGCTGACTTTATGTTGAGGTCTTTGATCCATTTGGACTTGAGTTTTGTGAATGGTAATAGATATGGGTCTATTTTCATTCTTCTACATGTTGATATCCAGTTATGTCAGCACCATTTGTTAAATATGCTTTCTTTTTTCCATTTGACATATTTTGCTTCTTTGTCAAAATGACCACTCAACATACCCAAATTTATGGGACACAATAAAAGCAGTGTTAAGAGGAAAGTGCATAGCACTAAATGACTACATAAAGAAGCTGGAAAAATCCCACACTAATGAATTAACAAAACATTTGATAACTTTAGAACAAAAAGAAGCAAACTCAGTTACGAGAACTAGATAGCAAGAAATAATAAAATTGAGAGCTGAAATCCACAAAATAGAATCAAAGAAAACAGTACAAAGAATCAGTGAGACAAAGAATTGGTTCTTCTAGAAAATCAACACAATAGACAAGCCTTTATCCAAACTAACCAAAAGGCAGAGTGAGAATAAACAAATTAATAAAATCAGAAATTAAATGGGGGACATAACAAACATGGAGGAAATAAGGAGACTCATCATGTCATATTTTGAAAACCTGTACTCCACACAATTAGAAAACTTAAAGGAAATGGACACCTTTATGGATAAATATCACATACCAAAATTAAATCAATACCAGATAAGCAAATTAAATAGACCTATAACTGCTAAAGAAATAGAAACTGTCATCAAAAGTCTCTCAACAAAAAAAGCCTAGGACCAGATGGTTTCATCTCAGAATTCTACAAGATCTTCAAAGAAGAACTAAGACCAATACTCCTCAAGTTATTCCACACAAAAGAAACAGAAGGAACATCTCCAAATTCTCTTTATGAGGCTACAATTACCCTGATACCCAAACCTCAGAAAGATATTACCGGGGGTGAGTTTCTGGCCCTGGGGCGCCAGCCTCGGAAGGGGAGCTCAGAGGTTCCTTGGCCCCCTGTCCTTCTTGGGCTCTCTGCAGGGACTCCACTCCCTGTATACCTCCTCTTTCTTCCTAGCCCACCCAGCTCCCATCCAGAACCCTCCCCACTTCGGCCCCACAGCCCTCTTTCTGAACATAACATCACCCAGCCCAGCCTGTCTGGGTACTGGGTCCGAATCCTCGGGGCACTCAAGTGGGCAGGACTCCCTTTGTTTCTATCGCCTGTCTGCACCAAGCAGGGTAGGCGCTTTGTTTGCGACCAGCCCACCAGCACGGAGGCCTGATCTCTAGGTGCCAGGAGAGACAGCGTTGGGGGTAGGCACTTTGTTTGCAAGCTGCCCAACCAGCACAGAGACCTGATCTCTTAGCGCCAGGAGAGCCAATGTTGGGGAGAGCCAGCATTGGGTAGGCAAGGAGACCTGATCTGATAAAAGAATATTCATAAGGGAGCATTTGGAAGAAGAGATGGGCAGACACCAAGGCAAGAATTCGCCCAACAAGCTGAAAAGCAACATGAAGCCACCAGAAACCAGTGACCTCACAACGGGAGGACATGAACACCTTAATCAAGAAGAAGTAGAAAAGATTGACTTCATGAAAGTGATTGATGCCCTTAAACAGCATGTAAAAAATGCCCTTATAGAAATGGATGAGAAATATAAAAGAAAGTTTGAAGAATTGAATAAATCAGTGAGTGATACCCTAGAAAACCAAGGAAAAACAATCAAACAGATAATGGAAACAGTTCAAGACTTGAAAACTGAACTGGAGGCAAAGAAGAAAACACAAACAGAGGGCCGGCTGGACATGGAAAATTTAAGTAAACAAACAGAGTCTACAGAAACAAGCATAACCAACAGAATACAAGGGTTAGAAGAAAGAATCTCAGATTCTGAAGATACCATAGAGAAAATAAACACAGTGATCAAAGAAAACAGCAAGTCCAATAAACTCTCATCACAAAATATTCAGGAAATATGGGACACAATAAAAAGACCAAACCTATGAATAATAGGAGTAGAAGAAGGAGAAGAAGTGCAGCTCAATGGTCCAGAAAATATATTTAATAAAATTATAGAAGAAAACTTTCCCAACCTAAAGAAAGATATACCTATGAAGGTGCAAGAAGCATACAGAACACCGAATAGGCTGGATCAAAAAAAAAAAAAAACATCCCCTTGCCATATAATTATCAAAATACAAAGCATACAGAATAAGGAAAGAATATTAAGAGCTGCAAAGGAAAAGGGCCAAATTACTTATAAAGGTAAACCTATCAGACTTACACCTGACTTCTCCATGGAAACCATGAAAGCCAGAAGGTCCTGGATAGACGTACTGCAGAAACTAAGAGACCATGGATGCAAGCCCAGATTACTATACCCAGCCAAGCTTTTGTTCACTATAAATGGAGAAAACAAAATTTTCCACGATAAAAACAAATTTAAACAATACACAGCCACAAATCCAGCCTTACAGAAAGTAATAGAAGGAAAATCACTAACCAAGGAGTCCAACAATGACCACAATAACTCAGACGTCTAGAGACCCTTCACAAACACAAATCAAAGAAGGGAAAAACACAAACTCTACTACTAAAAAAATGACCGGCGTTAAAAACCAATGGTCATTAATATCACTTAATGTCAATGGACTTAACTCACCTATTAAAAGACACAGGCTAAGAGATTGGATACGAAAACAGGATCCAACATTCTGCTGTTTACAAGAAACACACCTCAACCACAAAGACAGGCACCTACTCAGAGTAAAGGGCTGGGAAAAGGCTTATGAAGCAAATGGACCTATGGATCAAGCAGGTGTGGCCATACTAATCTCTAACAAAGTAGACTTCAAACTTAAATCAATCAGAAGAGATGGAGAGGGGCATTTTATACTCATAACAGGGACAGTTCAGCAGGATGTAGTCTCAATCCTGAACATCTATGCCCCTAATATAAAAGCACCCACGTACATAAAAGAAACATTGATAAAACTCAAGGCAGCCATCAAACCGCACACACTAATAGTAGGAGACTTCAACACTCCTCTCTCACCAATGGACAGGTCAATCAGACAGAAACCTAACAGAGAAATAAGAGAATTAATGGAGGTAATGAATCAAATGGACTTAACAGACATCTATAGAACATTCCACCCAAATAGGAAAGAATATACCTTCTTCTCTGCAGCTCATGGAACCTTTTCAAAAATCGACCACATAGTCGGTAACAAAGCAAACATCCACAGTTACAAAAAAATATTAGTAACCACCTGTGTCTTATCAGATCACCATGGATTAAAGTTAGAATTCAACAACAATGCTACCCCCAGAAAGCCTACAAACGCATGGAAACTGAACAGTCAACTACTGAACCATACCTTGATTAAGGAAGAAATTAAGAAAGAAATTAAAGTCTTCCTGGAATTCAATGAAAATAAAGAAACACCATACTTAAATTTATGGGACAATATGAAAGCAGTCCTAAGAGGAAAGTTCATAGCACTAAGTGCCCACTTAAAAAAAAACAGAAAAAGCTCACATTGGAGACTTAACAGCCCACCTGAAAGCTCTAGAAAAAAAAAGAAGCAGACTCACCTAGGAGGAGTAGAAGACTGGAAATAATCAAACTGAGGGCTGAAATCAACAAATAGAAACACAGAAAACAATCCAAAGAATCAATGAAACAAAAAGCTGGTTCCTGGAGAAAATCAACAAGATTGACAAACCCCTATCCAAACTAATCAAACGGCAGAGAGAGAATTTGCAAATTAATAAGATCAGAAATGAAAAGGGGGACATAACCACAGACACAGAGGAAATTCAGAGAATCATTAGATCTTACTACAAAAGCCTATATGCCACAAAAATGGAAAATGTAAAAGAAATGGACACTTTTTCAGATAAATACCATATACCAAAGTTAAACCAGGACCAGGTGAACAATCTAAACAGACCAGTTTGTCGCAAAGAATTAGAAGAGGTTATCAACAACCTCCCAACCAAAAAAAGCCCAGGACCAGATGGTTTCAATGCGGATTTCTACCAGAACTTCCAAGAAGAACTAATACCTATACTCCTTAATGTATTTCACAATATAGAAACAGAAGAGTCATTGCCAAATTCCTTTTATGAAGCTACAGTCACTCTGATACCAAAACCACACAAAGACTCAAACAAGAAAGAGAATTACAGGCCGATCTCACTCATGAACATCGACGCAAAAATCCTCCACAAAATACTGGCAAACTGTATCCAAGAACACATTAGAAAAATTATCCATTATGATCAAGTAGGCTTCATCCCAGGGATGCAGGGCTGGTTCAACATACGAAAATCTATCAATGTAATCAAGCATATAAATAAACTAAAAGAAAAAAACCATATGATCATTTCATTAGATGCTGAAAAAGCATTTGACAAAATTCAATATCCCTTTATGATAAAAGTATTGGAGAGATTAGGGATACAAGGGTCATACCTAAATATAATAAAAGCTATATACAGCAAGCCGATAGCTAACATCAAATTAAATGGAGAGAAACTTAAAGCCATCCCACTAAACTCAGGAACACGACAAGGCTGTCCACCCTCGCCATACCTCTTCAATATAGTACTTGAAGTTCTAGTAATAGCAATAAGACAACATAATGGGATCAAGGGGATTCGAATTGGAAAGGAAGAAGTGAAACTTTCGTTATTTGCAGATGCTATGATACTGTACATAAGCGACTTCCAAAACTCCACCAAAGAACTTTTACAGCTGATAAACACCTTTAGTAATGTGGCAGGATACAAGATCAACTCCAAAAAATCAGTCGCCCTCTTATACACAAAGGATAGGGAAGCAGAGAGGGAAATCAGAGAAGCTTCACCATTCACGATAGCCACAAACAGCATAAAATATCTTGGGGTAACTCTAACCAAGGAAGTGAAAAATCTATTTGACAAGAACTTTAAGGCATTGAAGAAAGAAACTGAGGAGTATACCAGAAAATGGAAGGACCTCCCTTGCTCTTGGATTGGGAGGATCAACATAGTAAAAATGGCAATTCTACCAGAGGCAATTTAGAGATTCAATGCAATCCCCATCAGGGTCCCATCAAAATTCTTCACAGATCTTGAGAGGACAATAATCAACTTTATATGGAAAAACAAAAAACCCAGGATAGCCAAAACAATCCTATACAATAAAGGATTGTCTGGAGGCATTACCATCCCTGACTTCAAACTCTATTACAGAGCTACAGTGATGAAAACAGTGTGGTACTGGCATAAAAACAGAGAAGTCGACCAATGGAATTGTATAGAAGACCAGAATTATAACCCACAAACCTATGAACACCTCATTTTTGATAAAGGAGCCAAAAGTATACAGTGGAAGAAAGAAAGCATCTTTAACAAATGGTGCTGTCATAACTGTATATCAACATGTAGAAGAATGAAAATAGACCCATATCTATCACCATGCACAAAACTCAAGTCCAAATGGATTAAAGACCTCACTATCAGTCAGAACACATTGAACCTGATAGAAGAGAAAGTGGGAAGTACCCTACAGGTGATGGGCACAGGAGATTGCTTCCTATGTGTAACCCCAACAGCACAAACCTTAAGGGCAACTTTGAATAAATGGGACCTACTAAAACTGAGAAGCTTCTGTAAAGCAAAGGACACTGTCACCAAGACAAAAAGGCAACCGACTGACTGGGAGAAGATCTTCACCAACCCCGCAACAGACAAAGGTCTGATCTCCAAAATATATAGAGAACTCAGGAAACTAGACTTTAAAATGCTAATTAACCCAATTAAAAAATGGGGCACTGAACTGAACAGAGAATTCTCAGCAGAGGAAGATCAAATGGCCAAAAGACACTTAAGGTCATGCTCAACCTCCTTAGCCATCAGGGAAATGCAAATCAAAACAACTTTGAGATATCATCTTACACCTGTCAGAATGGCTAAAATAAAATCTCCAATGATATCCTTTGCTGGAGAGGCTGCGGAGGAAGGGGTACCCTCATCCATTGCTGGTGGGAATGCAATCTTGTGCAACCACTTTGGAAATCGGTGTTTTGGTTTCTCAGGAAATTCGGGATCAACCTACCCCTGGACCCAGCAATACCATTCCTGGGAATATACCCAAGAGATGCCCGATCATATGACAAGAGCATTTGTTCAACTATGTTCATAGCAGTATTATTTGTAATAGCCAGAACCTGGAAACAACCTAGATGCCCTTCAAAGGAGGAATGGATGAAGAAAGTATGGAAATATTCACACTAGAGTACTACGCTGCGGCAAAAAACAATGACTTCTCAAATTTTGCATGCAAATGGATGGAAATAGAAAAGACTATCCTGAGTGAGGTAACCGAGACCCAAAAAGATGAATATGGGATGTCCTCACTCATAATTGGTTTCTAGCCATAAACAAGGGTCACAGAGTCTACAATTGGTGATCCCAAAGAATTTAAGTAAGAAGCTGAACCAAAGGAAAAACATATAGTTGTCCTCTTGTCTATGGGAAGTAGACAAATTGGCTGGGGAGAAAATTGAGATCTTGGGGGTGGGGTGGGATGGTGGTAAGGGGAGATGGGGAGAGTAAAGGGAGAAGGGGAGAATGGGGGTAACTTGGGGAAAAAGGAGGATTGGGATAAAGGAAGGTTGGACAGGGGAGCACGGAACCACAATTCTTAGTTAAGGGAGCCACCTTAGAGTTGGCAAGAGACTTGAACCTAGAGTGGCTCCCAGATGCCCAAGCCAAGGTCCCCAGTTAGTTACTTGGGCAGCTGAGGATAGGGAACTTGAAATGACCCTATCCTATAGTAATACTGATGAATATCTTGCATATCATCATAGAACCTTCATATGGTGATGGATGGAGATAGAGACAGAGACCCACACTGGAGCAAAGGACTGAGCTCCCAAGGTCCCAATGAGGAGCAGAAGGATCGAGAACATGAGCAAAGAAGTCGGGACCACGAGGGGTGCACCCACCCACTGAGACAGTGGAGCTGATCTACTGGGAGCTCACCAAGGCCAGCTGGACTGTGACTGAAAAAGCATGGGATAAAACTGGGCTCTCTGAGCATGGCGAACAATGAGGGCTGATGAGAAGCCAAGGACAATGGCACGGGGTTTTGAACCTACGTAATGTGCTGGCTTTGTGGGAGCCTAGCCAGTTTGGATGTTCACCTTCCTAGAAATGGATGGAGAGGGGAGGACCTAGGACTTACTACAGGGCAGGGAACCCTGACTGCTCTTTGGACTGGAGAGGGATGGGGAGAGGAGTGGGGGGAGGGGGAGAAGGGTGGGAGGAGGGGGAGGGAAATGGGAGGCTGGGAGGAGGTGGAAACTTGTTTTTTTTCTCCTTTTCTCAATAAAAACATGGAAAAAAAAGAAAGATATTACCGGGAAAGAAAATTACAGACCGATCTCACTCATGAACATTGTTGCAAAATACTCAAAAAAAATATGGGCAAATCGAATCTAAGAACACATTGGAACCATTATCCACCATGATCAATTTGGCTTCATCCCAAAGATGCAGAGATGGTTCAACATACGAAAATCCATTAATGTAATCCACCATATAAACAAACTGAAAAATAAAAACCACATGTTCATCTTATTAGATGCCAAAAAACCTTTCAACAGTTTTAACGTCTTATCTTTTAATAGTGTGGTTGCTTTTGTTCATATAGCTCAGGCCACAGTTTTAAATACATTTAACTTTACAGTGTTCTGCTTTGATTGAGAATGTGTTTTAAAACACATCACATTTATAAATGAATCATATACAACATATGCATTGTGACTTTTACCCACCAGTACATTTCTGGAGGCAAAACATTGCTTTAATGCTGTCACAAGAATAAATATTTCTGTCAGAAATTCTCAATTAATCATCATAACATAATCTGACCTTTAGTTTAATCTTAGAGGTTTAGAGATATGAGATCATTCACCATTTAGCAGCGTAAAATTGAACATAATGGACAGCTGCAGGGTTTCTTGGTGCATAACCATTGGTTGATTCCATGAAACTCCCTTTAACTAGCTACCTAAAAAGCTTTGTCAGTTCAGTTCCTTCACAACCAACATCCTACTTTGAGCTTCTGCAGAAGAGCAAAGGCAGGCAACACCATGGTAAAATTTCTGCTACTGGCTTTGGCATTTGGTCTGGCTCATGCTCAGGCTGAGGTAAATTCTTTTGGTCTGTGCATAGATTTGACATTCTTCAATATCATATTTCTGTGGATGTGATATGCCAATCGGTTTGTCCATATAAGTCCATATTCATAAAATAAGCTTTCTCTCTTTCACTCAGTTTTACTTTTCCAATCAGATTTCTGAAATATGAAACAAATGAAATAAAAGAATAGGTTGAATTTGCAGAGCATAAGAAACCAAACATAAGTAGTTCCAAAATGTCTCAGGTTCAAAATGCTATTAAAATGAGTCATCATATTGCCCTGTGTTATTCTACATCTCTGGAAGCATGATTTTGAAACAAGAAACAAAATTTCATTGATTTGTACTTCTAGTTATTTTACATATTTCCAAGGACTGGGATCTGAGATGTTAATACCAACTCACATTCCAATGGTCTTTGTTGCTTGTTCAGCTTGAAGGAAAGTGGATTACCATTGGCATCACTGCTGACAATTTTGACAAGATGGAGGCAGGAGGATATCTGAGAATCTATATTCATGAACTTACCGGTAGTGGGGACATGTAGTAAAATGGATGTCACTTTTTTATGTCAAGTAAGCAAATTGTCCACTGTGAAAACTGAACAGACTATTTGTGTTTTACAGATTTTATGTAAGTAAACTTACATGGGAATGTTTTGCTTCTGGTCATGAAATTGGAGGCCTCATCTTCAGTAATATGATTATGTTATTCCCTGATGATTTAGCTCTGGACACCACACAGATGTTAGAAACTGTCTCCAATTCTATGAGTGTTTCATTAAAAATCCTTGTAGTTAGAGGTCTTTGGTTGAACTTTGTGCTCTAATATTAGAATCAAGAGACTAAGAATCTCACTTCTAGTAAGTCAAAAGGTAGGTGTGAGCATTTGGTTCAAAGCCATACATGTTATGATATTCAACCATGTGTCATAAAAAAGTCTTCCCCAAATAGGATAGAAAAAATCTAAGTTGAAAATCCATGTCTCTGATACTCTATTTTCAAAGATTCTCTCTCTGATATTTGGATGACTATGTTCAATGAAGAAGTCCATAACACTGTAAGAACTTAAAATATTTAGCATAATTTCTATATTCTAGCCACAGTTTAGTTTTAGGTTAGACATAAAAGCACTTAAAACCCATTCATAAAATCCTGTGTACATACTATTGTTGGAATAGAACAAGAGAATTAACATATTGAAAATCATATTTAATAAATAGTGAAATTTAGAAAAGGAAGCCATTAGAGTCTTCATAGGACTTGGAAGAATTGTGACAAATAAAATAATTCATATGTATGATTACAAATAGAATAATATTTTCTAAAACAGAATTACAAAAAGTGAAGCAGAGATTCATCCAATCTAGTTATGAACACTGTTCATAGATATTATAGAATCTCAAGTTCTTTATAATACTTGAAGATCTTTGATTTGAATTCAAATGATAAAAACAATAAACTATGATTTCTCTGTTTTATTTTTAGTGCAAATGGCCAATGCTCAATAACTAAAGTCATTGGGTATAGACAAGAAGATGGCAATTACAAAACCCAGGGTAGGTATGGGATTTGGGAGCTTCCCCTATAAACAAAAGCACTGTGGGTACAAATACATGCTGACACTTTAGTCAACCATAGGTACATGGACCCACAACCATTTTGGTTACTTGGAATGTTATCAATCCTTCCAACCAGCTGAGATATGCTACAAAGTCAGATTATATTGTAGGTCACCTGAAGTTTACATGGAGAAGAGCACTATTACCTGAAGATGTGAGTAATGCTAACAAAATGTCTCCAAATAGTTTCCTGCATAAAAATTTACTTCTAGATAATATTCAGTGTCTTTTCTTTCATACAGTATCTCGGTTTGTTATTGGACAGGCCTGACACTCATTGACAGGTCTCAGAATCCTCAAATATCTTTGCAAACTTCATGCCTCAGGCTATGAAGTATTTATATTGCAGGCATTATCTATCATGCTGGATTCACAGAGAATTTAAATTAACAGTGCAATTTTAAAGTCTCCTTTTCTCATATTTTGTAAAGATCATAACACCAAGATCATAGATAAAGTTCACTTTTGGAAAAGAGTTAGGGGAAAATCTGCTTAAGAATTTCAGACTGAATATTTCAAATTTTGAAAAAAATGCAAAAATAATGGCAACACTATTCAACTGCATTATGCAGAGTATTACTTTTGGTTTGATCTTTAAATGAAAAGAGTGCATATTATTCTGGCAAGTATAATGCATTAATAACCTTACATGAATATTGAAATGCAGTCTTGTAATAGAAAATGTCCAGGTCCTAAAATCCTTTTATTTTACCATGAACTTCTTTTATCATTTAATCAGTGTGAGTGGAGATACCACAGAAAGAGAGAGGGGGGAGGGAGGGAAGGAGAAAGAGAGAGAGAGGCATATGGATACATAAACACACACATAGAAACAGACTCACACACAATAAGAATGTCTGGTTAACTTAAACTATTCATTCTTACATCTTTTTCACACATAATCTTACAAGGTGAAAAGTTTTGTACATATTTCTAATTAGAACAGACTTTTTATGCATATGTATCCATTTCCCACCAAGTATTACTATGGTATGACACTAAAGTTTTATACTTTCAGGAAACTGACAAGTGTCTTTTGGATCTGGCTGAAAGGGGAAGGAATACTTAACAAAGTGACCACACAGGTTTTGACACAAGGAATTCAGAGGAAAGAGAAATTATCTGTACCTAAGATTCACTACCAGGTCTAAAGACTGAAAAAGATCACTCTATTATGATGAGGTAATCAAAATGAATGACTATAGAAATACATTTGCACACATGTGCCATATGATAGTGGATTAGAGATGATTTCTAGAGTCAGGCTCAATATTAATGTTTAGTTAAAAGGTGACATCAAGTAGAAAAATGAGTGTCACTCATTTTTGAAATGTTTCCCTTATTGCGGTGGAAGGTGACAATAGATTTGAACCTGTGCATACAACACCAGAAAACATAGTCTTTACCAGTAAGAATGTGGATGGATAGAACTGGCTGAACAAAAAACTTGATTTTTGTTGTTGGTAAGAATGGTAGTAGGTTTTGTGATATAGTAACAGAAGCATCACCCTGCAAATGGAGATTAAGTCAGATTCACCATCCATGTACAGTATCATGGTATTTCTTATCTCCTTTTCACTAAATGATAATCTGTTTTGTGGACCAACTTTTACATTATATTGTTATTTGAGTAGCACATTCATTGAAGACTAGAGGCGAAGCTAAAGGCTATTGGAAGAGTTGATGCTTGTGTTTCCTCACTGGTAAGAATAGAAGAAATATAATTTTCTCAAAGTTCAAACCATTTCGAGTGTCATTTGATCTAGTACATGCTAAATAAAAACATGAATTCTACAGTATAGACTCAGGAGAAATGTGAAGGTTCCATTGACAGGCATGCTGACTCTCTAGTTTTTGAAAGTGGATAGGACTGATATGAGTGAATTGTCTAGACAAGTTGTTTTTATTTTTTATGCATCATGAAACCCTTAAAAGTGATGTCTTATCACTATTTAGACTCCTTTAAATGAGTCCTTGGAACTTGGGAAAATTATTATTGATTGTATTGACCCAGATAGCATACATGAATTTGGAGCAGTTGGGATTTTTCACTGTATATCATGGTGGGATACTAAGAAAGCTATCAATGTAAATTGCCCAGAATTACACTGAACATGTCTCTGACATTGTGATTCATGAAATGTAGGAAATGGTCAACCTTTGACTACTGAACAATATGAAAATTTTGATGCATATGCTAGGGAATAAAGAATTCAACCAGAAAACATTCAAGATGTTCTGGATACAGGTAAACTTAATAAATATTTTTTGCCCATAATATTTATGAATATATATGTATAACAATGTATATTCATCAATAGATGTATGTATATGTGATACTGAGTCTATCTTTTTGTCTGTCAGTCTTCGTATCTATCTATGTATTTATTTACCTACCTATCTATTCAATAAGGTCACTGATTCTGATTATATCTAATCATATGTTATCTTTCAGTTGTTATTTCCAGAAATAATCCTTGGAGAGCTGTTCTCATATTCATATGAGAATATTTATGTCACTTCTTAGCCCACTCATGTTGTTTTACAGATACTTGTCCTAAATAACAACCTTCTGTAGAAACAGAAGCCGTGCCTAGCCATCTTGATATTTGAGTGGAGTTGTGGTTATTACATAAAAAATTAGAGATATGTATATGACCAAGGAAAAAAATGAAGGCAAAAAAGACAAGTTATTATTTGTCTTTTAAAATTGAGAATTTTACAATGACAAAAATGAAGGCTAGCATATTTTTATTTTTAAAACAGTATGAAGGACATTTATCTTATTCAGAATTGCTAATATTTTTCTATATTGAGGAATATTCCATCAAGAAAAATGTGTCTTGTCATTTGAAAAACATCTTACTTTACTTATGATTGTGGTGTATAATTTGTCACAGATACAGAACAACCATGTTGATCTTTTCAGTATATACCTTGAAACATATCAATATAAATTGTCATGTAGGGCTAAAGAATGTCATTATTTCCTGTCAACAGTGCTCCTATAGAATCCAAAGTACAACATATTCGTGATTTCAAGGAAAGGAACTGCTCATGTATAATCCCTTTTCTATACTCTATATGCATTCATGCAAGGTCAAAGACAAAATACTTACTGTCTGGTCAACCATGTTTTAATTTGCTTTCATGTCTGCAAAGATGAAAAACAGAAGAATTATGCACCATAGTCATTTGACCATGAAATCAGTATCACATATAAATCACCATTTCTTTTTAAATGAATTTTCCCCTCTCCTGTGAAGTCTGGATACTGCATTTCAGATTCCTGACTTGCCTGTCCTTTCCCTTCCTATGATCTATGAGCTGTACTTACTTTTTGAATGATTAAATAAAATGTTTCAAGAAGTAATAAAGACCTTGTGTAAAGGATCTCATCCAAAAACAACAAAACATTCACTAAGCTAATTAAAATCTGTATTATATTACTGAAGCCTACTGTAACAATTGAAAATAGTACAATTACTGGATAACTCTGCAGAAGTGAATTGTGCATTGTGCTTCTTTATCGACCTTCAGCTGAAAATTGTGATTTGCAGATAAATGGTCTTAACACACTAAAATATTTCATGTAATGAACTCTTTGGGTCTGCCTCCATGTTCCACATTATTTAAAACTGAGCATAAAATATTTTTTCAATAATCCACATAAGGAGATTATCTTTTGTTAAATGACTTCAGTAAGCAAATTAATCAGGATATGTTTAAATAGTATATGTATGAGTCAGTCACATTTGAAGAAAAAAATTCATGAGAATGATATTCCATATATACTAATCCCTACAAATATGCATGTATTTACTACAATTATCTGTTTATAATACAATGATTCCTCAGAATGTAGTTAGCTACATAAAAATAAAAAGGCAATGCAATCTTCTTTAAGGGTTTGTAACAAGGAAAATGAAAGATATTAGACAATATTACTAAATCCAGTCTCTTGAAATCTAAAGATATAACAGAATCAAAGTACAATCAATATTCATAGGCAACAGATATGAATAAGAAACAATTATATAATTCCTCATTGGAAAAAAAAACTTGTTATTTAATCTTTCTCTGAGTGCCTTGTAAAACAATGTGACTTCAGAACAAATACTTGTCTGATGTTTTGTGAAAATTCTGAATATTCAATGTATATTCATATCATTCACCCCATTCTCCAAATAATCTTCTTCTTCTTCTTCTTCTTCTTCTTCTTCTTCTTCTTCTTCTTCTTCTTCTTCTCCTCCTCCTCCTCCTCCTCCTCCTCCTCCTCTTCCTCCCTCTCCTCCTCCTCCTTCTCCTCCTCCACCTCCTCTTCCTCCTCCTCCTCCTCCTCCTCCTCTTCTTCTTCTTCAATATACATATTTATTTGAATGTATGTATGAATGTGTGTGTCTAAGTGTGTGTGTATGTGTGTGTGTGTATTTAGAGAGAGAAGATTTACAGAAATTCATAGCCCAGAGGTGTGCATTTAGTATTTCTAACATGTATTCATGTTTAAAGCCCCTTAGTCTTCAATTACTTATTACTTATTAATGGTCTCTTTATAGAGGTAAAAATAATACGACTACTACTACCATCAGAAGTTGCTTTCTAAGATGCTAAGTCTTCAAATGGCAGGGAAGTTTTAAAGTTCACCATTCACAACGTGATAACATCGGTAAAGTATGCCCAATCTGAGCGGTAACTCAAAGGTGATTAGTTGAATTTACATCCTGAGCTATAGAAGATAAATCATACTTGATTCTATTAAACATTTCAAGCTATCATTGTCCTTTTCATCAACCAGTGTAATTTCAACGTGTATTCTGAGTAATAGCTTCTTACTCAAGACTACTAAAGTTGATTTAAATACCAGTGTCAGTCAGTTACTCTCACAGTGACCAGGGATAAGCTCTTTTTGACAAGTTGTAGAATGCATTGTTTCTGCATATGTGTTCTTATAACAGCCAGAAACCGCCACAAGCTGTCAGTTTGTAAATTAACAATTCCAGGGATCCTCATTTATCTTCTTTCTCAGCAAAATGAACATCAAGGAAACAAATGACTCCATTTCAAAACCTGTATAATAGAGCTAAAAACCATGTTTTCAGAAAGTGAAACACAAATGTCTGAGACACATATAAGTGTTCAATATCCTTAGCCATCAAGGGAAAAAAATAAAACTATCTAGAAAATTTGTCTTACAATAGAAGGACCAAGATCAATAAAAGAATTGATGCAGAGAAAGGGCTACATATGGCCCTGATTGGTGTAAATGAAAGCTGAGTCAGCTGCTGTCAAAAAACAATAAGGAAGATCATAAAAAGACAATATCACTTTTACCATAAATCCTTCATAGAATTACAACCAAAATCTGTTGAGATTTTATTTCAGGAATCCACAAGGATGAAGAAGCTAACTAACAGTGGAAAGGGTACCTGAAATGCTCTTTCCCTCTAATCAGATTGATGACTACATTAATTGTAATTGCAGAACTTCAACCAGTATCTGATGGAAGCAGATGCAGAGATCCTCAGCTAAGCACTGGGCCTGTAGTCTAGTCATAGAGAAGGAGGAGTAATATTATGAGCAAATGGGCCAAGACAATGACAGGGAAACCCACAGGAACAGTTGACCCTGGCTAGTGGGACTGACATGTGGGGAACCTGCATAAGACCAAACTATGCCCTCTGAATTGGGTGACAGTTGTCTGGATTGTGCAGTTTGTGGGCCCCCTAGCAGTGGAACCAGTATTTATCCTTAGTGCACGAGCTGACCCTTAGGAGCCCATTCGCTATGGAGGATACCTTGCTCAGCCTATATACAGGGAGGAGAACCTTGTTCCTGCCTCAAGTGATATGAAAGACTTTGTTGATTCCACATGGATGCCTCACCCTCTCTGAAGAATAGATGGGTATGGGATAGGAAAGTGATGGAGGAAACAGGAGGACAGGAGGGAGAGGGAACTGTGATTGGAATATAAAATAAGATTATGTTAAAAATAAAAAAGAATTCTGTAGTATGAGGAGTTGGCTGCATCCCACCGCCCGGTTAGCTTAACCCCCCAAAATAACCACACAGAAATTGTATTAATTAAATTACTGCATGGCCCATTATCTCTAGCCTATTATTGGCAAACTCTCACATATTGATTTAACCCACTTCTAGTAATTTGTGTATTACTACACGGTTGTGGCTTACCGGGAAAATTCTAACCAGTGTCAGTCTCAGGCAGGAGTGTCATGGCATTTGCCACACTGCCCTTCTTGCCAGCATTCTGTTGTGTCTACTCCACCCATCTAAGTGCTGCCCTATTAAAAGGCCAAGGAAGTTTCTTTATTCAACCAATGAAAGCAACACATAGACAGAAGAAGCTCCTATATCATTTCCCCTTTTTCAGTGTAAACAAAGAGAAAGGCTTTCATTTTAACATAGTAAAACTTCATATAACAAAACAGTTATCAAGCAAAAATTACAGTCACAATATTTATATCTATTTTATCTTTTATTATCACTAAGGAAAACTATAACTATGCATTCTTAAACTCAATCAAAGACTCCAGAAGGATATAATATTACCTAAGTAAAAAGGAAGTACATTGTAAGCAGCTTACAAAACTCTAGAAATGAATGGACATCTTGCTGCTTAGATGGTCACCCAAGGGTATTTTGTACCGTTGGGGCATCTATCTTCAGTCTACAGGCCCATAGTATCCAGAAGACTTTTTCATGAAGCAGGAAATTTCAAAGACAGTTCAGTCACTTTCTTCTGTATCCTGCAGAACGTCTCACAGACTCTTTCATGAAGCAGGAACCCTGAAGGATCATCTCAACTTTAGGCAAGTTCAGAAGTCCTCTCTCTGCAGGTTCTTCATGTCCAGTTTATGCAACAGTCCAGGAAAGAGCAGTTTCTTCCCCAAATGGCTAAGCAACTCTATAAGTAGCCTTTTCAATGCCAATCTTCCTCTTGAAGCAGATTGGTTCTGCCAAAAGCAGACATGTCTCATTGTCATGAAAACCCCTAAGTTATTAAAACATTTTAAATGCCATATTCTGTAGTCTTTGAAAGATATGAAGAACGCCTATCTAACTGAAATATATCTTTACATATCTAGAAAACCTTATTAACATGACTACAAGCTTGACTATTATGGATGATTATCCACTAACAACCTATATTTCACAATTATACATTACATTTTTAATTTTTTTATTTTTTCATTCTGTTAGCCTGTGTCTTTTTATTCTTTTTTTTAAAGACACTTAAGGTCATGCTCAACCTCCTTAGCAATCAGGGAGATACAAATCAAATAACTTTGAGATACCATCTTACACCTGTCAGAATGGCTAAAATCAAAAACAGCAATGATACCCTTTGCTGGAGAGGTTGTGGAGAAAGGGGTACACTCATCCATTTCTTGTGGGAATGCAAACTTGTGCAACCACTTTGGAAAGCAGTATGGCAGTTTGTCAGGAAATTCGGGATCAACCTACCCCTGGGCCCAGCAATACCACCCTTGGGACTATACCCAAGACAGGCCTTATCATACAACAGAAGTATATGCTCTACTATGTTCATAGCAGCATTTTTTGTAATAGCCAGAACCTGGAAACAACCTAGATGCCCTTCAATGGAAGAATGGATGGAGAGAGTGTGGAATATATACATATTAGAGTATTACTCAGCAGTGAAAAGCAAGGACTTCTTGAATTTTGCATACAAAGAGATATACCCAGAGAGTCAATCACAGCAAAGACACCAGGCCTCTCCTGGCTCCATTTGAAGGAAAAGATGGGAAGGCGCCAAGGCAAGAATTCCTCCAACAACCTGAAAGGCAACATGACACCACCAGAACCCAGGGATCCCGAAATAAGAAGAATTGTACACCCTACTCCTGAAGAAATAGAAGAAATCGACTCAAAAGTGAAGTATATGAAAATAATAGAGGACCTTAAACAGGAGGTGAAAAACTGCCATAAACAATTAGAGATTACAAACAAAAAGGTAGAGGAAATGAATAAATCGCTCAAAGACATGCAAGAAAACCAAGAGAAACAGGAAAAAGCAATCAAATAGGTTAGGGAAGCGGTTCAAGACATGAAGAATGAAATGGAAGCAATGAAGAAAGGACAAACCGAGGGAAGAATGGAGATGGAAAATCTGGGTAAATGAACAGGAATGACAGAAACAAGTACTAACAACAGACTACAAGAGATAGAAGAGAGAATATCAGACACTGAAGATACCATAGAAAAAATAAACACACTAATCAAAGAAAACAGCAAAACCAACAAATTCTCATCACAAAACATTCAGGAAATTTGGGACACAATAAAAAGACCAAACCTAAGAATAATTGGAGTAGAAGAAGGAGAAGAAGTGCAGCTCAACGATACAGAAAATATACTTAATAAAATCATAAATCTTTAATAAATAAATAAATTAAAAAAAAATCTGCCTCCTCCCACCTCACTTTTTTCTCCCCCTCCCCCCTCCCCTCCCCACCCTCCACTCCCCTCCTCCTCCCTCTCCAGTCCAAAGAGCAGGCAGGCTTCCCTGCCCTGAGGGAAGTCCAAGGTCCTCCCCCCTCCATCCAGGCCTAGGAAGGTGAGCATCCAAACAGACTAGGCTCCCACAAAGCCAGTTCATGCAGAAGGATCAAAACCCAGTGCCCACAAAGCCAGTATGTGCAGTAGGATCAAAAATCCATTGCCATTGATCTTGGGTTCTCAGTAGTCCTCATTGTCCGCTATGTTCAGCGAGTCCGGTTTTATCCCATGCTTTTTCAGACCCAGGCCAGCTGGCCTTGGTGAGTTCCCGATAGAACATCCACATGTTCTCATTATGTGGGTGCACTCCTCGTGGTTCTGATTTTCTTGCTCGTGTTCTCCCTACTTCTCCTCCTCATTGGGACCTTGGGAGCTCAGTCCAGTGCTCCAGTGTGGGTCTCTGTCTCTATCTCCATCCATCACCAGCTGAAGGTTCTATGGTGATATGCAAGATATTCGTTATTCGTTAGTATGGCTATAGGATCAGGCCATTTCAGGCTCTTTCTCCTCAGTTGCTGAAAAACCTAGCTGGGGACATCTCTCTGGACCCCTGGGAACCACTCTAGAGTCAAGACTCCTGCCAACCCTAAAATGGCTCCCTTAATTGAGATATATACTTCCCTACTCAAATATCCATCCTTCCTTTATCCCAACTGTCCCATTCTCCCAAGCTCTCCCCATCCTCCCCTTCTTACTTTTCTCTCCCCATATCCACTTTCCCCCACCCCACCCCACCCCCCAGTTCCCAATTTTTGCCTGGGAATCTTGTCTACTTCCAATATCCAGGAGAATAACTATATGTTTGTCTTTGGGTTCACCTTCCTATTTAGCTTCTCTGGGATGACGAATTATAGGCACAATGTCCTTTATTTATGGCTAGAAACCAATTATGAGTGAGTACATCCCATATTCATCTTTTTGGGTTTGGGTTACCTCACTCAGGATAGTGTTTTCTATTTCCATCCATTTGCATGCAAAATTCACGATGTCTTTGTTTTTTACCGCGGAGTAGTACTCTAATATGTAATATTCCACACTTTTTTATCCATTCTTCCATGGAAGGGCATCTAGGTTGTTTCCAGGTTCTGGCTATTACAAATAATGCTGCTATGAACATTGTTGAAAAAATGCTTTTGTCATATGATAGGGCATCTCTTGGGTATATTCCCAAGAGTGGTATTGCTGGGTCCTGGGTTAGGTTGATCTCAAATTTCCTGAGAAACCACCACACTGCTGTCCAAAGCGGTTGCACAAGTTTGCATTCCCACCAGCAATGGATGAGTGTACCCCTCACTCCACAACCTCTCCAGCAAAGGCTATCATTGGTGTTTTTGATTTTAGCCATTCTGACAGGTATAAGATGGTATCTCAAAGTTGTCTTGATTTGCATTTCCCTGATTGCTAAGGAGGTTGAGCATGACCTTAAGTGTCTTTTAGCCATTTGAACTTCTTCTGTTGAGAGTTCTCTTTTCAGTTCAGTGCCCCATTAATTTGATTGGGTTGAATAGCATTTAAATGTCTAGTTTCTTGAGTTCTTTATGTATTTTGGAGATCAGACCTTTGTCTGTTGCGGGGTTGGTGAAGATCTTCTCCCAGTCAGTGGGTTGCCTTTTTGTCGTAGTGACAGTGTTCTTTTCTTTACAGAATCTTCTCACTTTCAGGAGGTCCCATTTATTCAATGAGGTCCTTAATTTCTGTGCTGCTGGGGTTATACGTAGGAAGTGGTCTCCTGTGCCCATGTGTTGTAGAGTACTTCCCACTCTCTCTTCTATCAGGTTCAGTGTGTTCAGACTGATATTGAGGTCTTTAATCCATTTGGACTTGAGTTTTGTGCATGGTGATAGATATGGATCTATTGTCATTCTTCTACATGTTGACATCCAGTTTTGCCAGCACCATTTGTTGAAGATGCATTCTTTCTTCTATTCTATACTTTTAGCTCTTTTATCGAAAATCAGGTGTTCAAAGGTTTGCGGGTTAAAATCCAGGTCTTCTATTCAATTCCTTTAGTCTACTTCTCTGTTTTTATACCAATACCAAGCTGTTTTCAATATTGTAGCTCTGTAATAGAGTTTGAGGTCAGGAATGGTAATGCCTCCAGATGTTCCTTTATTGTATAAGATTGTTTTGGCTATCCTTGGTTTTTTGTTTTTCTATATAAAGTTGATTATTGTCCTCTCAAGGTCTGTGAAGAATTTTGATGGGGATTGCATTGAATCTATAGATTGCTTTTAGGGGAATTGCCATTTTTACTGTTGATCCTCCCAATCCAAGAGCAAGGGAGATCCTTTTATTTTCTGGTATCCTCTTCAATTTCTTTCTTCAAAGACTTAAAGTTCTTGTCAAATAGATCTTTCACATCCTTGGTCAGAGTTACTCCAAGATATTTTATGCTATTTGTGGCTATCGTGAAAGGTGATGCTTCTCTGATTTTCCTTTCTGCATCCTTATCCTTAATGTATATTAGGGCAACTGATTATTTGGAGTTGATCTTGTATCCTGCCACATTACTAAAGGAGTTTATCAGCTGCAGGAGTTCTTTGGTAGTGTTTATGGGGTCGCTTATATATACTATCATATCATCTGCAAATAACAAATGTTTAATTTCTTCTTTTCTAATTTGAATCCCATTGATCCTCTTATGTAGTCTTATTGCTGTTGCTAGAACTTCAAGCACTATATTGAAGAGGTATGGAGATAGTGGGCAGCCTTGTGGTGTTCCTGATTTTGGTGGGATGACTTTGAGTTTCTCTTCATTTAATTTGATGTTTGCTGTTTGTTTGCTGTAAATAGCTTTAATTATATTTAGGTATGACCCTTGTATCTCTAATCTCTCCA
Source organism: Microtus oregoni (assembly GCF_018167655.1). Classification (NCBI taxonomy): domain Eukaryota; kingdom Metazoa; phylum Chordata; class Mammalia; order Rodentia; family Cricetidae; genus Microtus; species Microtus oregoni. The sequence continues at coordinate 1,593,125 of NW_024544787.1, read as the reverse complement.
AGACCATTATCATAAAGTGTTATTGAATTTTGTCAAATGCTTTTTCAGCATCTAATGAAATGATCATATGGTTTTTTTCTTTCAGTTTATTTATATGATGGATTACATTGATAGATTTGTGTATGTTGAACCAGCCCTGCATCTCTGGGATGAAACCTACTTGGTCATAATGGATAATTTTTCTAATGTGTTCTTGGATTTGATTTGCCAGTATTTAATTGAGAATTTTGCGTCATTTTTCATGAGTGAGATTGGCCTGTAATTCTCTTTCTTGGTTGTGTCTTTGTGTGGATTTTGGTATCAGGGTAACTGAAGCTTCATAAAAGGAATTTGGCATTGACTTTTCTGTTTCTATATTGTAAAATATATTAAGGCGTATAGGTATTAGCTCTGTTTGGAAGTTCTGATAGAATTCTGCATTGAAACCATCTTGGCCTGGGCACTTTTTGGAAGGGAGGTTTTTGATAACAGCTTCTAATTCTTCGCGACTAACAGGTTTATTTAGATTGTTCACCTGGTCTTAGTTTAACTTTGGTATATGGTACTTATCTAAAGAAATGTCCATTTTCTTGCATTTTCCAGTTTTGTGGCATACAGGGTTTTGTAGTAAGATCTAATGTTTCTCTGAATTTCCTCTGTGTCTGTGTTTATGTCCCCCTTTTCATTTCTGATCTTATTAATTTGTGTGATCTCTCTCTGTCGTTTGATTAGTTTGGATAGGGGTTTGTGGATCTTGTTGATTTTTTCCAAGAACAAACTTTTTTTGTTTCATTGATTCTTTGGATTGTTTTCTGTGTTTCTATTTTGTTGATTTCAGCCCTCAGTTTGATTATTTCTAGTCTTGTACTCCTCCTGGATGAGTCTGTTTCTTTTTTTTTCTAGAGCTTTCAGTTGTGCTCTTATGTCTCCAATATGTGCTTTCTCTGTTTTCTTTAAGTGGGCACTTAGTGCTATGAACTTTCCTCTTAACACTGCTTTCATAGTATTCCATAGGTTTGAGTATGTTGTCTTTTTATTTTCATTAAATTCAAGGAAGACTTTAATTTCTTTCTTTATTTCTTCCTTGACCCAGGTGTGCTTCAGTAGTTGACTGTTCAGTTTCCATGAGTTTGTTGGCTTTCTGTGTGTAGCATTGTTATTGAATTCTAACTTTAATCCGTGGTGATCCAATAAGACACATGTGGTAACTATAATTTTTTTTGTACATGTGTAGGTTTGCTTTGTTACCAAATATGTGGTCAATTTTCGTGCAGGTTCCATGAGCTGCAGAGAAGAAGGTATGTTCTTTTCTATTCGGGTGGAATGTTTTATCTGTTAAGTCCATTTGCCTCATTACCTCCATGAATTCTTTTATTTCTCTGTTAGGTTTCTGTCTGATTGACCTGTCCATTGGTGAGAGAGGTGTGTTGAAGTCTCCTACTATTAGTGTGTGTGGTTTGATGTCTGCCTTGAGTTCTAGTAATGTTTCTTTTACATAAGTGAGTTTTTTTATATTAGGGGCATAGATATTTAGGATTGAGACTTCATCCTGATGACTTGTTCCTGTTATGAATATAAAATGACCAATTTGATCTGTGCTGATTGATTTTAGTTTGACGTCAGATCTGTTAGTATTTAGTATGGCCACACCCGCTTGGTCTTTGGTCCATTTGCTTGAAAAAACCTTTTCCCAGCCCTTTACTTTGAGTGGATGTCTGTCTTTGTGGTCAAGGTGTGTTCCTTGTAAACAGCAGAATGTTGGATCCTATTTTCTTATCCAATCTCTTAGCCTGTGCATTTTTATAGGTGAATTGATTCCACTGATACCAAGTGATATTAGTTACCAGTGGTTGTTTCCTCCAGTTATTATTATTTTTTTGATGGTAGAGTTTGTGTGTTTCCTTTCTTTGTGTTGTGCTGGTGAAGGGTCAATAGATGGCTGAGTTATTGTAGGCAGTGTTGGCAATGTTGGATTCCTTGGGTTGTGATATACATTACGTTTTTTAAATGAACTACACAATCACAATACCTTGATTAAGAGCAGAACTACATATATATATATATATATATATATATATATATATATATATATATATCATGATTTACCTTAAATTGATATCAGTAAATTAGCATTCATACCAATCCAAATTATTTACATCCATATCATATCCCCCTTTAAATGTAAAAGAACATTTATAAACAAAATTTGGGAGTATGGACATAGTTTTCTCTCTCCAAACTGCTTTGTGCTGTATGGGGTGTTGTTAATCTGGTCTTTCATGGTGTATTCTTTGTGCTAGGTTCATCTCAGTTACCAGTTGAGTGAAGTAATTTTCTGAGAATATTTATGGTAACCTTTCATGAGGGCTTGGTCTATCATACCATATTGGTCTAGAAGCAATCCACAGTGTCTCATCTTCTATGAAAACAAAAGAAGACCCTCTTTTCCAAAGCATCATATCCTTAGACCCAAATTTTGAAGTCAAGATACCTTTATGATATACATTCTGGATTAGCTTAGCAGCACATACAATGAAAAGTCTCTCTGTACTTCGCACCTTCTCAGTCAGAAAATTAAAAGATAACACAATAATACACATAATCCAGACTCTTTGTGAATTTTCCATTTTTATGTTGTTTATTTTTACTCTATCACTTTACTCTGTCTCTTTAAAGACTTTACCCATTTTTTAAAAAAAACATTAACTTTATTTTATGACTCTATATACTCTTTTTATTTTCTCTCCCAAGGCTATGTGCATTTATCCAACACTGTGACACATTTGAAGGTCTTTTATATCTGAATCTGTCCTATTGTGAATCTGTAATTCTTTAATGTCTAGAAGAGCTTTTGAAATGTTAAGCAGCATGGTTAAAGCTGCTCTGGATGTTGGCTCTACCTCTCTGTAATTTCAAAATTGTTGATGTGCCATTTTTGCTAGCTCTGGGACCTCCAGGTAGGAGCCACACTCAGCAGTTTAACTCTGAGAATGAGTGTGCAGCACATAAACTCTTTTTATCTGATTTACAGCCAAATCTGTCACGCAGAGCACTAAGCAGCCTGGAAACATCTCTGGGTATGGCAGCAGGAATCTGCCACGCTCTCCTGCTTGTGCATGCCTAGTTTACCTGATCCAGCTGCCTGCTCAGGCAGGGAGTGCCAAACCACAGGCATGGGCTCAAGTGCTTTGTTCCTGACCCTGAGTGAGCAGACAAACATCTGGGCCCACAAATGCTCCATAGCTGGAGTTTGCACTGGCAGCAGGAAGCCTTGTTTTAAAATGATGTGGCTTTTTTTTCCTGCTGAGTCAGGAAAATCTTTCTGCCGCATGCCACCAGTAAACAGCAGAAAGCTGTGTTAAACTCTATATTTGTGTCTAGAATTCCTTTTCAAGCCCTCTCATGTAGCATGAGGGGGTCTGCTTGTTGGGGTTTCTGTTTTTCCCAGGTTCCCACAGCCAGCAAACCCCAAAGAAAATCACATACAGGTCTACATAGGTTATAAACTGATTGGCCCATTATCTCAGGCTACTTATTAGCTCTTGTAGCTTATATTAACCCATAATTCTTATTTATGTTAGCCACATGGCTCAGTACCATTTCCAGTGGGGCAGGTCACATCCTACTTCTTCGGTGTCTGAACAGGAGTGGGAGGAATGGGCTTTCTCCTTTCTAGCATTCACCTGTTCTCATCGTCCTGCCTCTATTTCCTGTCTGGTTGACCAGCCTATACTTCCTGCTTGGCCAATCAGTATTTTATTAAAATACATGATTGACAGAATACAGACAATTCTCCCAAACCACTTCCCTCTTTAAAAAAAAAAGGAAAATTTCCATAGTCCATTTTTTTTTGGGAATGTGGGCATAGTATTCCACGCTACTTCCTGCTGGTTGGGGGGCGCTGATAATCTCATAAGAACCTAAGGAAAATTTAGAGTTATAATGAAGTCCTGACTGGAGTATCCTGTGAGTCTTGATCATCTCAGGCAGCACTCTTGAATCCATTCTGGATGTAGAACTCAGCAATCTGGGCCATCTGTTCCTACTGGAGATGTCTCAGGTGGTCTTCCTTGATCAAGCCTGATTTTTCTTAACTCAGAATGAATCCACAGCCTCTCATTTCCTGTGGAAACAAAAACAAATCCTCTTCTCCAAAGTAACATATCCTTTGACTTCAATTTTGAAGTCAAGATAAGTTCAAAATACCTATCTTAGATTAGTTTAGCAGCATTTATAAGCAAATGTCTTTCAGCAGCTGTTGCTCATTCCTCAGCATTTAAACAATTCAAAGTGAGCAAAATAGCATACAGTATCAAGATTTTAAAATTGGAGAAAGGTGGAGCCAACATCCAGAGCAGCCTACAGCTCTGCAGCTCAGAGGCGAAACTGATTAAGAGTCACAAGTGGCTCTGCCATATTGGACTGGGCAGGGCAAAGCTGCAGTACCTGTTTTTGATCTACGAATGTCACAGCTTAGATTCTTAAGTGCTTAGAAATTTAAAAGTTGATGGAGGAAGGTCATTGGCTAATAAAGGAACTGCCTTGGCCCATTTTATTGGTTGAAAGATAGGTGGGAGGAGTAGACAGAACAGAACGCTGGGAGGAAGAGGAAGTGAGGCCAGACTCCACAGCTCTCTCGGTAGCAGACGCCTCAGAGAGAGATGCCATGCCCTGCTCCCGGGATGAAGCTCTGACCCAGGATGAACATAGGCTAGAATCTTCCCGGTAAGTGCACCTTTGGGTGTTACACACAGATGATTAGAAATGGGCTAAATTAATATGTGAGAATTAGCCTAGAAGAGAATGGGCCAAGCAGTGTTTAAATGAATACAGTTTGTGTGTTGTTATTTTGGGGCATAAGCTAGCCGAGCAGGCAGCCGGGGTGCTGGGGACGCAGCCCCGCCGCCCTTATTACTACAAAAAGTGCAAAGCAATATTGTTCCTGGACAGTAAAAAATTACAGACAATGAAACAGGACAGATTCAGACATAAAAGTCCTCTAAATGGGTCATAGTTTTAGACATACATAGGCTTGGGAGAGTGAAGAAAAAGAATATAGAGAATAAAGTTAATGCTTAAAAAAGGGTAGTCTTTAAAGAGACAGAGTACAGATAGTTATAGATTAAAATAAATAAAGAAAAATAAGCCACGTAAAAATGGAAAATTCACAGAGAGTTTGGATTCTGTATATTGTGTTTTCTTTGATTTTTTTGACTGTGAAAGAGCTAAATACAGAGAGATATTTCATTGTTTGGGCTACTAAGCTGATCCAACATGTATGTTCTAAAGGTATCATGACTTCCAAATTTGGGTCTAAGGATATGATGCTTTGGAGAGGGTCTTCTTTTGTTTTCACAGAGGATGAGACCCTGGGGATTGCTTCTATCCCAATATGGTATGATAGACCACGCCATCCTGAAAGGTTACTGTGAACACCCTCAAAAAATTATTTTGCTCAACTGCCGACTGAGATGAACCTAGCACACAGGTTATACCATGAAAGACCTAATTAACAACGCCCCCATTCAGCACGAAGCAGTTTGGAGAGAAATAATTGTGTCCATATTCCCAAATATTGTTTATAAATGTTCTTTTACATTTAAAGGGGATATGATATGTATATAAATAATTTGCATTGGTATGGATTTTAAGGTCAATTTTATTATATGTATTTCTGATCTTGATTAAGGCATTATAACTGTGTAGTTCATTTAAAAATGTAATGTATAATTAGGAAATATAGGTTTTTATTGGATAATCATCAATGATAGTCAAGCTTGTAGTCACGTTAGTTGGATTTTCTGGATATATAGAGAAATATTTAAGTTAGATAGGCATTCTTCATATCTTTCAAAGACTACAAAATATGACATTTAAGATGTTTTAATAACTTAGGGCTTTTCATGACAAAGGGACATGTCTGTTCCTGACAGCACCAATCTACTTCAAGAGGAAGATGGGCATCAAAGAGGCTCCTTATGGAGTTTGTTATCCATTTGGGCAAGAAACTGCTCTTTCCTGGACTGTTGCATAGACTGGAAGCAAAGAACCCACAGATAGAGGACTGCTGAACTTGCCTAAAGGTGAGATGATCCTTTGGGGTTCCTGTTTCATGAAAGAGTCTGTGAGACATTCTGCAGGACACAGAAGAAAAGTGACTGAACTGTCTTTGAAATTTTCTGCTTCATGGAAATGTCTGCTGGATACTATGGGCCTGTAGGCTGAAGATGGATGCCCCAACAGTACAAAAAAACTTTGGGTGACTGTCCAGGCAGTGAGATGTCTCTGTCAGTTCTAGAGTTTTGGAAATTGCTTACTTCTTGTTTACTTAAGTAATAATATATCCTTCTGGAGTGTTTGATCGAGTTGAAAAATGGATAGATAGTTATAGTTTTCCATTGTTATGATAAAAGATAAAATTGATATAAATATTGAAACTGTAATCATTGCTTGATAACTGTTTTGTTATATGTAGTTTTACTATGTTAAAATTAAAGCCTTCCTTTTTGTTTAAACAGAAAAAGGGGAAATGATGTAGGAGGGTCTTCTGTTTTGTATTGATTTCATTGGTTAAATAAAGAAACTGCCTTAGCCTTTTGATAAGACAGAAAATTAGGTAGGTGGAGTAGACAGAACAGGATGCTGGGTAGAAGGCAGTGAGGCAGACACCATGATTCTCCAGCCTGAGATGGACATAGGTTAGAATCTTTCTGGTAAGCCATGACCCCGTGGTAATAAACAGATTACTAGATATGGGTTAAAGCAAGATGTGAGAGTTAGCCAAGAAGAGGCTAGATATAATGGGCCAGGCAGTTTTTAAATGAATACAGTTTCTGTGTAATTACTTCTGGTAAAGCTAGCTGGGTGGCTGGGAGGTATGAAAAGCAGCCCTCTCCCTAATTACAACAGAGTGGCCCCAGCCAACATCCAGAGAGGTCTGCCGCTCCTCTTCACTACATTTGGCCCTCCAATGTGATGGACTAAATCTACTTAAAAACCAGAGAGGGTTTTTAAAAAAGGGAGAGAGAGTTTAACACAGGTATTTGATGTTTGCTAGAACATTCCACGGAGAGATTTCCTGTTTCTGCAATAGCGGCAGAAAAAAAAAAAAACATGTCATTTTAAAAAGTAGCTTCCTGGTGCTGTGCTACCAATGCAAACTCTGGCTTTAAAGCATTTCAATGGCTGTTATGGGACTGGATATTTGTATTCCCACTTGGGATCAGAAATAAAGTACTCTGAGACCATGCCAATGGCTCAGCGCTCACCGCCTGTACCTGGACAGATGGCAAGATCAGGGTTAGGCAGGCGGGAGAGCATGGCAGATTTCTGCCACCATACAGAGAGATGTAGGCTGGTTTTTCTTTGCTTTATGTTTAAATCCACTTATGAGTGAGTACATATGACATTTGTCCTTCTGAGTCAGTGTTACCTCACTCAATGTGATGTTTTTGGGATCCATCTATTTGCCTGCAATTTTCAAGATGCCATTACTTTTTTCTGCTATATAGTACTCAGTTGTGTGAATGTACCTAATATTCTTTACCCATTCTTTAGTCAAGGGGCATTTAGACTGTTTCAAGGTTCTGGCTATGACAAACAATGCTGCTGTGAACAGAGTTGAGCACATGTCCTTGTGGTATGATTAAGCATTCATTGGTTATATACCCAAAAGTGCTATTGTTGTATCTTGAGGTATGTTGTTCTCTAATTTTCTGAGAAATTACCATACTGATTCCCAAAGTGGCTTTACCAGTTTTAACTCCCACCAACAAAAGCGGAATTTCCCCTTTATCCTATATCCTCTCTACCATAAGTTGTCACCAGTGAATTTGCACTTGGTCATTCTTAAAGGTGTATGATGGAATCTCAGAGTCATTTTGATTTGAATTTCTCTGAAGGTTAAGTATGTTGAGCGTTTCCTATGTGTCTTTCACCTACTTCAGATTCCTTTGCTGAATGTTTACTGTTTAGATCTGTACTCCATATTTTATTAAATTATTTGTTCTTTTGATGAACAATTTCTTAAGTTCTTTGCATATTTTGGAAATCTGTCCAATGTGGGGTTAGTGAAGATCTTTTCCCAATCTTTAGACTGCCATTTTATCTTGTTGAATATGTCCTTTGCTTTACAGAAACTCCTCAGATAAAGGAGGTCCTATTTGTTAATTTTTTCTCTCAGTGTCTGTGCTATTGGGGTTATATTTAGGAAATGGTCTCCTGTGACAATGGGTTCAAGTGTACTTCCCACTTTCTGTTCTGTGAGATTCAGTGTGGTTGGTTTTATGTTAAGATGTGTGATCTATTTGAACCTAAGTTTTGTGCATGTTGATAGATATGGATCTATTTTAATTCTTCTACATGTTGACAACCTGTTATGCCCTCACCATTTGTGGAATGTGATTTCTCTTTTATAGTTTATATTTTTTAGTTTGTCAAAAATCAGGTGTTCGTAGGTATGTGGATTGATATGTGGGTCTTTGATTAAGTTTCATTGGTTCTCCTGTATGCTTTTATGCCAATATCAGACTGTTTACTGAACTGTAGCTCTGTTGTTTCTCTGTCATAGAGTAGAGTTTGAAGACATGGGTGGTGATGCCTTCAGAAGTTCTTTTATTGTATAGGATTGTTTTGATTTATTTTTTTGTTGCTTTTCCTTATGAAGTTGAGTATTATTCTTTCATGGTGAAGAATTTTTCTGCAATTGGGATCACTTATGTAAAGTATCATATCATCAGCAAGTAGTGAGAGTTTGACTTTATTTTTCCAATTTGAATCCTCTTGATCTCATTTGTTGTGTTATTACTGTGTTAGGACCTCAATTACTATATTGAATAAATATAGAGTAGACAACCTAGTCTTGTTTCAGTGGGATCACTATGACTTTCTATTCAGTTTGATGTTGGCTGTTGGCTTGATGCATAATATTTATTTATTATGTTATTATTATTATTAGTAGTAGTATTATTATTACTATTTTGAGGTATATTTCTTGTAACCCTGTTCTCTCCAAAACCTTTTTCATGAAGGGACATTGAATTTTGTGGAATGCTTTTTCACTATCTAATGAGATGACCATATGTTTTATTTTTTTCAGTTTGTTTATATGGTGGATTACATTGAAAGATGTTCATATGTTGAACCATTCCTGCATCTCTGGGATGAAGCCTATTTGGACATGGTGGATGATTTTTCTGATGTGTTCTTAGATTCAATTTGCCAGTATTTTATTGAGTATGTTTGCATCAATATTCATGGTGTGATTGCTCGGTAATTCTCCTTCTTAATAATGTCTTTGTCCGGTTTGGGTATCAGGGTAATCAAAGCATTTTAAAAAGAGTTTTTGGCAGTTTTCCTTCTGTTTCTATTGTGTGGAATAATTTGAGTAGAATATGTATTAGTTCGTTTTGAAAATCTTGTAGAATTCTGCACTAAAACAATCTGGTTCTGTTTTTTTTTGTTTTTTTTTTTGTTTTTTTGGTTGGGAGTCTTTTGATGACTGTTTTTATTTCTTTAGCAGCTATAGGTCTATTTAATTTGCTTATCTGGTCTTGATTTAATTTTGTTACATGATATTTATCCAGAAAGTTGTCCATTTCCTTTAAGTTTTCTCATTTTGTGGAATACAGGTTTTCAAAATATGACCTGATGATTCCCTGGATTTCCTCTGTATTATGTCTCCCGTTTTATTTGTGATTTTGTTAATTTGCATATTCTCTCTTCCTTTTGGTTAGTTTGAATACACAATTGTCTATTTTGTTGATTTTCTCAAAGGACCAAATGCAGTCGCATTGATTCTTTGTATTGTTTTCTTTGATTCTATGTTGTTGATTTCAGCTCTCAATTTGATTATTTTCTGACCTCTAGTTTTCCTGGTTGAGTTTTCTTCTTTTTGTCCTAGATTTTTCAGGTGTTCTGTTAACTCACTATTGTGGGATTTTTTCAGCTTCTTTATGTAGGCATTTAGTGCTATAAACTTTCCTCTTAACACTACTTTTATTGTGTCCCATAAATTTGGGTATGCTATATGGTCATTTTCATTTTATTTAAAGAAGTCTTTAATTTCTTCATAACCCATTGGTGATTCAGGTGAGCAATGTTTAGTTTTCATGTGTTTGTGGTCTTTAATCCCAGCACTCGAGAGGCAGAGGCAGGCGGATCTCTGTGAGTTCGAGACCAGCCTGGTCTACAAGAGCTAGTTCCAGGACAGGCTCCAAAACCACAGAGAAACCCTGTCTCAAAAAACAAAAAAAAATTAGAATATTAAACCATGGTGAGCTGATAAGATACATGGGGTTATAACTTGTAAGATACAGCCTATGTTTTCTTCTAGCGTTTCTACTGTTTCAGGATACTGATTGAGGTCTTTGATCCACTTGTATCGACTTTTTGTGAAAAGTAATAGATTTGGTCCAATTTTGATGTATTGCAAGTAGATACATCTTTTCTCAGCAGCATCCCTTGAAGATGCTGTCTTTTCTTGAGTGTAGGTGTTTTGTATTTTTCTAAGGTCCCTGTAGCTGTAATAATGAGTACTTAAATTTGGGTCTTCAACTTGATTCTCTTGGTCAATAAATCTATTTTTGCCAGTACCAGAGAAGTTTTTATTATTCTACTTACATTTTAAGATTATGATAGAATTTCTTCACTTCCGTTTTTTTTTTTACAACAAAACTATCCCATAGATTTTTACTGCTGAGTAGCACTCTAATACGTATATATTCCATACTTTCTTCATCCATTCTTCCATTGAAGGGCATCTAAGTTGTTTCCAGGTTCTGGCTATTGCAAATAATGCTGCTATGAACATAGTTGAGCATATACTTTTGTTGTATGATAGGGCATCTCTTGGGTATATTCCCAAGAGTGGTATTGCTGGGTCCAGGGGTAGGTTAATTCCGAATTTCCTGAGAAACCACCACACTGCTTTCTATAGTGGTTGCACAAGTTTGCATTCTCGCTAGCAATGGACGAGTGTACCCCTTACTCCACATCCTCTCCAGCAAAGGCTATCATTGGTGTTTTTGATTTTAGCTATTCTGACAGGTGTAAGATGGTATCTTAAAGTTGTCTTGATTTGCAATTCCCTGATTGCTATGGAAGTTGAGCATGACCTTAAGTGTCTTTTAGCCATTTGAAGTTCTTCTGTTGAGAATTCTCTGTTCAGCTCAATGCCCCATTTTATAATTGGGTTGGTTAGCCTTTTACAGTCTAGTTTCTTGAGTTCTTTATCTATTTTAGAGATCAGACCTTTGTCAGTTACAAGGTTTGTGAAGATCTTATCCCAGTCAGTGGGTTGCCTTTTTGTCTTAGTGACAGTGTTCTTTGCTTTACAGAAGCTTCTCAGTCTCAGGAGGTCCCATATATTCAATGTTGCCCTTAATGTCTGTGCTGCTGGGGTTTTATGTAGGAAGTGGTCTCCTGTGCCCATGTGTTGTAGAGTACCAAAACAATGACTTCTTGAATTTTGCATGCAAATGGATGGAAATAGAAAACACTATCCTGAGTGAGGTAAGCCAGACCCATAAAGAGGAACATGGGATGTACTCACTCATAATTGGTTTCTAGCCATAAATAAAGGACATTGAGCCTATAATTTGTGATCCTAGAGAAGCTACATAAGAAGGTGAACCCTAAGAAAAACATATAGTCATCCTCCTGGATATTAACCTTCATCAGGCAATGAAAGGAGACAGAGATAGAGTTCCACATTGGAGCACCAGATTGAAACCCTAAAGTCCAAATCAGGAGCAGAAGGAGAGAGAGCACGAGCAAGGAACTCAGGACCGCGAAGGGTGCACCCACACACTGAGACAATGGGGATGTTCTATCGGGAACTCACCAAGGCCAGCTGGACTGGGTCTGAAAAACCATGGGATAAAACTGGACTCGCTGAACATATTGGACAATGAAGACTGCTGAGAAGTCAAGTACAATGACACTGGGTTTTGACCCTACTACACGAACTGGTGTTGTGGGAGCCTAGGCTGTTTGGATGATCACCTTACTAGACCTGGAAGAATGTGGGAGGTCTTTGGACTCCCCACAGGGCAGGGAACCCTGAGTGCTCTTTGGGATGATGAGAGAGGGGGAGTTGATTTGTGGAGGGAGAGGGAAATGGGAGGCGGTGGCGGGGAGGAGACAGAAATCTTTAATAAATAAATTAATTAATTAAAAAAATATCCAATATACATCTGTTCTCTCTTTGAAATTCCTAACTTCTTTTTTTCTGTAATTGTTCTTACTTATTTGTGTTTGTTTACTAATATTTTTGAAATAAATCCACATTTCCTGCTCATTCTGTGTAATCTCAATTATGTCTTTCCAAGCTGACTATTTTGTGTTAAATAACCAATTACTCTGCTCCCCCATGGGAAGTTATTATCTCCCAACCTTAATGTACATTAGTTGCATAGTTTTATATCTGTAGGGCTGAGGCCACATAATATTTACCTAATCTACTTTGGCATCCATATTGGGGTTTCCATCTTTGATCTGCTGATGACACTTTGTGGGGATAGCTTCTGATATTACCAGGATAAAGAAACACAGACCAAACTCCCTTCTGCTCTGGTTCCTTCTATCTTTCTGCTCTCCTTTACACAGTGTTCTCTGAACTTTAAGTATAGGAATGTTTTTACATATATCTATTTTGGCTAGTCTCCACATCTACACCTTCTGATTGACTGTGGTTTTCTACAATTGTTCAATGTGTTGAAAACAGAAGTTTCCTTTATGAGAAGTGAATAATACACTTTTCCATGAGTATAATCACAAAATTGTGTTTGTTTGTATGGGGGCGGGGAGGTGATGTCATTTTCCTGGTGCTACTGTTAGGGGCTATGCTGCTTTAGGAAAGTGTCAGCTATGCCCTGGCCTGGAAGTCTCAGAGAGAAAGAGTGGGAGCATGGCAGTAGCCCATGTCTGAAAGAGTAAGAGAGAGAGGAACTGAAGGCGAAGGCGTAAGTCAAAAACAATCCCACACCAGTTTAGAATTATGATTAATAGAATGGTTATTTATTTAAAGGGGAAAAACTTACAGATCACTGTCCCAGACAACAGCCCTCTGCGCAGTCTGGAAGGGAGTCTAGTCACCAGAAGTGGAGTAGGAAGTAAGAGAGAGCGAGAAGGGAAGTGGCCGCTTTTTTAAAGGGGGAGAGACCACGCCCCAGTGGGCTGGTATCTCAGCGGCTATTGGCTGGAGGAGCAGAAGGACCTCCTGCAACAAGACACAGCACATATGCTCCCACCCTGCCAGGAAGTATCATGGAGAGAGATAGCACAGAAGGGGCCCAGTCCTGGCATGGATGTGTCAGAGAGAGAGAGAGAGAGAGAGAGAGAGAGAGAGAGAGAGAGAGATAGAAAGGAAGAAAGAGGGAGAGAGAGGGAGAGAGAGAGAGAAAGAGAGAGAGAACAAGGCTGGGGCCCTGGCATTAGCCAGGACTCATCAAAGAGAGAGGGAAAGCAAAAGTGGTACCAACCTTGGCCTCTACTCATCAAAGAGACAGGAAACATGTTGGTTACTCCAGTCCCGGCCAGGAAGTGTTGGAGAGAGAGGGAGGGCTGCAATGGTGACCCAAACCTTAGAACAGAAGCATCAGAGGGGGGATACAATGGTTGCTTTGGTGGCCCTGGAGAATCCACAGCAGCAGCTTCCAGAAACTATATTAAGAAGTACAACTGGAAAGGAACACCTGTTTTCCAGCCAGCATGCAGTGCCATCATCTGTACAAGATACCACACTGCATCAGCAATCACCAGAGCCACAGACCCACCTGCACCAAGAGGAGCAATGACCAGAGTTGTGATTCTATCTGCATCTGAATGAGCAAACACCTGAGCCTAGGGGCCACCTGCACCTGAAGGAGCAATTTCCTGAAACTCTGCCCTTCTTGCACCCGGAGGAACGATCAATGGAAGAACAGTCACCAACTATACCAATTGGAGTAAGAGGAACAACCTGAAGCACAGGCTCCACCCCTACCAGCTAGAGGAAGAGATGGGTAGACAATAGTGTAAGAACACATACAACAACAAAAAAATCAATATGGCTTCACCAGAAACCAATCGTTCTATATCAGCAAGACCTGAACATCTCAATGCAGATGAAACAGAAGAAAAGGATCATAAAATAACTTTATGAAGATAATTGAGGCTCTGAAAGAGTAAATGAAAAATTTCCTTGAAGAAATGGAGGAAAAGACAAACAAAACATTGGAAGAAATCAGAAAATCCTTTAATGAAAACTGAGAAAATTCAAATCAAACAGGTGAAGTAAATGGATCAAGATAAAAAAAAAACTGAAGAAGTAATAAAGAAAATACAGACTGAGGGAATTTTAGAAATGGAAAAGCTGAGTAAATGATAAGAAATTAGAGATGCAACCATAAAAAACAGAATACAAGAGATGAAAGAGAGAATCTCAGGTGTTGAAGGTATGATAGAGGAAATACAGTCATCAAAGAAAATGGTAAATCAAACAAAATTTTAAAACAAAATATCCAGCAAATCTGGGACACCTTGAAAAGGTCAAACCTAAGAATAATAGGGATAGAAGAATGAGAAGAGCTCAAAGGCACAGAAAATATATTCAACAAGACCATAGAACAAACTTTCCCAACCTAAAGATGGACATGCCTATAAAGTACGACACGCTTATGGAACACTAAACAGACTAGACCAAAATATTTCCTTTGCCACATGATAATCAAAATATTAAACATACAGAATAAAGAAAAAATATTAAGAGATGTAAAAGACAAAAAGCCAGGTAATATATAAAGGCAGACCTATCGGAATTACATCTGATTTCTCTATGGAAACTATAAAAGCCATTAGATCCTGGAGAGGCATTATGGAGAAACTAAAAGAGCATGATGCCAAGCCATTTCACTATACCCAACAAAATCTTCAATCACCATAGAAGACCAAAACAAGATGTTCCATGATAGAACTAGATTTAAACATTACCTATTCATGAATACAGACCTACATAAAGTATTAGAAAGAAAATTCCAACTGAAAGAAGATAACTACACCCAGAAAAACACAGACAACAGATAATCCAAACACCGGCAAATCTCAAAAGAAAAGAAAAGCACAAAATACCACCACCTGGTGCAGGACAATTGTCTATATTCTGTCAATAATGTTTTATTTTTTTATTTTTTATTTTTTTTAATTTATTTATTTATTAAAGATTTCTGTCTCTTCCCCGCCACCGCCTCCCATTTCCCTCCCCTTCCCCCATTTAAGTCCCCCCCCCTCAGCACGAAAAGCAATCAGGGTTCCCTGTCCTGTGGGAAGTCCAAGGAACCCCCACCTCCATCCAGGTCTAGTAAGTTGAGCATCCAAACTGCCTAGGCTCCCACAAAGCCAGTACGTGCAGTAGGATCAGAAACCCATTGCCATTGTTCTTGAGTTCTCAGTAGTCCTCATTGTCTGCTATGTTCAGAGAGTCCAGTTTTATCCCAGGCTTTTTCAGACCCAGGCCAGCTGGCCTTGGTGAGTTCCCAGTAGATCAGCTCCACTGTCTCAGTGGGTGGGTGCACCCCTCGTGGTCCCGACTTCTTTGCTCATGTTCTCGATCCTTCTGCTCCTCATTGGGACCTTGGGAGCTCAGTCCAGTGCTCCAGTGTGGGTCTCTGTCTCTGTCTCCATCTATCACCAGATGAAGGTTCTTCTTACTTAGCTTCTTTGGGATCACCAATTGTAGACTCCGTTACCCTTGTTTATGGCTAGAAACCAATTATGAGTGAGTACATCCCATGTTCCTCTTTTTGGGTCTGGCTTACCTCACTCAGGATAGTGTTTTCTATTTCATCCATTTGCATGCAAAATTCAAGAAGTCCTTGTTTGTTATTGCTGAGTAGTACTCTAATATGTATATATTCCATACTTTCTTCATCCATTCTTCCATTGAAGGGCATCTAGGTTGTTTCCAGGTTCTGGCTATCACAAACAATGCTGTTATGAACATAGTAGAGCATATACTTTTGTTGTATGATAAGGCCTCTCTTGGGTGTATTCCTAAGAGTGGTATTGCTGGGTCCAGGGGTAAGTTGATCCTGAATTTCCTGAGAAACCGCCATACTGCTTTCCAAAGTGGTTGCACAAGTTTGCATTCCCACCAGCAATGGATGAGTGTACCCCTTTCTCCCCAACCTCTCCAACAAGGCTATCATTGGTGTTTTTGATTTTAGCTATTCTGACAGGTGTAAGATGGTATCTTAAAGTTGTCTTGATTTGCATTTCCCTGATCGCTAAGGAAGTTGAGCATGACCTTAAGTGTCTTTTAGCCATTTGAAGTTCTTCTGTTGAGAATTCTCTGTTCAGCTCAATGCCCCATTTTATAATTGGGTTGGTTAGCCTTTTACGGTCTAGTTTCTTGAGATCTTTATATATTTTGGAGATCAGACCTTTGTCAGTTGCGGGGTTGGTGAAGATCTTCTCCCAGTTAGTGGGTTGCCTTTTTGTCTTAGTGACAGTGTCCTTTGCTTTACAGAAGCTTCTCAGTCTCAGGAGGTCCCATTTATTCAATGAGGTTCTTAATGTCTGTGCTGCTGGGGTTATACGTAAGAAGTGGTCTCCTGTGCTCATGTGTTGTAGAGTACTTCCCACTCTCTCTTCTATCAGGTTCAGTGTGTTTGGACTGATATTGAGGTCTTTAATCCATTTGGACTTGAGTTTTGTGCATGGTGATAGATATGGATCTATTTTCAGTCTTCTACAGGTTGACATCCAGTTTTGCCAGCACAATTTGTTGAAGATGCTCTCTTTGTTCCATTGTATACTTTTAGCTCCTTTATCGAAAATCAGGTGTTCATAGGTTTGTGGGTTAATGTCAGGGTCTTCTATTTGATTCCATTGGTCGACTTCTCTGTTTTTATGCCAATACCAAGCTGTTTTCAATACTGTAGCTCTGTAATAGAGTTTGAAGTCACGGATGGTAATGCCTCCAGACACTCCTTTGTTGTATAAGATTGTTTTGGCTATCCTGGGTTTTTTGTTTTTCCATATAAAGTTGATTATTGTCTTCTCCAGATCTGTGAAGAATTTTGATGGGATTTTGATGGGGATTGCATTGAATCTATAGATTGCTTTTGGTAGAATTGCCATTTTTACTATTTTGATCCTCCCAATCCAGGAGCAAGGATGATCTTTCCATTTTCTGGTGTCCTCTTCAATTTCTTTCTTCAAAGACTTAAAGTTCTTGTCAAATAGATCTTTCACATCCTTGGTCAGAGTTACCCCAAGATATTTTATGTTATTTGTGGCTATCATGAAAGGTGATGCTTCTCTAATTTCCCTCTCTGTTTCCTTATCCTTAGTGTATAGGAAGACCACTCATTTTTTGGAGTTGATCGTGTATCCTGCCACATTACTAAAGGTGTTTATCAGCTCTATGAGTTCTTTGGTAGAGTTTTTAGGGTCGCTTATGTATACTATCATATCATCCGCAAATAACGTGAGCTTAACTTCTTCTTTTCCGATACGAATCCCCTTTATCCCTTCATGTTGTATTATTGCTATTGCTAGAACTTCAAGCACTATATTGAAGACGTATGGAGAGAGTAGACATCCTTGTCGTGTTCCTGATTTTAGTGGGATGGCTTTGAGTTTTTCTCCATTTAATTTAATGTTAGCCGACAGCTTGCTGTAAATAGCTCTTTTTATATTTAGGTATGACACTTGTATCCCTAATCTCTTCAAGACTTTTATCATAAAGGGTGTTGAATTTTGTCAAATGCTTTTTCAGCATCTAATGAAATGATCATATGGTTTTTTTTCTTTCAGTTTATTTATATGCTGGATTTTTTTTCACCATAATTTATATTCTTTATCAGTTGAGGTTCAGAAAGACCACAAGATTTACAGTACATTTTTATGTTCAAATCCATGACCAGTCATCTTTATAATACATGGGGAGATAAAATGGACTGATCCCATGCAATTTTTGACCAGCGTTGAAAATCAAATAAAGTCGGTGTTTTTATCACTCAACACGACTTCTACCAACTATGAAAAGAGTTGTATGAGACCTTCATTTCTCCTCTCCAGTGCCACCATGGAACAGTTCAGCTGGCCTACAAAGGAAAGTTTTATCAGGAGAAATGAGGTGAATCCATGCAGAAGAGAACTATTTAATAGCATTTGTTAATTTCATGAAACCCAAGGCCAGCTAGTGGTTAAGCCTCAGTCACTTGTGAAATGATCATACTGCTCCTTGTATCATGAGCTGCTTAGCCCTGCTTTAGAATTCAGATTGGATCCAGGCAGTGTACAAAAAGTAGCCAATACAGCTTTCTACTGTAGACTTGTCCACTTTCTTCATTGTCTCGTGAATCTAAAATGTTCACTGTTCAATTCTGACTGAAGGATATTACTGTTTTCTATTCTTCTTACCCTAGTCCTAATCCTTTTCTTTATACTTCCATCTCCCAAATTCTCAGGTCTTAAAGGGAGTTCTTCCCCCACAGTTTAACAGTGTCCTTTGTGCCAACATGTCATTATATACACTAAGTAAATTTATCTTTGACCACAGTCATTTTTATACCTCCACAATGGTCGTTTCTTTAAGGTAAATACCGTGTTTTATACTTCTTTGCGTTCCCTGAAGTCCCAAAAAGTGTTCTGTAAATCTCTTTCAGTGGATGGCTAAATGAAGAATAAAAACCTACATATCTACAAGCTCATAAAAATCCACAAGTAGACAAGACACATGCACAAAAAAAAAACCACTTTCAACCTACCTAAGTGATACCTATCCATTCTTTTTTTTTCTTTTTTTATTGAGAAAAGGAGAGAAAAAAAAACAAGTTTCCACCTCCTCCCAGCCTCCCATTTCCCTCCCCCTCCTCCCACCCTACGCCCCCTCCTCCCACCCTTCTCCTCCCCCCACTCCTTTCCCCCTCCCTCTCCAGTCCAAAGAGCAGTCAGGGTTTTCTGCCCTGTGGTAAGACCTAGGACCTCCCACCTCCGTCCATATCTAGGAAGGTGAACATCCAAACTGGCTGGGCTCTCACAAAGCCATCACATTACATAGGATCAAACCCCCATGCCATTGTTCTTTGCGTCTCATCAGCCCTCGTTGTTCGCCATGTTCAGAGAGTCCAGTTTTATCCCATGCTTTTTCAGTCACAGTCCAGCCGGTCTTGGTGAGCTCTCAATAGATCAGCTCCACTGTCTCAGTGGGTGGGTGCATCCCTCGTGGTCCCGACTTCTTTGCTCATGTTCTCCCTCCTTCTGCTCCTCATTGGGACTTTGGGAGCTCAGTCCAGTGCTCCAGTTTGGGTCTCTGTCTCTATCTCCATCCATCACCAGATGAAGGTTCTATGATGATATGCAAGATATTCGTCAGTATTGCTCAAGGATAGGGTCATTTCAGGTTCCCTATTCTCAACTGCCCAAGGAACTAACTGGGGACCTCGGCTTGGGCACCTGGGAGCCCCTCTAGGGTCAGGTCTCTTGCCAACCCTAAAGTGGTTCCCTTAACTAAGAATTGTGGTTCCGTGCTCCCCTGTCCAACCTTCCTTTATCCCAATCCTCCTGCTTTCCCAAGGCCCGACCTCCTTCCCTTCTAACTTTTCTCTCCCCATCTCCCCTTACCCCCACCCCACCCCACCCCAAGATCCCAATTTTCTCCCCGGCAATTTTGTCTACTTCCCTTAGAATCTATGTGAATTCTTTGGGACCTAATGACTGTTGCAAACCAGGCAGGACAGAAATCTCAGGCAACAACCACCAAAAACAAAAACAAAAATATCAGGGACAAAATGAGAAAACACTCTGGTCATTAATATACATTAATAACAATCCAATTATTTCGCTTATGAAAGGACACAGACTATAAAAAAGAATAAAAAAATACATCCTTCTGCTACATACAAGATGTAGACCTCAACTTCAAAGGCTGATATTACCTCAGAGTAAATAGGTGAAAAAAGATTTTCCTAGGAAATGGACATAAGTAACAAGCTAGTATAACTATCCTAATATCTATCAAAATAGACTTCAAATTGAAAAAAGTCAAAAGAAAGCATATAGTTATCCTCCTGATATTGGAAAAAGACAAGATTGCCAGGCAAAAATTGGCAACTTCGGGGTGGGGATAGGTGGGGGTAAGGGGAAATGGGGAGAAAAAACGTGAGAAGGGGAGGATAGGGAGAACTTGGGGGAATGGGACAGTTGGGATGGAGGCAGGGTGGATATGGGAGTAGGGAAGTATATATCTTAATTAAGGGAGCCATTTTGCGGTTGGCAAGAGACTTGACTCTAGAGGGGTTCCCAGGTGTCCATGGAGATGTCTCCAGCTAGATCCTTGGGCAGCTGAGGAGAGGGAGCCTGAAATGACCCTATCCTATAGACATACTGATGAATATCTTGCATATCACCATAGAAACTTCATCTGACGATGGATGAAGGTAGAGACAGAGACCCACGTTGGAACACTGGACTGAGTTCCTAAGGTCCAAATGAGGAGCAGAATGAGGGAAAACATGATCAAGGAAGTTAGGACCGCAAGTGATACACCCACCCATTGAGACAGTGGGGCTGATCTAATGGGAGCTTCCCAAGGCCAGCTGGATGATGGAGCATGTGATCAAACCAGACTCCCTGAACATGGCTGACAAGGAGGGCTGACTGAGAAGACAAGGACAATGGCACTGGGTTTTGATCCTACTGCATGAAATGACTTTGTGAGAGCCTAGTCTGTTTGGATGCTCACCTTTCTAATCCTGTATGGGAAGGACCTTGGACTTCCCACAGGGCAGGGAATCCTGACTGCTCTTTTGACTGCAGAGGGAAGAGAAGGGGGATGGGTGGAGCGGGAGGGAAATGGGAGGATGGAGGAGGTGGGAATTTTTAATATATTAAAAATAAATAATAAAAAAGAAATATTACAAAAGCATTTGTTCAACTATGTTCATAGCAGCATTATTTGTAATAGCCTGAACCTGGAAACTACCTAGATGCCCCTCAATGGAAGAATGGATAAAGAAAGTGTGGACTATATACACATTAGTGTACTATTCAGTGGTAAAAAACAATGACATCTTGAATTTTGCATGCAAATTGATGGAAATAGATAACACTATCTGAGTGAGGTAACCCAGACCTAAAAAGATGAATATGGTATATACTCACTCATAAATGGATTCTAGCCATAAATAAAGGACATTGAGCCTATAATTCATGATCATAAAGAAGCTAAATAAGAAGGTGAACCCAAAGAAAAACATATAGTTATCCTCCTGGATATTGGAAGTAGACAAGATTGCCGGGCAAAAATTGGGAACTTGGGGGTGGAGTGGGGTAGGGGTAAGGTTAGATGGGGAGAGAAAAGTGAGAAGGGGAGGATGGGGAGAGCTTGGGGGAATGGAAGGGTTGGGATGAAGGAAGGGTGGATATGGGAGCAGGGAAGTAGATATTTTTATTAAGGAAGCCATTTTAGGGTTGGCAAGAGACTTGACTCTAGAAAGGTTCCCAGGTGTCCAAGGAGATGTCCCCATCTAGATCCTTGGGCAGCTGAGGAGAGGGAGCCTGAAATGGCCCTATCCTATAGCCACACTGATAAATATTTTGCATATTACCCTAGAACCTTCATCTGGTGATGGATGGAGATAGAGACAGAGACCCACATTGGAGCACTGGACTGAGCTCCCAAGGTTCAAATGAGAAGCATAAGGATCATGAGCAAGGAAGTCAGGATCTCGCGAGGTGCACCCACCCACTGAGACAGTGGGGCTGATCTAATGGGAGCTCACCAAGGCCAACTGAACTGGGACTGATGGAGCATGTGATCAAACTGGATTCTCTGAACATGGTGGACAATGAGGGCTTACTGAGAAGCCAAGGACAATGGTACTGGGTTTTGATCGTTCTGCATGTCCTGGCTTTATGGGAGCCTAGTCTGTTTGGATGCTCACCTTCCTAGATCTGGATGGAGGGGGAAGGACCTTGGACTTCCCACAGGGCAGGGAACCCTGACTGCTCATGTCAGCACGAACTACTTCAAGAGGAAGATGGGCATCAAAGAGGTTCCTTATGAAGATGGTTAGCCATTTTGGCAAGAAACTGCTCTTGCCTGAACTGCTTGATGAACTAGATATGCAGGACCCATAGAGAAATGACTGCTGAACTTGCATAAAGGTGAGATGATCCTTTGGGGTTCCTTCTACATGAAAGAGTCTGCCAGATATTCTGTAGAACACAGAAGAAAAGGACTAACAAAATGCCAATATAGGTGGAACTGTCTTTGAAATTTCCTGCTTCATGACATGTCTGCTGGATACTATGGGCCTGTAGGCTGAAGATGGATGCCCCAAAGGTACAGAAGAATTTTAGTTACTGTCCTGGCAATAAGATGTCTCTGTCAATCCTGGAGTTTTGGAAGTTGCTTCCAATGTACTTTCTGTTTACTTACAAAATATTATAGCCTTCTGGAATCTTTGATGGAGTTGAAGAATAGACAGTTATTGTTTACCTTAGTTATGATAAAAGATAAAATATATATAAATATTGTAACTGTAATTCTTGCTTGATACTTTTATTATATGTAATTTTATTATGTCAAAGTTAAATCCTTCCTTTGTATTTAAATAATAAAGTGGAGGTGTTGTGGGATTTCTTTTTGTACCATTGATTAATAAAAATTCTTCGGACCTATAGCAGGGCAGAACATAGATCGGCATGGAAAGGTAGCCTGAGTGCTAGGAGAAAAAAGGGCATAGTCAGAGAGAAGCCATGTAGTTGCTGCAATGATAGATGTACTGAAACTTTCCTGGTAGGCTATGACTTCATGGTGATACACAGATTAATGGAGATGGGTTAAATTAAAATATACGAGTTAGCAAATAAGAAGTTAGAGCTACTGGGCCAAGCAGTGGTTTAAATAATATAGTTTCTGTGTGATTATTTTGGGGGCTGAGCAGCCAGGAACCAACAAGTGGCCTCCATCCTACAACACTGTTTAATATTCAAATATGCTGCTTATAAATATTGAATGTACTTTGATTTTGTTATATCTTTAGACTTCAGGAGATTGAATGTATCAACTATGTCTAATTACTTTTTCCTTGTTAGAAGCCCAAAAAAAAAAGATTGCATCTGCTTTACCTATTTTGATAGCAAACTATATTGTAGCGACATAAACGAATGCAGACAGATTGCAAAAATATATATAGTTTTAATGTAGAAATAGACTTACAGAACCACCGTTCCTGCGGAGACCAGGAAAGCAGAAGAGACAGCTTGGAGCACACTCGCCAAATTTATAGGCAGACATTAGCCAGAGGCGAACACGCCCCCTAAGGGGCGGGACTTATCCCTACATCTCCCCTTTTTGTCTAAATAAGACAGAACTAAACCAAATAAACTACATACAATAACAACAAATAATAAATATAACAAACAGTATTGAGAACAAAAGCTTTGCTAAACATTCTATCTCAAGGAGTCCAAATAATGTAAAGAGTAACTACAATGATATAATCTTCAACTGTGTCAAAGATCTGAGAAGGGAATAAACACTACTCAACAAACGAGATATATCCAAAATGTGCAACAATTGACAGAGACAACTGACTACTTGGGCAATCACCCAAAGTCTCGTTTGCAATGTTGAGTCAACCAATTTTGGCTAAGGCCTAACATAACTGACATACCATTATTAAAGGCAAGGAACTTTTCAAAACTATCTTACCCTGTTTTGG
This sequence comes from Microtus oregoni, assembly GCF_018167655.1. NCBI lineage: Eukaryota > Metazoa > Chordata > Mammalia > Rodentia > Cricetidae > Microtus > Microtus oregoni. Next base: position 1,569,432 of record NW_024544787.1, on the reverse strand, counting down.
CAGGATATGACAGTCCTGTTTTATCCATTGATGCATGCTCTGTATCTGTGTCAGTGGTTGCGGTATGGGCATTTCTTTGCCCAAAGGCCAGTTCTGCCAAATAGAAAGGCTCCAGGTGGAGTGTCTTTGGTGCTCAACATTCTCTCGGGAATAGAGTGGTGTTGCCAGGAGCAATTGTGTCTCACTATCACAAAACTCTGAGTTAGATTAAAGGCCATTTTCTACAGCTCTTTGAAGAGGTTGAAGATTATCTATCTATACTGAGTATAATCTCTATATATCTAAAGAACCTGATTAGTCTGATTATAAATGACAAACTTAGATGACTACTTATCTATATAATTCTCAATATCTATCTAACATAAAGACTAAGACAATAAACAACTGTGTAACAAATGAGGATAATGACCTCCAAATATAAACACTGTACAAATATACATTGCAATATGGCAAATATATATCAATACACAAACATTATATAAGTATCTTAATCAGAGGTAGAAATGTACATTGCAATATGGTAAATATATACCATATATATTTCAATACAATATATGTCAATACATAAAAATGTTTTAAACAGACATAGAAACATGCATGCATACAATAGTCAATATTATTTAACTTTGTTTCAGTATACAAGAATTGATACCAATATATTTGTCTAAAAGCAGTAACTCACAATTATAAATCTATTATTCCATCATTCTCTCTTTTTTTTTTCAAAATGATCCCTGAGCTTATAAAATTCCTCCCCCAACCTCCCAACCCCTAAATGATGTCCCTAAACCCAGGGGTAAACTTTACTGGGAGAGGGGACGTCGTCCTCTAGAATTACTTCCAGCTGTCATGGGGGCGACGTTCATTCTGGGGGATCCTGTGAAAGTAAAATGATGGTTAAATTTCAAGATCAATGTCTTTTAAAATTGCAAATAGTCTCTGAGTATTTTGTGGAGGTCTGTCCAGAATGTTGTACAAGATGTGCACCATTTCAACTAACCAAGTTGGGATCGTCTTGTGCAGCTGGTATCCAAAACAGGTCTTGTAGTAGCGCTATCAGTATCATGACGTCATATCAACCAGGTAGAGTTGTTGTTGTGGGGCCCCATCTTCTTCCTGGAAACTTCAAATGTCACTTTAGGAAAAACTCATTGTTCATTGTAAAAAACTTAAACATTAATCATATAGACATATATAGACATACATATATATATTCAATGAAAGGCATGATAGATATGAAGAAAAGCAAAGATGTTTTCTAAACTCATATTTCTTTCTGTCCCATATCATGGCTCTTGACATGAGACAGAAACTCCAGAAACTCTGGGTTTTTCTCTTACTAACAGGCTTGGAATTGGAGAGGGACTGAGCCAGAGTCCAACTTCAAAACCAGCTCTATACATTTATAAAGAAATGTTTAATAAGACATATAAATAAAAATTAATACTTACAAAATGTGCCCATCCATCAGTAATTAAATATTCAGGGTCCCTCAATTTCTTTGAAGATGAGTATTTTCTTGTGGAGATAAGAAAAGAACCCTGCCTCCAACCTATCTATATTTCTTACCATCAGTATGTTCGCCATCCTTATGAAAGAATTGTTATTTATCTTTTCCAAGTGGCTTCTCTTCTTCAAACCGAACCTTTATTAATTTTGATGGTATCCACAATATTTCCTCACCTGTGGAGATAAGAGCAAAACCCCTTCCCCTCTGTCGCACATATCCTGGCTTCCATTGTGAGGTCAGCACATCCTTGAAATAAACTGGTTGATTTAGTTCAGTAGACTTTTCCATTATTCAATGTCTTTCTGAAGCCGTTGTTCCCTTCTCATTAGCATTGAGAAAATTCAAGGTTAACAAAGCATTATGTAGCCTATTTCTGGGGGTGTTTTCCACCCCTTTCTGTTTGTTCAACATATCTTTTATAGTTCGATTTGATCTTTCTATGACTGCTTGACCTGTAGGATTGTATGGTATACCTGTAACATGCTTGATATTGTAATAATCAAAAAACCGTTTCATTTTCCTAGAAACATAAGCAGGACCATTGTCCATTTTTATTTGTGTAGGTATACCCATGATAGCCATAACTTCTAATAAATGAGTGATTATTGAATCAGCTTTTTCTGAATTTAAAGCAGTTGCCCACTGAAAGCCTGAATAAGTGTCAATGGTGTGATGAACATATTTTAATTTGCCAAATTCTGCAAAGTGGAACACATCCATCTGCCAGATTTCATTCCTTTGGGTGCCCTTTGGATTAGCCCCTGCAGGCAGTGGTGTTTGGTTATAGAAAGAGCAAGTAGGGCATTTCTTTACAATCTCCTTAGCTTGTTGCCATGTAATTGAAAACTCTTTCTTCAAACCTTTACTATTAACATGATGTTTTTTATGAAATTCAGAGGCTTGTAGCACACTACCAATCAATAATTGATCAATTTCTGCATTACCTTGTGCTAGAGGACCTGGCAGACCCGTATGGGATCGGATGTGTGTTATGTACATAGGGCAAAGCCTGTTCCTGATCAAATCTTGAACCTGGAGGAACAATGAGGTTAGTTCAGTATGATCAGGTATAAATTCAGCAGTTTCAATATGTAAAATAACTCTTTCTGCGTATTGTGAATCTGTAACTATATAATAGGTTCTTTAAAATCCCTTAGCACCATAAGAATGGCATATAATTCCACCTTCTGGACAGAATTATACGGACTTTGTTCCACCTTATCCAAGTCTTCTGATTTGTAACCTGCCTTCCCTAATTTATTGGCATCAGTATAGAATGTACGGGCTCCAGTTATTGGAGCATCAGGGACGATTCGAGGAAGAATCCAAGAAGTTCTCTATATGAAGTAAAGCCTCTTGCTTTTTGGATAGTTGTTATTAATGTTTCCCAAAAAATTAGCACAAGCTCTTTGCCATGGTTCATTATCTTCCCATAATTTCTTTAGTTCATCATCAGTGAAAGGCACTATAATTTCTGCTGGGTCTATGCCTGCTAGTTGACGAAGTCTCAGCTTGCCTTTTATAATTAACTCAGAGACTTTTTCCACATAAGTTTTCAGGTTCTTACTTGGTTTATGTGGTAAAAAGATCCATTCCAAAATAATATCATCTCTCTGCATTAAAATTCTTGTAGGAGAAATTTTTGATGGTAGTATGACGAGAATACAATCAAGCTCTGGATTCACCCTGTCCACATGTGCCTGTTGTAATTTTTCCTCAATCATTGTCAGTTCCTTTTCTGCTTCAGCTGTTAATTCTCTGGGACTGTTTAAATCTTTATCACCATCCAAAGTTTTGTTCAAATGAATTATTAGATCAGGTGTTATTCCAATAGCTGGTCGTAGACTGGAAATGTCTCCTAACAGTCTTTGAAAGTCATTAAGAGTCTGTAGGCTATCTCTCCTAATTTGTGCTTTTTGTGTCTTAATTTTTTGCAAACCTATTTTATAACCTAAATAATTAACAGAATCTCCCTTCTGAATCTTTTCAGGAGCAATTTGCAATCCCCATTTAGGTAAAAGTATCTTTATTTCTTCAAACAGTCTGTTCAAGGTAACCATGTTTGAATCGGATAACAAGATGTCGTCCATGTAATGGTATACTATAGATCTGGAAAATTTCTTGCATATTTTTTGCAATGGTTGGTTCACAAAATATTGGCACAGGGAGGGGCTATTTAACATACCCTGGGGGAGAACGGTCCAGTGGTACCTCCTCGAAGGTTGAGAATTGTTATAAGTAGGCACTGTGAAGGCAAATTTTTCTCTATCTTCTTTTGGAAAGTGAAAAAACAATCCTTTAAATCAATAACTATGAGAGGCTATCCTTTTGGTAATAAAGAGGGCCAAGGAATTCCAGATTGCAGAGGGTCCATAGGTTGAATAACCTTGTTGATGGCCCTGAGATCTGTCACCATTCTCCATTTACCTGATTTTTTTCTTAACCACAAATACAGGAGAATTCCAAGGGCTGGTAGATTCTTCTATATGTCCAGCATCTAATTGTTCTTGTACCAGCTGTTCTAAAGCCTGTAACTTTTCCTCAGCTAAAGGCCATTGCTTTGTCCATATTGGTTTCTCAGTCAACCATTTTAGAGGCAAGGCTGTTGGTATCGCTGAAGGGACATCAATTGCTTTTCTTATACAGCCCGAATGGCCGGTTTTCTCCGTTTGTAATATCTTTTAATATTATTCTCAGAAATATAGGCGCTAGATTTAGCAGGAATGTTAATTTCGGTATTCCATTGTTGTAATAGGTCACGACCCCATAAATTCATTGCGATATTGGCTACATATGGCTTTAATTTTCCTATTTGTCCCCCTGGCCCTATACATTCAACCCATCTCGTGCTCTTCCTTACTCGAGATAGGGTTCCAATTCCCAGGAGCTGAACATTGACATTCTGAAGAGGCCAATATGGATGCCAAGATTCTGGGGTAATGATACTTACATCAGCACCTGTGTCCAGCAGGCCAGTAATAAAAATGCCATTTACACACACTATCAGTTTAGGTCTTTGATCATTTATAGAAGTTTGCCAAAACACACGTAACTTATCTTTCTGATCATTATTGCTTGTAACAGTAGGCATGGGGCTTCCTAATTGTCATGATGAGGCACGTTCTCTGCAGAAACTGGATATGACTGAACCATGTTTGCCATGGGGGCCTGTGAGGCCCCCCCTCTCACGTTTCCTGACTGTATCAGGTTGCCTTGTCTATCTCTTGTAGACCTGCATTCATTCGTCCAGTATCTGCCTTTTCCATATCTTCTACATAAACCTGAAGGCTGAGTCCTCCTATTTCTGTTATTTCTAGAAGATGCATTATTATTATTATTTCTGAAAGATGCATTATTATTATTATTTCTGAAAATCCGTTGTCTACAATTCCTTTTCATATGACCCATTTTGCCACAATTAAAACATTTGGTATTCTGGTGTCTCCTTTTACCATTGGAAATTGCTTCTTCTACCCATGCTTCAGTGCCATAATCAAATGTATCAACATTGAGTGTATGCAAGATCCATTCTTCCAAAGGCGCTGATCTGAGCTTTAAAGGACCCCAAAATCCTTTTGCATTCCACATTTGCATTTTCATAAGCCAAAGACTCAATCATTATACGTCTTGCTTCTGGGTCAGATATCCCTATTTGTACAGCCTTAGTTAATCTTTGTAAAAAGTCACTAAAGTGTTCTCTCTGACCCTGTTTAACTCTGACAAATGATTCCATTCTCTGTCCTGGGTCTTGTACCCTGTCCCAAGCCCTTAAGGCTGCTGTAGTACACATGGATAGTGTGTTTTCATCCAAATTAGCTTGTTCCTGAGGATCGGAAGAGGGCCCTTCACCTAGAATTTGATCTAGGGAAATGTCAATTCCCTTTGCTTTTTCCTGCTGTTCTAAAAGTCTAGCCTCTTGCCTGAATAAGCATTTCCATTTCAATTGCGGTCCACTCTCGAGTACCACAGAACTCAGCTGGAGCCAGTCCGAGGGGGTTGCTCTGCTTGTTGTGGCCCAAGATCTTATCATCTCTTTAACAAAAGAGGCTTGCATCCTAAAAGTCATAACAGCCTGTTTAATTTCCTTGAGGTCATTCATACGGACAGGCTCCCATGTATCCTCCTTGATGACCCTAGGGTTTTTGGAACCAATCACCTTCTCTGTTGTTATTATTGGAAAGGCAGGTAGAGCTGTAGGTAGAACTTTGTGGAAATTGTCCCGGAGAGACTTACCCACAGATGTAGTTAAAATTTGCCTTTCTACCCTTTGCTCTTCTTCATCAGAATTTAGAAATTCCTCAATCTTTTCAATTCTATTCACCATTGCCTTCTGCAATGTCTGAATCTCCTGTCCAGAATTATGTTCCAAAGCCTTCATTGAGGATTCTAAAGTATGAAGTTTGTCCGTTAGAGATGACATCTCATCTTTGGACATAATTTTTATGGCATAAACCATGCCTTCTTGTATTGACAATCTTTCCGTCAATCTGTCATAAGCTTTAGACAAAATCCGATTGTCACATTCAGCAGTTTTGATTCTCTCAGTTAATGTTTCATTTCCTACAGAAAGGGACTGAATCTTATGGTCCAGATCAGCTGTTCCCTCTTCCATAGTAATGAATTTCTCCTTAACATCAGCCTGGAGAACTTCAAACTGGTTCTTGAGAAGATTGTTATCAGCCTGGAGAACTTCAAACTGATTCTTGAGAAGATTGTTATCAGCCTGGAGAACTTCAAACTGATTCTTGAGAAGATGGTTATCATTCTCAATTGTTTTTAAGCGTTCAATCTCTGCCTTAAGAATCCTGGATTCGTCTCGTAAAGACTTTATCATATTTCTATTATCAAACCATTTGGTGCCAATGAAAACTACGAATCCCAGAAGGATCCATAGATGTGGGGTGATAGACACCTCTTGTAAAATCTCCCACATGGTACAATTAAAAAAAACTGTTAAATTCTTGAACAGTAATGTGTTCAGACATTTTATTTATAAAAGAAAAATTTTTTACCTGCAATGATCGGTTCCTGCCAGTGGTGGTCTCTGTGTTTTTGGAGCCTGTCCTAGAACTAGCTCTTGTAGACCAGGCTGGCCTCGAACTCACAGAGATCCGCCTGTCTCTGCCTCCCAAGTGCTGGTATCAAAAGCGTGCGTCAGTCACCACTGCCTGGCCAAGTCACTTTATATCAGACCAAATCTGACTCTGTGGCAGCTTTTGTTGCAAAACCGCAGGTACTTGAGCTTCTGTTAATTCAGGCAGTGGAGTTCCGCTGCAAAACTTAGCCAAGGCAGGCAGAATGGTCCTGTGTCGCCGAGTATGTCTCAGACTCGGCACTGGGGCCGGAGTCACGAACTGAAAAACAGCACCCGGGAGGGTGCTGTGTTAGCTAGTGGGCTACCCGCTTGAGTCGGGGGCAAAATAGCCTGACGTTGGACGCCAAAATGTAGCGGCATAAACGAATGCAGACAGATTGTAAAAATATATATAGTTTTAATGTAGAAATAGACTTACAGAACCACCGTTCCCACGGAGACCAGGAAAGCAGAAGAGACAGCTTGGAGCACACTTGCCAAATTTATAGGCAGACATTAGCCTGAGGCGAACACGCCCCCTAAGGGGCGGGACTTATCCCTAAACTATACTCTAAGGAATTACTGTTAAACAAAAAGAAAACTGTAATAAACACATGCATATTCACAGGACTTGGTATTGGAAGATAATTCTCAGGAATTTATTCTTCAATGAGAATGACTCATACGTATGTACACCTTTTAAGCATATCCTGATTCACTTGCTTACTGAAGTCATTTAACAAAAGATAATCTTCTCAGATGGACTTTTGAAAACATATTTCTTCCCCTCTTTTAAATAATGTGGATCATGAAGAGAGACATCAAAATTTTGTTCTGTGCAATCTTTTAGTGTATAAGGATCATTCAACTGCAAATCATAATTTTCAGCTAAAAGTAAATATGAAGCACAACATACAATTCACTTCTGTAGTGCCTGTGCCCATCCTTCACCAGTAATTGTGACATTTCTAATTATTCTGATAGATTTTAGTAATACAGATATCAGTTACTAAACCAGAGTGATTATTTTAATTAGCTTAGTGAACGTATACATGTTTTTGGTTGAGATCCTTTACAAAACAACTTTTTTATTTTATTTTTTATTTTTCCATTCAAAAATTTACACTTCCTCCCCTCCTTTCATTCCCTTCCCTATCACCCACTCCCCTTCCTCCCTTCCCCTCCCTCCTTATGAGAGGGCAGGGTGTCCTGCCCTGTGGGAAGTCCAAGGGCCTCTCCCCTCCATCCAGGACTAGGAAGGTGTGCATCCAAACAGACTAGGGTCCCAAAAAGCCAGTACATGCAGTAGAAACAGGTTCCAGTGCCTTTATAGATGGCTTCTCAGACTGCCTCCATTGGCAGCCTCATTCAGAGAATCTGGTCTGATCACATGCTCTTTCAGTCCGGGTCCAACTGGATCTGGTGAGCTCCCATTAGAACAGGCACACTGCCTCAGTTGGTGGAACAACCCCTCCTGTTTCTGACTTCCTTGCTCATCTTCTCACTCTTTTTGCTCTTCAAATGTACCTTGGGAGCTCAGTCTGTTGCTCTGATGAGGGTCTCTGTCTCTATCTCCATTCATCACCGGAGGAAGATTCTATGGTGATATTCGAGATAAACATCAGTGTGATAGTGGGTCAAGGCAAGTTCAGGCACCCACTCCTCTACTGCCCAAGGACTTAGCTGGGGACATCCCCGTGGACATCTGGGATCCCCACTAGAGCAAGTCTCTTGCCAATCCTAAAATGGCTCCCTTAATATAGATATCGTCTTCCCTGCTCCTATATCCACCTTTCCTCCATCTCCAACCTACCACTCCCCCATGCTCTCCCCAGTCTTTCCCTTCTCCTTTCTTGCTCCCCCTCTCCCTTTTCCCCATCCCCAATACCACCCATAACACTACGCCCATGCTCCCAACTTTTGCCCTGTAATCGTGTTTGCTTCCAATATCCAGGAGGAACAATATATGTTTTTCATTGGGTCCACCTTGTTATTTGGCTTCTCTAGGCTTGTTAACTATAGGCTCAATGTCCTTTGTTTATGGCTAGAGTCCACTAATAAGTGAGATCATACCATATTCATCTTTTTGAGTCTGGGTTATCTCATTCAGGATAGTGTTTTCTATTTCCATCAATTTGCAAGCAAAATTGAAGATGTCATTTTTTTTTTAAAACTGAGTAGTACTGTAATGTGTATATATTCCACACTTTCTTTATCCATTCTTCTATTGAGGAACATTTAGGTGTTTCCAGGTTCTGGCTATTACAAATAATGCTGCTATGAACATAGTTAAATAAATGCTTTTGCAGAATGATTTGGCATCTCTTGGATATATATATATCTGGATCCTGAGGTAGGTTGATTCCCAATTTCCTGAGAATCCACAACACTGATTTCCAAAGTGGTTGCACAAGTTTGCATTCCCACCAGCAGTGGATGAGTGTTCCCCTTACGCCACATCTTCTCCTGCATAGGCTATCATTGGTATTTTTCATTTTAGCCTTCTGACAGGTATAAGATGGCATCTCAAAGTGGTTTTGATTTGCATCTCCCTGATCACTAAGGATGTTGAACATGACCTTAAGTGTCTTTTGGCCATTTGAACTTCTTCTGTTGAGAATTCTCCGTTCAGTCCTGTACCCCATTTAATTGGGTTAATTAGAATTTTAATGTCTAGTTTCTTGCGTTCTTTATATATTTTGGAGATCAGACCTTTGTCTGTGGCAGGGTTGGTAAAGATCTTCTCCTATTCAGTAGAATGCCTTTTTGTCTTAATGACAGTGTTCTTTTCTTTACAAAACTTCTCAGTTTCAGGAGATCCCATTTATTCGATGTTAGTCTTATTATCTGTGCTACTGGGGTTATACGTAGGAAGAGGTCTCCTGTGCCCATTTTTGCAGGCTACTTCCAACTTTCTCTTCTATCAGGTTCAGTGTGGTCAGATATATATATATATATATATATATATATATATATATATATATATATATGTCTTTAATCCATTTGGACTTGAGTTTTGTGCATGGTGAAAGATATGGATCTATTTTCATTCTTCTACTGGCTGACATCCAGTTATGCCAGCACCATTTGTTGAAGATGCTTTATTTCTTCTATTGTATCCTTTAGCTCCTTTGTCGAAAATCAGGTGTTCATAGGTTGCGGCTTAATAACCAGGTAGTCAATTTGATTCCAATGGTTGATTTTTCTGTTTTTATGCCAATATGAAGCTGTTCTCATTACTGTAGTTCTGTATTCGAGTTTGAAGTCAGGGATGGTAATGCCTCTGGAACTTCCTTTATTGCATAAGATTGTTTTGGCTATCCATGGTCTTTTGTTTTTCCATATAAAGTTGATGATTGGTTCTCGCAAGGTTTGTGAAGAATTTTGTTGGGATTTTGATAGAGATTGCGTTGAATTTATAGATTACCATTTTTACTATGTTGATTCTACCCATCCAAGAGCATGGGAGATCCTTCCATTTTCTGGTGTCCTCTTCAGTTTCTGTCTTCAAAGATGTAAAGTTCTTGCCAAATAGGCCTCTTACTTTCTTGGTTAGTGTTATGCCAAGATATTTTTTTGCTATTTGTGGCTATCATGAAAGGTGATGTTTGTCTGGTTTCCATATCAGCTTATTTATTCTTTGTTTATAGGAGGACTACTGATTTTTTTAGAGTTGATCTTGTATCCTGCCACATCACTGGAGGTATTTATCATCTTTAGGAGTTCTTTGGTAGAGTTTTTGGGGTCACTGATGTACACTATCATATCATCTGCAAAAAACAAAAGTTTAACTTCTTCCTTTCCAATTCGAATCCCCTTGATCTCCTTATGTTATCTTATTGCTATTGCTAGAACTTCAAGCACTATATTGAAGAGATATGGAGAGAGTGGACAGCCTTGTGGTGTTCCTGATTTTAGTGGGATGGCTTTGAGTTTCTCTCCATTTAATTTGATATTAGCTGTTGGCTTGCTGTATATTGCTTTTATTATATTTAGATATGGTCCTTGTATCCCTAATCTCTCCAAGACCTTTATCATAAAGAAGTGTTGAATTTTGTCAAATGCTTTTTCAGCATCTAAAGAAATGATCATATGGTTTTTTTCTTTAAGTTTATTCATATGATGGATCACATTGACAGATTTTCATAAGTTGAAGCAGCCCTGCATTTCTGGGATGAAGCCTACTTGATCGTAATGAATAATTTTTTTGAATATCCTGAATATTTATGCCCCTAATATAAAAGCACCCACATATGTAAAAGAAACATTACTAGATCTCAAAACACACATCAAACCCCACACACTAATAGTAGGAGACTTCTCACCAATGGACAGGTCAATTAGACAGAACCCTAACAGAGAAATAAGAGAACTAATGGAGGTAATGAATCAAATGGACTTCACAGACATCTATAGGACATTCCACCCAAATAGGAAAGAATATACCTTCTTCTTAGCATCTCATGGAACTTTCTCGAAAATTGATCATATACTCGGTAACAAAGCAAACTTCCACACATACAAAAAATTTAGTAACCACCTGTGTCTTATCTGATCACCATGGAATAAAGTTAGAATTTAACAACAATTTTAACCCCAGAAATCTTACAAACTCATGGAAACTGAACAGTCAACTACTGAACCACCCCTGGGTCGGGGAAGAAATAAAGAAAGAAATTAAAGTCTTTTTTGAATTCAACGAAAATAAAGACACAACATACCCAAACCTATGGGACACGATTAAAGCAGTGCTAAGAGGAAAGTTCATACCACTAAGTGCCCTCATTAAAAAATGGAGAAAGCTCACATTAGAGACTTAACAGCACAGCTAAATGATCTAGAAAAAAAGAAGCAGACTCACCCAGGAGGAATAGAAAACTAGAAGTAATCAAACTGAGAGCAGAAATCAACAAAATAGAAACACCGAAAACAAACCAAAGACTCAATGAAATAAAGAGCTGATTCTTTGAGAAAATCTACAAGATTGACAAACCGCTATCTAAACTAATCAAAAGGCAGAGGGAGAACATCAAATTAACAAGATAAGAAATGAAAAGGGGGACATAACAACAGACACTGAGGAAATTCAGAGAATCAGTAGGCCTTACTACAAAAGCCTATATGCCACAAAGTTGGAAAATGTAAAAGAAATGGATTGTTTTTAGATAAATACCATATACCAAAATTGAATCAAGACTATGTGCACAATTTAAATAGACCTATAAGTCATGAGGAAATAGAAGCTGTCAAAAAAAAATCCCAAACTAAAAAAGCCCAAGACTAGTTGTTTTTAATGCACAATTTTACCAGAACTTCCAAGAAGAGCTATACTCCTTAATGTGTTTCACATAATAGAAACAGAAGAGTCACTGTCAAACTCTTTTTATGAAGCTACAGTTACCCTAGTACCAAAACCACACAAAGACTCAACCAAGAAAGAAAATTACAGACCACTCTCGCTCATGAAAATCGATGCAAAAATCCTCAAAAAAAAATACTGGCAAACCAAATTTAAGAACACATAAAAATATATGCTTTACAAAACATATTTATTGCTTTTTGAAACATTTTATTTATGCATTCAAAAGGTAAGAAGAGATCATAGATCATAAAAAGGGAAAGAAAAGGTAAGTCAGCAATTTGGTATGTTTTATCCAGACTTAACAGGTTAAGGAAAAATCCGTTTAACAAGAAATGGTGATTTGGATGTGATACTGATTCCATGGTCAAGAGAATATGATGCATAGTTCTGATTCTGTTGTCATCTGTGCAGACATGAAAGCAAAAATTAAAACATGATTGAGCAGGAAAATTTTTTTGTCCTTAAGAATGTATGAATGCAAACTTAAATATAGCAATACAGAGTATAGAGAATGGATTGTACATAAACAGTTTCTTTCTTAGAAGTCACCAATACCTTGCACTTGGGATTCTATAGGAGTACTTTCAACAGAGAATAATGACATTCTGTGACATACATGAAAATTTATATTGAGAGGGTTCAAAGAATATTCTGAAAACATCAACATTATTTTACAAATAATACATGTAGAAAACTGTGACAAATAATAGCCCACAGTCATAAAGAAAGAATTATTTGTCAAATACAAGATACATTAAATTGATGGAATAGTCCTCAATATAAAAATTTTAGCAATTCTGAAAAAGATAAAAGTCCTTCATATGATATATAAATTAACATATTCTATCATTTATTTCTGTAACTATAAGATATTCAGCCTTAAAAGACAATTAATATTCTATCTTAATTTTGCCTAATTTGAGTTCATTTTTTTCCTTCGTAACATACTTTTTCATTTTTTTATGTAATAAACACAAATCTATTGAAATATCAAGATGGTTAGTCAATGCTTTTGTTTCTACTCACCTAAAGAAGATCATTATTTAGGACAATGATCTGTAAAAGAATATGTATGGGGTAAGGAGTGACATAAATGTTCTCATATGAATATTAGAACAGCTCCACAAGGATTATTTCTGGAAAAAGCAACTGAAAGATTGCATATGACTTGATTTATTCCAAATCAGAAACTTAATGACTAGATAGATAAATAGATAGATAGACTAAGTATGTTTATATACTTATATATTTATGAATATAAATCAATATATATATATATGAATAAATATGTATCTATGTATTTAGAAATGCTATGGCCATAATAATAAACACTGAGGTTACCTGTAGCCAGAACATCTTGAATGTTTTCTCTTGGAATGTTCTGGACCTTAGCAAATTCCTCAATTTTTTCATATTGTTCAGGAGTTAAAGGTTACCTTTTCCTATATTGTATAATTGACAATGTTAAAGATAGGTTCAGTAGAATTCTTCAGAAATTACATTGCTTCCTTGGTATCCCAACTACTCCAATTTCATCTATCCTGGGTGGGTCAATACAGGCAATAATAATTTTCCCCAAATTCCATGAACACATTTAATAAAGTCTAAATGGTGGTATGACATCACTTTTCAGTATTCCATGACATCAAAAAAAAAAAAAACTTCTCTAGAGAGTTCACTCATCTCAATTCTACCCACTTTCAAAAACATGACCCTAGAGAGTCATGGATGCCTGTCAATGGAATTCTCACATTTCTTCTAAGTCTATAACCTAGAGTTTATGTTTTAATTTAGTACACACTTTTTCAAAAGACACTCAAAATGGTTTGAACTTTAGAAAAATATGTGTTCCCGTTTCCTGTGAGGAAATATGAACATAAACACTTCCAATGACCTCACTCATCACCCCAAATCTTCAATGACCGTGATACTCAAATTACAATATAATTTAAAAGTTGGTCCACAAAGCAATCAGATTGTTATTTAGTGCATGGGAGTTTGGAAATACCATGGTACTGTATTTGGAGGGTGAATCTGACTTGATCCTTATTTGCTGGATGATAATTTTCTTACTATTTTTTTTAAAAAAAACCCTCTACCATTCTTACCATAAACATAAATCATGTTTGTAGTCTGGCCAGTTCTATCCACATTCTGATTGGCAAAGATTATAAACTTTGGTGTTATATACACAGGTCCAAATGTATTGTCACCTTCAACTGCAATAACAGAAACATTTCAAAATGAGTGTCCCTCATCTTTTTACTTGTTTGATGTCACTTGTTGACTAAACATTATTATTTACAACAACTCTATCAATAATCTCTGATTCATTATCATATGACAAATGTGTGCAAAGATATTCCTATAGTAATTAATTTTGCCCATCCCATCATAATACTATTTTGACCTGACAATGAATCCTAGGTACAGATACTTTCCTTTTTCTCTGAATTCATCATGTCAAGACCTATGAGATCACTCTGTTGGGTATTCCTTCCCCTTTCAACCAGATCTAAAAGATCACTTATCAATTTCCCAAAAGTATAAAACTTTGGTGTCATACCATGGTAATACATGGTGAGCAAATGAATATATATGCAAAAGAGACTGTAGTAATGAAAAATAGACACAAAAGTTTTCATCTTGTATGACTATTGATGGAAAAGCTATAAGAATTAACATGTCAAATTTATTTGACATTCATAGTGTATATGCGTCTGTCTCTGTGTGTGAATGTTCTATGTACATGTACCTTTCTCTCCATCTCTCTCCAGGTGTGTATGTATGTGTGTGTATGTGTGTGTTTGTGTGAAAGAGAGAGAGTCTGAAATTTATACTTACTGACACTGATTAAATGATAAAAGTTGTTCACAAGGAAATAAAAGTATTTTGGGATCTGGATATTTTCAATTACAGGACTGCTTTTTAATATCCATGTAAAGTTTAAGAAATAATAGACTTTCCCGAAGAATGTGCACTCCATTCATTTAAGATCAAACCAAAAGGCACACCAGTTATAATTCAAGTGAACAATGTTGCTATTAGTTTAGCAATTTTTAAAATTGAGTCAGTCTGAAATTTTTATGCAGACTTTCCCCTAACTGCTTTGCAAAATTGAGGTTATCATCCAACGATCTAAATGTTATGATCTTAACAAAATATGAGAAAAGGAATCTTTAAAATGGTACTGTTAATTTTAATCCTCTATTAATCCAGGTTGATAGAAAATGCCTATAATATGAGTACTTGATAGCCTGAGGCTATAAGTTTGCAAATATGTTTGGGGCATGAGAGACTTATTAGTGAGTGTCAGGGCTGTCCAATAACAATCAAGATACTGTATAAAAGAAAAGACACTGGATTTTATCTAGAAGTAAATTTTCATGCAGGAACCTATTTGGAGATGTTTTGTAAGCATTACTCACATCTTTAGGTAATAGTGTTCTTCTCCATGTAAACTTCAGAAGACCTACAATGTACTCTGACTTTGTACCATATCTCAGTTGGTTGGAAGGGTTGATAAATTTCAAAGTAACCAAAGTGTTTCTACATTTATGTACCTATGGGTGTCTGAAGTGTCAGCTTGTATGTGCACACCCACAGTGCTTTTGTTCAGAGAAAGCTCCCAAATCCCATACTTACACTGTGCATTGTACTTGCCATCTTCTTGCCTGTTCCCAGTGACTTTGGTCTTTGTACATTGACCATTCGCCCTAAAAAATTAAACAGTAACAATTCTTTATTCTTTAAATATTGTAATTAGTATTAATGACCTTCAAGTATAATAGTGAACCTGATGAACAGTGTACAGAGCTGAAAGAGAAGTATGTATGCTTACCTCAGTTTTCCTAATTCTTGTTTAGAAAATATCATTCTGTTTGTAATTATGTACATGACTTATTTTGAGTCAATTTTAACAAGTCTTATAAAGGCTGTGATTTCTTCCTTATCTGATTTGACTATTCACTGAGTATGATTTTTAATGTTAATTCTCTTGTTTTAGTCCAACAATAAGTACATTGAAATATGTGCTTGTGTTTTAAGTGATTTTATTTGTAACCTAAATCTTATAATTGTATCTAGAGTATCGGAATGATTTAAAGCATTTGATGTTCTTATGGTGTTACGCACTCATTCATTGAACATTGTCATCCAAATGGCAGAGAGAGAATCTCTGAATCTAGAGCATCAGATACAGTACTTTACAAATTAGATTTATCAAAGATGTGTATAGAATACTTTTTTTTGACATTATTGACTGAATAACATAACATGTGTGTCTTTGAACCAAATGCTCACACATACTTTTAAATTAATATAAATGATATTCTTAGAATCTCCTGCATATAATATTAAAGCCTGAAATTCAAGCCCAGGCCTCCAACCTGGAGAATTTCTAAGGAAACAATAAAGGAACTGGACACAATATCTAATTTCTGTGTTGTGTCCAGAGCTAACCCATTATGGAATAACATAATCACATTTCTGACAACAAGACCTTCAATTTCATGACCAGAAACAGAACATTGGCCTATAAATTTAACAAGATGAAATCTGTAAAATGTAAATAGTCTTCTAAGTTTACATGGTTGACATTTTGCTTACTTGATATAAAATGTCAATTCCAATCTATCACATGACTCATTACAAGTAAGTTCACGAAGGTAGATTCTCAGAGGTCCTTCTTCCTCTATCTTTTTCACATTGTCAGCAGCAATGGCAACAGTAACCCAGTTTCCATCAATCTGAAAAAAAACAGCAAAGGACATTAGAATGTGAGTTGGTATCAAACCTATGATCCCAGTCCTTGGGAATACATAAAATAACTAGAAACATAAATCAATAATATTTTCTTTATTAGTTAAAAAAGTATGGTTCTAGTGATGTAGAATAACACAGGGTAATATGATGACTCAATTTACATAGCATTTGTTACATGAGACCTTTTGGAATTACTCATGTGCTTGCCTCTTAAGCTCTGAAATTCAACCCATAGTTTCCTTCGTTCATTTGTTTCATCTTAGAAAAATCTGATTGAAAAAGTGCACATGAGTCAGAAATGAATATGGACTTGCATGGACAAACTGAAAGACACATCACATCCACAAAAACATGCTGTTGAAGAACATCAAACCTGTTCACAGACCAAATGAATTTACCTCAACATGAGCATGAGCCAGACCAAATGCCAAAGCCAGCAGCAGAAACTTTACCATGGTGGTACCAGCCTTTGCTCTTCTGCAGAAGCTCAAAGTAGGATATTGATTGTGGAGGAACTGAACTGATAAAGCTTTTTATACAGTTAGTTAGATGGAGTTTCATGGAATCAACCAATCATTCTGCATGACAAAAACTTGGATCTGTCCAGTATTTCTACGTTTACCCTTTTGAACAGTATATGATCTCATATTCCTAAATTAATACAGTTAGACTAAAGGTCAGGTTTTGTTGGTGTGGTTAATTGAGTGTTCCTGGCAGAAAGATCTATCCCTGTGAGTGCATTAAAGCAATTGTTTTGCCTCCAGAACTATACTGGTAGGTAAAGGTCACAATGCATATGCATATATCCTATAGGATTTATTTAAAACTATGGAATGTGCTTCAAAATAATTCTCAATCTAAGTATAATACTGTGCAGTTAAGTGAATTTAAAATTGTAGCCTGGACTATATGAGCCAAAGCAACCACACTATTAGAAGAAAGTTGGTAACACTAAAAAAGGATTTCATATATAGATATTGATATGTCCTTTGCTATGTTTAAATCTTTCCATATATTGAGTAGTTTATTCTTCTATTACACTGAATTTGATGGTTGTAACACAGAGCTTCAAGAGATATCACTAATGTTTAACTGTTTAACTAACTGAAAAAAATATTGCTAGATGTCTCCTGGCAATAAATACTGGTATCATTAATCAAAAGAAATGAAATCAAATGAAACATTCTATAAAAAATAATGTTCAAAAAACTGCAAAATGTGCAAAAAGACTCTGCTCTAAATATGATTACGTATCATAAAACAAAGCCCCTTCCTGCCCAGTTGACTTCTTTACACATCAAATCCAAGTTCTGTGTTGTGCTTAGGCATAGGATCTTGTCATCCAATTCTAGGGACAGCCAAGGCTATCAGGATTCTGGAGTGCCTTTTTATCCTCTAGGACTTCCCTCTCTGACACATAGAATAACCTACAGTTAGAATTTTAGTATTTTTTGTTGAAAATCCATAATTAATCATGACCCCTTTATAAAAAATTAGTTGGTCCTTTATGACACTTTCTTTAAATTATAACCTATTATTTTCTCTACTTTTTCTAAATTTGAGATTATAGCAAAATTACATGATTCTCTACTCCCCCTTCTTCCCTCTAAACCTTCCAATATGTACCCCCTTCATCTCTTTCAATTTTGTTGACTATATTTTCACTAAATGTTGTCTCATGCGTATGAGTGCAAGTTTGCAAGTGAGTCCTTAACATTTATCTGAAGATTTGGAACTAGGAATAACAGAAGAGACCTAATATGCCACATTTAGTTTTTAGATCTGGGTTGGCTAAATAAGTAGTATCTTTTATATTTCCTGCCATTTGCCTGCATATGTCATGATTTCAATTTTCTTTACAATGGAATACTTATAATATTGTTTACATGCATCACTATTTCATTATCTATTAGACAGCTGTAGAACATTTAGATTGTTGCTGTTTTCTAGCTGTTGTGAATAGAGTAGCAATGAATATGCTTGAGAAAATACAGGTTAAGGAGAATATCAAGTCATTTGGGCATATTCCAAGGAGCTGTATAACTGAATCACATGGTCCATATTTAGTTTCAGAAAACTATGTATTCTCCACACTGTTTCAATAGTTAATATACAAATTTGCAATACTAGCAAAAGATGTCTCTTTTCTCCTTGTTCTATCTCTCTCTGTGTCTCTGTTTCTCTCTCTGTGTGTGTCTCTCTCTCAATGTCCCAAGTTTGTTTTGACTGGTCTGTCACTTCTCTCATACTTTGTGTGTTAAACGTGCCATGTATTCTGGATATTTAGTCACAGCAATCATGTTTGCTTACGCTGGACATAAACTAGCCATTTCCTATGGGCTGGAGGTTATGGAAGTGAATGTGTCTCGTGGGATTATACATTTCATTTCTGGTCTACGAGCCAATGATAGGTTGGTGTAGGAAGAACATTGTCCAGCCCTATTATTTCTACTTGTAGGTCCATTAAGGCCCAAGTGTTAGTTTCAAAGCTATCGGAACACATATAGCCATGAATAAATTTATTGGGTCACAGATAAACTTAAAAAATAAATAATATGTGAAAAGGACGTGTTGGGTGTGGGAGGATACTTGAAAGAATAGAGAAGACATTAGAGAAAGAATTGTCAGAATGTTTTATATATATGGGAAATCGTCAATAAACAATTTTAAAATCATGTTACTGGAGATATCCATGACAAGCGATTTGAACACAGAAAAAAAAAATATCACGACAGGCTCAAAAGCCACAGAGAAACCCTGTCTCGAAAAACCAAAAAAAAAAAAAAAAACCAAATTGTCGAGTACGGAAGGAAATGGGTAGCGCTGGCACATTATGTAGATTCATGGTCATAGTCCTGGGCTTTAGCTACATACACTCTCTTCACTCCTGACCCATGACCCAATCTTCTGTTTAGTGACACTCGTGGAATGTACATTTTCTCCAAATTTTAGGAATATAAAAATAACAGTGGAGTTCAGCGGTGGTGGCACAGACCTTTAGTTCCAGCATTCAGCAGATTGAGGCAAGTGAATGTTTGTGAGTTCAAGGCCAGCCTGTTCTACACAGAGAGTTGCAGGACAGGTTACAAAACTACACAGAAAATCCCTATCTAAAAATACCAAAAAGTAAAATAAAATAACAGTGGAATGAACAGTAGCTCTCATTCTTTCTTCATGTGCTTTTATTTTCTGTAACCATTCAATAAGAATGAGTGGAGACTCCACTTCATAATCCAGCTACAGACTGATGGTATGCTTCTCTCTGCTGACCTTTTCAAACCAAGTGGATGATTGACTGACTAGTGTCTTACAAGAAATAAGCTGCTGTATTTCTTGGCTTGATGCTCAGGATCAATGTGAAAATAGGCAGGCACCTATTTGATATAATTGCCTCCAGCATTTTGCCAATACTCAGTCACTGGGGACAGATACATTGCCATACATGTGTCATGGTTTCCACTGGAAGTTTTATTTTGTAATATCAGAAGGAATAAAGGAACTTGTTAAATGATTACTCCATTACATTATTTTTATAGCCCTCTTTTCAAATCATTTATATAGCTGCATTTTATTAATATTAGTGATTTTGCTATACATTTTGAATACATGTGTTTTTCCAATATGTTTAATATTCTGAATACCTGCGTTGTTATAAATATCTTCTCAATATATGAACTTTCTATCAATTATTTATTCAGTGTATCTCAAAGTCCCAAATATTTAAATTCTGACTGATTTCAACTCTATCCCTTTCTCCTCCTCTCTTTCCCTATCTCTGTCTCTCTTTGTTTGTCTGACTATCCATCTCTATCTAATTCCTAAGGCAATGCAGAATGATGACTTTTCCAAAAACATTTTTCTTTCTTTTATATCCAAAATTTGAAAGCTTCAAGTGATAAGTACTCCTAAATACTTTCTAGCATTGCCTTTTAAATATAGTAATCCTATATATTCCTGGAGGTAACTCTAGGTACTGTGGAAAATGACTCAGGAGTATCTAGTTGTAAATATTCATTTTCATGAACAATAAATGCATCGTAAGGAGTGACTTTTTTTTTACTGAAATGTTTATGAAAATTCTCCTGTAAAGAATGTCCTACAGCAATATTCTCCTTGATATTTTTAATGAAACTGTTTGTATTTTAGTATCTTTAAATTAATAAACATCTTTGGACCCTGATATTTTATAAAAGAGCTGTGCTTTTTGTTTAATACACACCATGGTATAAACATCCCCAAAATGAATCAACCATGTTGACTCAGAAAATCAATACTCTTTAAATTTCTGCTGAGTGACAAATAGAGTGCCCAACCTTAAGCAGTGCCTTTAGCTTAGGATTCCTGCATCATCAAATTCAATTATCATCATCCATTCAGGTTGACATCAAATTGGAAAAGATTTATTTTATTTTGATTTTATTATTAGTAACCATTACTAATATTTTGATATCAACAAATATAATTTATATCATTTATTATTCATATTTGCAATAATATAACTAATAATTATTCCTCTATTATTTTATTATATGGATATAAATAATTTCCATTGGTATAAATCTTGATTTATAGATACAAATTTAAGGTCAATTTTGTTATATGTATGTGTATTTCTGATCTCGATTAAGGTATTGTGATTGTGCAGTTCATTTAAAAATGTAATGTAGAATTAGGAAATATAGGTTATTAATGGATAATCATGGATAATATTCAAGCTTATAGTCATGTTAGTAAATATATATATATATATATATTTCAGTTAGGTAGGAATTCTTCATATCTTTCAAAGATTACAGACTATGGCATTTAAAATGTTTTAATAACTTAGGGCTTTTCATGACAATGAGACACATCTGCTCCTGGCAGTACCAATCTATTTCAAGAGGAAAATGGGCTTTTTATAGAAGAGGCTCCTTATGGAATTAGTAAGCCATTTGGGCAAGAAACTGTTCTTGCCTGGACTGATGCATAAACTAGACATGAAGAACCCACAGAGAGAAGACTGCTGAACTTGCCTAAAGGAGAGATGATCCTTTGGGGTTCCTGTTTCATGAAAGAGTCTGTGAGATATTCTGCAGGACACAGAAGAAAGTGACAAAACTGTCTTTAAAATTTCCTGCTTCATGGAAATGTCTGCTGGATGCTATTGGCCTGTAGGCTAAAGATGGATGCCCCAACAGTAAAGATGGGTGGCTGTCCAGGCAGTGAGATGTCTCTGTCAATTCTAGAGTTTTGGAAGTTGTGTATAATGCACTTCCAGTTTATATAGGTAATATTATATCCTTCTGAAGTCTTTGATAGAGTTGAAGAATAGATAGAGATATTCATAGTTTTCCTTTGTTATAATGAAAGATAAAATAGATATAAATATTGTAACTGTAATTCTTGCTTGATAAAAGTTTTGCTATATATAATTTTACTATGTTAAAGTTAAAGCCTTTTTGTTTAAACAGAAAAGGGGAAATGGTGTATGAGTTCCTTCTGTTTGTGTGTTGCTTTCATTGGGTAATGAATAAAGAAACTGCCTTGGCCTAGTTGATAAGACAGAACTTAGGTAGACAGAGTAGACAGAACTGAATGCTGGGAAGAAGGGCAGAATGGCAGATGCCATGGATCTCCTGCCTGCGATGGATTCTGGTTACAATCTTGCTGGTAAGCCACAGTCACATGGCAATACACAGACTAATAGAAATGGATTAAATTAAGATGTAAGAATTGACCAATAAGAAGTTAGAGCTAATGTGTCAGGCAGTGTTTAAATGAATATAGTTTTTGTGTGATTATTTCTGGTGTAAGCTAGCTGGGTGGCCAGGATGGAATAATGGGACCCCTCTCCATGCAGCACTTCTCCATAATTTCTTATGGTTCTTCTTATCTCTGTCTTTTTATTTTCAAAATTTATATGGCAGGAATGATAATCAGAAGCCATAACATTGGGAAAAGGGTGTTGTTGGGAGTTACTCAATTGAAACTATGTATATATGGAAATACTTTAAACAATCTTAAAAACATGTAATGAAAAATAAAAGTAAATAGTCCTCAACAAAAATAACATAGTAAATATTAGATGATTCTAATGAATTACAGTCAAGTAACATATTGTCCTGATGCAAAATATATGAAGTTGAGTGATCTGTTATGTTAGAAAGAAAATCCAAACAGAATTGTCATTGTGTTCTTTACATATCATATGCTATTCTATTTACATTTTATTGTTTTCAAGTGTCATCAACTGACATTATTTTTCCTCTTCATTTCCTTCCTTGAGCCTCTCACACCTAGCCAAATGTAAACATCATTTCTATACTCACCCACTCAACATCAGATCCCTTTGCCTAAATTATTACTGATACACACATACATACATACATATATACGTACACACAACCTGAGGAGTGCTATTTTCTTCTTTGTGTATATATGGTTTCAGGACTTACTACTCTGCATTGAACAACCAATCACAGTGCCACTTTTCCCTGGGTGAATCTAATTTTCCTTATTCACACACTCGTTAGATATTTGTGTTCATTGTTCAGAACTGGGATTCTGAATAAAATTGCCCTTTTGTGTAACATTGCCATTGATATTGACATTTTCCCATCTTTATTTCTCCAAAGTCTTACAGACAATATGCCACAGCAGAATTCTTGATACTCTGGCTTTTAGTATCATTCTACACCCCCTTCAGAGATGTTCCCTGATCCCTGTATGCTGAGATGTAGACTTATCTATTGGGATCTGTCTCCAACAATCTGTTGTTGTCTACTTCATGCACATGTGTGGGTTTCAGGGATAGTTTCCATCTGAAATCAAGAGAAGCTCTACTCAATAGGGAGATCTACTTACACGTATCTCTGGTTATAAAGGAGGGTATTGTGCTGGTCTAGCAAAGTTGTTGTACTAGAATCTTTTTAAAACTCTATGACCTCACTAATCCTGGATATTTAACAAAATTTCCAGTACTAGGAATGATTTGCCCACTGTTGTGCTGTCCTTGAGTCCTAACAGACAACTATTGGTTGTCACTAACCTAAATGTCACTTCTTGTACCTTTTTACCTAGCTTGAAATGCTTCTATTGTCATTCGTCATAGTTGCTTCATCTGGGAAGAGTTGTTTGTTTCCCTTCCTTAGCATGCTAAATAGTATTTTTTGGAACAAGGGAAGAAAAGCGACAAGAAAAAAAATTAGGATCTTGGATTCAGTTGGATTATGTCAGTCCTGTGTCCTGAGTGTACAGTAACTTCAGCCATAAAGACTCATCCATAACCTCTGAGATGCAAAGAAGTTCAAAATAGAGAATTTATATTGTTTCGGCAGTAACATTGTCAACATGAAAAATCATTCAAAAGAAGTTTTGTCATTCTTGATAATACCTATTTCTTAGTCTATCATTCCTGAGGAGAGTCTATCAGCCCAAGTGGCTTAACTTCTTTTAAGACACAAATTTCTAAGCACATGTATATGTATGTACTTGTAATCATATGCATTTAGTATAAATTTAGGTAAATATAAAATATAAATACAAAATAAAATTTAAATATGATCCCTTGAGTATTCATCAAATGCCTTTGCTTTTATTTTACCTTCCTGACCCATTCCCCTGTTGTATTAAATTATCTCCCTCATCCCCAATTGGAACCTTGGCCATATGATTCTGTTTTCATCTCTATAGAACCTTTATTCCTCATTAAGTTTCCAAATCCGCAGGCCCAACCTGCAAATGATTCCTTTACACTGTCCTGATGCTTTTGTTTACTCAACATTGTACACTCAAATTTATAAATTTGAACATGGGAAATCCAGAAGAAAAAGTGATGTTTCAGGTGTTTTGGTCTGGGTTGTCTCACACGATGTAGACTTTTTTGCTTCATTTCATTTACCTGCAAATTTCAAGAACCATTTTTATTTACAGCTTAATTGTTTTCTATATTACATGTTAAATACTTTTGTTATCCATTCCTCAGTTGAAGAATATTAAGGTGGTTTACAGTTTTCAGCTATAGTGAATTGAGCAACAGCTAATGTGACCTAGAAGTTGTCCTTGAATAAGAAGTCAATTCCTTTGGACATGTGACAAGCAGTGGTATAGTTGTTTCATATGCTAGATTTACTGTCAACTTCTTGATAATCATCCACACTGGTTTGTAGAGTTGTACAATTTAGAAAACCTACCAAGAGTGAGTGAGTGTTGCCTTTTCCCTTCACCCTTGCCACTTTTCCTGTTTGTTGTCTTTTTTATCTTTGCCCTTCTGACTGGAGTTTGAAGAAATCTAAGCAGTGCTTTGACAAGAATTTCCAAATGACTAGTACAGATAGACAATTTTCTGACACTTTTTGAGTAATTTCCCTCTCTTTTTTTCCTTTTTTTATTTTTATTTTTGTTCAAAAATTTACACTTCCTCCCCTCCTCCCTCCCCTTCCGTCCTTAAGAGAGGGCAGGATACCCTGCCCTGTGCAATTTCCCTCTCTTTATCTCATTGATAAATATATTTCAGGTAAAAGCTCTAGAATGGAGTATTTAGTTTCTGCCTCTCTTTTTGGAGTTCTTTATACATTCTGGACTTTGATCCTGCTAGTGGTAGAGCCGGCAAAGATTCACTCCATTCTTTCCTCTTCACTCAGTTTATTGTTTCTTTTACTATACTGTTTTTTCTTTTGTGAAGTCCTACTTGTAAACTTTTAATCTTAATTCATATCTTATATGTTTGCCTGTACTGAGCCTGTACTCGACATTTATCATATGTTGGCATTTCTTGATGCCAACTCACTTATGTGCTTTTACTTTCTATATAGAATTATGGGCCACTAAAAGATTTTTCGGTAGAGAAGCAATGTATCCACTATCCACTGGAGAGGCCCCTGCTATCTATAGTCACACTGAAAGGATAAATTCTTAAGGTCAGCCTAGAAATAATTTTAAAAAAACAAAAAACCATGGAGAGTTTTAGTCATAAAGATCTGAAAAGTGTGTGGTAAGAGGAAGCAGAATAAAAATATTTCTCTGTGTTTGTGTGTGCATGCATGTTTGTATGTTCACACACATGGAATTTTCAAAGAATACTTGTATTTTATCAATACATGTTCTTTAGGATCTCTCTCTAGATCTATATATAGAGAGAGAGTAAACCACCTATTTGAACAAATAAGAAAATAATTGTAGAGTCCTGAATTGTAGACAAATAATTGTAGAGCATTTATTCTTCTTCTTCTTCTTATTATTATTATTATTAATGTTCTACAAATAATTGAAAAAGCATGGGATAAAACCGGCCTCTCTGAAAATGGCGAACAATGAGGGATGATGAGAAGCCAAGGACAATGGCATGGGGTTTTGATCATACTTCATGTTCTGGGTTTGTGGGAGCCTAGCCAGTTTGGATGTTCACCTTCCTAGACATGAACAGAGGGGGGAGGACCTTGGACTTTCCACAGGGCAGGGAACCCTGACTGCTCTTTGGACTGGAGAGGGAGAGGGAGAGGAGTGGGGGAGGGGACAAGGGTGGGAGGAGGGAAATTGGAGGAGGGAAATGGAGTGAATCTTTGCCGGCTCTACCACTAGCAGGATCAAAGTCCAGAATGTATAAAGAACTCCAAAAAGAGAGGCAGAAACTAAATACTCCATTCTAGAGCTTTTACCTGAAATATATTTATCAATGAGATAAAGAGAGGGAAATTGCACAGGGCAGGGTATCCTGCCCTCTCTTAAGGACGGAAGGGGAGGGAGGAGGGGAGGAAGTTCTACAAATAATAATAATACAAATAATACTTTTTCAGTCATAGTCCAGCTGGCCTTGGTGAGCTCCCAATAGATCTGCCCCACGGTCTCAGTGGGTGGGTGCACCCCTCGTGGTCCTGACTTCCTTGCTCATCTTCTCCCTCCTTCTGCTCCTCTTTGGGACCTTGGGAGCTCAGTCCAGTGCTCCAGTGTGGGACTCTGTCTCTGTCTCCATCCATCACCAGATGGAGGTTCTATGGTGATATGCAAGATATTCGTCAGCATTGCTATAGGATAGGGTCGTTTCAGGTTCCCTATCCTCATCTGCCCAAGGAACTAACTGGGGACATCGCATTGGGCTCCTGGGAGCCACTCTAGGTTCAAATCTCTTGCCAGCCCAAAGGTGGCTCCCTTAACTAAGAATTGTGCTTCCGTGCTCCCCTATCCAGCCTCCCTTTATCCCAATCGTCCCGTTTCCCCAAGTTCGGCCCATCCTTCCCTTCTCACATTTCTCTCCCCATATCCCCTTACCCCCAACCCACCCTACCCCAAAGATCCCACTTTTCTCCCCGGCAATTTTGTTTACTTCCCATAGGCATAGGATAACTATATGATTTTCCTTGGGTTCACCTTCTAATTTAGCTTCTTTAGGTTTACCAATTGTAGACTCCATGACCCTTATTTATGGCTAGAAACCAATTATGAGTGAGGATACCCCATGTTCATCTTTTTGGGTCTGGGTTACCTCACTCAGGATAGTGTTTTCTATTTCGATCCATTTACATGCATAAATTCGAGAGTCATTGTTTTTTACATCAGCGTAGTAGTCTAATGTGTATATATTCCACACTTTTTTCATCCATTCTTCCATTGAAGGACATCCAGGTTGTTTCCAGGTTCTGGCTATTACAAATAATATTGTTATGAACATAGTTGAACAAATGCTTTTGTCATATGATAGAGCATCTCTTGGGTATATTCCCAAGAGTGGTATTGCTGGGTCCAGGGGTAGGTTGATCCCGAATTTCCTGAGAAACCGAAACACTGATTTCCAAAGTGGTTGCACAAGATTGCATTCCCACCAGCAATGGATGAGGGTACCCCTTCCTCCACAGCCTCTCCAGCAAAGGCTATCAATGGAGTTTTTTATTTTAGCCATTCTGACAGGTGTAAGATGATATCTCAAAGTTGTTTTGATTTGAATTTCCCTGATGGCTAAGGAAGTTGAGCACGACCTTAAGTGTCTTTTGGCCATTTGAACTTCTTCTGTTGAGAATTCTCTGTTCAGTTCAGTGCCCCATTTTTTAATTGGGTTAATGAGCATTTTAAAGTCTAGTTTCTTGAGTTCTCTATATATTTTGGAGATCAGACCTTTGTCTGCTGTGGGGTTGGTGAAGATCTTCTCCCAGTCAGTAGGTTGCCTTTTTGTCTTGGTGACAGTGTCCTTTGCTTTACAGAAGCTTCTCAGTTTTAGTAGGTCCCATTTATTCAATGTTGCCCTTAATGTGTGTGCTGTTGGTGTTATACCTAGGAAGCGATCGCCTGTGCCCTTATGTTGTAGGACACTTCCCACTGTCTCTTCTATCAGTTTCAGTGTGTTTGGACTGATATTGAGGTCTTTAATACATTTGGACTTGAGTTTTGTGCATGGTGATAGATATGGGTCTATTTTCATTCTTCTACAGATTGACATCCAGTTGTGCCAGCACCATTTGTTGAAGATGCTTTCTTTTTTCAATTGTACACTTTTGGCTCCTTTATCAAAAATGAGATGTTCATAGGTTTGTGGGTTAGAATCTGGGTCCTCTATACGATTCCATTGATTGACTTCTCTGTTTTTATGCCAGTACCACACTGTTTTCATTACTGTAGCTCTGTAATAGAGGTTGAAGTCAGGGATGGTAATGCCTCCAGAAGATCCTTTATTGTATAGGATTGTTTTGGCCATCCTGGGTTTTTTGTTTTTCCATATAAAGTTGATTATTGTCCTTTCCATATCTGTGAAGAATTTTGATGGGATTTTGATGGGGATTGCATTGAATCTATAAATTGCCTTTGGTAGAATTGCTATTTTTACTATGTTGATCCTCCCAATCCAAGAGCAAGGGAGGTCCTTCCATTTTCTGGTATCCTCCTCAATTTCTTTCTTCAATGCCTTAAAGTTCTTGTCAAATAGATCTTTCACTTCCCTGGTTAGAGTTTCCCCAAGATATTTTATGCTGTTTGTGGCTATCGTGAATGGTGAAGCTTCTCTGATTTCCCTCTCTGCTCCCATATCCTTTGTGTATAAGAAGGCGACTGATTTTTTGGAGTTGATCTTGTATCCTGCCACATTACTAAAGCTGTTTATCAGCTGTAGGAGTTCTTTGGTGGAGTTTTGGGGGTCACTTTTGTACACTATCATATCATCTGCAAATAACGAAAATTTAACTTCTTCCTTTCCAATTTGAATCCCCTTGATCCCATTATGTTGTCTTATTGCTATTGCTAGAACTTCAAGCACTATATTGAAGAGGTATGGAGAGAGTGGACAGCCTTGTCGTGTTCCTGAGTTTAGTGGGATGGCTTTGAGTTTCTCTCCGTTTAATTTGATGTTAGCTGTCGGCTTGCTGTATATTGCTTTTAATATATTTAGGTATGACCCTTGTATCCCTAATCTCTCAAATACTTTTATCATTAAGGGATGTTGAATTTTGTCAAATGCTTTTTCAGCATCTAATGAAATGATCATATGATTTTTTTCTTTCAGTTTTTTTATATGATGGATTACATTGATAGATTTTCGTATGTTGAACCAGCCCAGCATATCTGAGATGAAGCCTACTTCATCATAATGGATAATTTTTCTAATGTGTTCTTGGATATAGTTTTCCAGTATTTTGTGGAGGATTTTTGTGGCAATGTTCATGAATGAGATTGGTCTATAATATTCTTTCTTGTTTGAGTCTTTGTGCGGTTTTGGTATCAGAGTAACTGTAGCTTCATAAAAGGAATTTGGCAATGACTCTTCTGTTTCTATATTGTGAAATACATTAAGGAGTATAGGTATTAGGTTTTCTTGGAAGTTCTGGTAGAATTCTGCGTTGAAACCATCTGGTCCTGGGCTTTTTTTGGTAGGGAGGTTTTTGATAACCTCTTCTAATTCTTCGCGACTAACAGGTCTATTTAGATTGTTCACCTGGTCCTGGTTTAACTTTGGTATATGGTATTTATCTAAAAAGGTGTTCATTTCCTTTACATTTTCCAGTTTTGTGGCATATAGGCTTTTGTAGTAAGATCTAATGATTCTCTGAATTTCCTCTGTGCCTGTGGTTATGTCCGCCTTTTCATTTCTGATCTTATTAATTTGCAAATTCTCTCTCTGCCGTTTGATTAGTTTGGATAGGGGTTTGTCAATCTTGTTGATTTTCTCCAGGAACCAGCTTTTTGTTTCATTGATTCTTTGGATTGTTTTCTGTGTTTCTATTTTGTTGATTTTAGCCTTCAATTTGATTATTTCCAGTCTTCTACTCCTCCTAGGTAAGTCTGCTTCTTTTTTTTCTAGAGCTTTCAGGTGGGCTGTTAAGTCTCCAATGTGTACTTTTTCTGTTTTCTTTAAGTGGGCACTTAGTGCTATGAACTTTCCTCTTAGCACTGCTTTCATAGTGTCCCATAAGTTTAAGTATGTTGTTTCTTTATTTTCATTGAATTCCAGGAAGAATTTAATTTCTTTCTTAATTTCTTCCTTAATCCAGGTATGGTTCAGTAGTTGACTGTTCAGTTTCCATGAATTTGTATGCTTTCTGAGGGTAGCATTGTTGTTGAATTCTAACTTTAATCCATAGTGATCTGATAAGACACAGGTGGTTACTAATATTTTTTTGTAACTGTGGATGTTTGCTTTGTTACCGACTATGTGATCGATTTTTGAGAAAGTTCCATGAGCTGCAGAGAAGAAGGTATATTCTTTCCTATTTGGGTGGAATGTTCTATCGATGTCTGTTAAGTCCATTTGATTCATTACCTCCATTAATTCTCTTATTTCTCTGTTAGGTTTCTGTCTGATTGACCTGTCCATTGGTGAGAGAGGAGTGTTGAAATCTCCTACTATTAGTGTGTGCGGTTTGATGGCTGCTTTGAGTTTTAGCAATATTTCTTTTATGTACGTGGGTGCTTTTATATTAGGGGCATAAATGATCAGGATTGAGACTTCATCCTGATGAACTGTTCCTGTTATGAGTATAAAATGCCCCTCTCCATCTCTTCTGCTTGATTTAAGTTTGAAGTCAACTTTGTTAGAGATTAGTATGGCCACACCTGCTTGTTTCTTAGGTCCATTTGCTTGATAAGCCTTTTCCCAGCCCCTTACTCTGAGTAGGTGCCTGTCTTTGTGGTTGAGGTGTGTTTCTTGTAAACAGCAGAATGTTGGATATATGGCGAGGAGATTTTTTTTTTTTTTGGTCCAGTCTATTCGGTGTTCTGTATGCTTCTTGAACCTTCAAAGGAATATCCTTCTTTAGGTTGGGAAAGTTTTCTTCTATAATTTTATTAAATATATTTTCTGGACCATTGAGCTGTACTTCTTCTCCTTCTTCTATCCCAATTATTCTTAGGTTTGGTCTTTTTATTGTGTCCCAGATTTCCTGAATGTTTTATGATGAGAATTTGTTGGCTTTGCTGTTTTCTTTGATAAGCGTGTTTATTTTTCTATGGTATCTTCAGTGTCTGGCATTCTTTTTTCTATATCTTGTAATCTGTTGGTAGTACTTGTCTCTGTATTTCCTGTTCGTTTACCCAGATTTTCCCTCTCCATCCTTCCCTCGATTTGTATTTTCTTCATTACTTCCATTTCATTCTTCATGTCTTGAACCGCTTCCCTTACCTGTTTGATTGCTTTTTCTTGTTTCTCTTGGTTTTCTTGGGTATCTTTGAGCGATTTATTCATTTCCTCTACCTTTTTGTTTGTGATCTCTAATTGTTTATGGCAGTTTTTCACCTCCTGTTTAAGGTCTTCTATTATTTTCAAATAATTCACTTTTGAGTCGATTTCTTCTAATTCTTCTAGAGTATGATGTACAATTCTTCTTATTTCGGGACCCCTGTATTCTGGTGATGTCATGTTGCCTTTCAGGTTGTTGGAGGAATTCTTGCCTTGGCGCCTTCCCATCTCTTCCTTCAAATGGAGCCAGGAGAGGCCTGGTGTCTTGGTCCAGTCTTTGCTGTGACTGACTCTCTGGGTGTAACTCTTCAATGTAGAAGCAGGAACCATCCGGTCCAGATGGAACTCCTCAGCACCGAAACATAGACGCCTGGTAGTCCAATAACCCGTGGACAAAACAGAGAACTTGGGGGGCAGGGCGGGGACGAGTAGAACACAGGATACCCTGCTGCAAAAGCTTAAGGTGCGGATGCTCCCTTTTGGGGGGGGGGGACCTTGATGCCTGCCTGGTAGGCAGGCACTCACCTCTCTGGGTAGGTAGCCTTAGTGTAGGAGCAGAAAACTGTTCCTGAGCAAACGACCCAGCAGTAAAGGCAGGCTTGCGGGGGGGGGGGGGGGGGGGGTCGTGTGTAAGAAAGACAGCCCTGCAGAAGGGGCTGGGGGAGGGGAGTTTGTGCTCTCTTCCGGGACAATCCGCCCCTGGATAGCACACACTCACCGTCCAGATGGAACTCCTCAGTACCTAATCAGGGCTGCCTAGTTGCCCGATGATCCGGGGACAAAAGGAAAGACCGGGCAGGCGGGGCGAGATCCAGTAGAGCACAGGCACCCCAGGAGCACAAGCTGAAGGTGCCAGGGCTCCCTGACAGGGGAGCTTGAGGCCTGCCCAGTAGGCAGGCACTCACCGCTCTGGGTGGGTCGCCTTAGTGTAGGAGCAGAAAACTATTCTTGAGCACTGGTTCTAGCATACAGCAGGACAGGGTTGGGGGGGGGGGTGCTGGGTGGCAGGGTTGTGCATAAGAAAGACAGCCCTGCAGAAGGAGCTGGGGGAGGGGGGTTTGTGCTTTCTCCCGGGACAATCTGCCCCTGGATAGCACACACTCACCTGTCCAGATGAAACTCCTCAGTACCTAAACCATAAAAGGACAGTTTTAATCCATTAACTTAATGCATTAACTCAGTGGTATTTTCTCTAAAGAAAACTTTTCTTCTCTCCATTGTTCAAATTCTTAAATTCTAGTGTGACCATTCACATTAAAGCTTCTCCAGATTTCTTCTCAAATATTCAGATCTATGACATGCCTGTACATAACTCTACCCTACCCTGGAATAGCTTTTCTTTATAGATCTACAATTTACCAGAAAGAAAAAAAGCCTACAATAACAACAAAACAAAAAACAGCAGCCCTTGTTGCAAATAATGAGATTCTTTTAGCTCTTATATAGGAAAATCCTTCTTCATAGGATATCCACTGACAAAATACTTCTTTAGATTTCCATTAGAGCAGAGTTTTTTCTATTCACAAATTTATTTTGACATTTTGAATACTGTTACATTTTGAAAGAAATACGAATTCTGTTTTAAAAAATAGGTTTTAAATAGTAACAAGATGAATCAATCATGACAACTCAAGAAAGTAAATATATATTCTCATTTTATTTTAGTGACAAATCACCTCAGACTCTCCAAACTCAAGAAGTGCCTTTGGGTTTGGTTTCTTCCACATTCCAGGGCAAATTGTCTTGTTAATTCAGATTGAAGTTGAATTAGAATAAGTTTTTTTTTTATTATTTTCTTCATGGTTCTTCTTCCTCTTTGGAATGACAGGAATACCTCATGGACATTCCCTCTGTCCTTGCTGGAATAAAAACATATGCACAAACTAAATGCAAGAGGACAGAGGTACATAGCAGTCAGGTTGTAAAAGGAATATGCAAAAACAAATGAAAAGAAAAAGTTTCCTTTTCTGAGAAGTTGTTTCCAACACTGAAATAGTCCTTTATTTATTGATTTTCTTTTATCTCTATGTATCACAAAACATTGAGAGTAGCTCTCCAAGTTTTCACAGCATTTAAAATTAAAATAAAGGGTGTTTTCTATTATTACATTTATTTTATTTTACTATTAAAATGCAATGAGGTTCTAATTCTTTCAAATCCCTTCACATTTTATCACATTTTATACTAATCTTAACAGCAAGGAACATAAAGGATTTATTTTTATGTAGGTTACAGGAGTCAACTAGTAAGAGTAACTATGAATTACAAGTTCAGTGAGTGAAAATACCAAGAATATTGTACCTGAGATTCCTTCTTTCTGATATTTAAATCCTAATTTGATCTTCTTGTCCTGTCCCTCCTCTCTCACTAGCCAGCCTCCCCTTACCTCCTTTTCCCATTGCCCCATCCACTACCCCTCTACTTTTTCTAATCAGATATAGTCCAACACACCATGGATATCAGTCAGTCAAGTTATATCAAGCTGCACTGTGACCAGACAACCCCTCCTTCAGCTAGGTTAGATGAGCCAATCCTACAGGAGGAATGGGTCCCAAAATAAGGCAACAGAGGTAGAGACATCATGTACTTTCACTGCTAGGAGACCCACATGGAGACCAAGTTACACAACTGTAACATATATGCAGAGGTCCCATGAGTCTCCCTCGTTTCCAATTCAGCCTCTTTTAGACCCCAGAGCCCAGGTTTGATATTTTTGTGAGTTTTCAGGTACCCTTGACACCACTGTGTCCTACAATCTTTCCTCCTTTCTCCTGCAGAATTCTCCAGGCTCAACCTGGAGAATGTTTGCCTGTGGGTCTCTGCATCTGTTTCCATAGTTGCTGGGAGAAGTCTCTCTGATAACAGTTGTGCTATGCACCATTTGGTTCTGGCTCTTGTGGCCTAATTCTGAGTGGTTTAAACCCTCTGGAGTTGGGGGCAAGGTCCAGTATTAGCTCCAGGGAATAATAGGAATATCCTAGGCCTAGAGAAGGGATGCAGGGAACAGAAATCAGAGATGGGTGCAGTTCTATTGGTGAGCAGGTCACTCAGGCTTGGTGTGGCCTGCTCCAGAATGCCAGAAGTCTACTGAGGTTGAAGGAAGGGCCCAGTATCTAGACCAGGGATGATCTGAGATAGCATAGCATCAGATATCTTTTTGTTTGTTTTTTTATTTGTTTATTTGATTTTATTTTTGGTGTTTTTTTTTTCTTTTGGTTTTTCAAGACAGGGTTTCTCTGTGTAGTTTAGAGCATGTCCTGGAACTTACTCTGTAGTGTAGGGCAGATTGACTAATTCGCCTTTTCATAGCCATTAATAGTCACCAGTAGTTTATAACTATGGGTAGGAAGCTGCAAACTTTTTTCTTCTCCATGTTAACATGTCCACTGATATTGCTGTTGTTCCAGTGTTTACTATACAGCTATTTCTAGGAGACATTGTTTCATAGCCATTATCCATATTTTCTCGCCCTAAGAAACTTCTGCATCACTCTTTTGCTGTATTTCTTGAGTAACTGGTGGAGGAGCTGTGCTGTGATTGTATCCAACATTACTTGACAAAACCTGCCAAGGTATTATAAATAATGCAATAGTAGCTCTTCTAATAGCTGCTAACCAACAACTCTCTTGAATTTATACATCCTGATTGGAGGTAGAAATTTTTCACAGTGTGCTAAATGGTAACTTGTTCATCAGTACTTCTAGGGGAGATGTAAATAGGATGGTAACTTGGCAGCATTTTCAGGTTGAACTGCATACATAAAATGTTTCAAAGGGAAATTTTTAATTTAATTTTGTTAGCAAAAACATAAAAAGGGAAATTGATATTTTCCAGACAGTAAATTTTAGACAATCAAAGTCAACTGACCATGTTATCCCTTATTTTTCCCAACATACACACATTTTTAATTGATCCTTATCAATATTGGCAATATTGTGGTTAAGTGGCATACATATGGAGGGCAAACTTAGTTGTAGGCTGAGGCTGTTCATTTGTTTCCGGTCACTCCGACCCTGAAAGAATCACACAGAAACTGTATCATTTGCAATACTGGTTGGTCCATACCTTAAGTGTATTTTTGGGTAGCCCTTATACCATAAACTAACCAATTTCCATTAATCTGTGCATCACCACAAGGTCGTTGCCTACTGGAATCATTTTGGCCATCTCCAGTGGAGGCATCTGTCTCCTGTGGTGGCTACATGGCTTCTCTCCAACTCAGCCTACTTTCTCTCTACATCTCTGTTTGGATTTCCCACCTGGCTTTACTCTGTTAATTCATTGACCAAATGAACCTTTATTCATTATCCAATAAAAGCAACACATATACAGAAGAACTTCCCAAACCACTCAGGAGTCCTCAAAGTTCATGCTCTTATGTCAATTCTCAGGAGCCATCCAGCTTCTTTTTCAGACACCTTCTTTCACTGCACTGAAACATCTCAAATACCTTAGTATAGCAGTTTGTCGGTGCCCAAGGATCCTCTTGTTATCATTTCACCACCTCAAAATTAACAAGTATATAACCCATATCCAGCACATTTTATAGAACATAGCAGTGAACTTAGATCTACCAGCTTACCCTGAACACACTTTGTTGACTGACGTATCTCCCATGAAACTAAAATGATAAAAAATTTTGAGACAGGATCTATATATGGAGCACAGTTTTATGTGCCTCTCTGCAACCACCATGGTCAGCAGGGCAATGATCTACTTGAGGCAAGAAGGTACTTTGGTTCAAAATGACTAAATAATCTCTGTTGGTCTGGCACCAAGTAGTTTATTCTAGCAATATTAAGGCACCACACAATTTGTTGAAAAATGGCCTGGTGTTTATTAACTCGATAATATGTACACAACATATCACCATGTAAGGCAAAAATAAAGATTCAAAGTGAATATATCAAAATGTTCTATAAAGTGCATGTGACTCAATCCATAAAGATTGGTTCTATAAATTGACTACATGAGACATATTCCATAATGATGGGTGCTATAGAATGACTGCATGCAACACCTCCCATTAAGTCAGGTTCTGTAGACTGATGAGATAAACAAGATCTCAAAATGATTCTAGGAGAGGCTCTGATCTGGTCTCTGCCGCACAGATAGTACAAAGGTCACCCAAGCCCCAAGCCATCTGGGCTGATAACAGGTTATGCATAAC
The DNA here is from genome assembly GCF_018167655.1 of Microtus oregoni. Classification (NCBI taxonomy): domain Eukaryota; kingdom Metazoa; phylum Chordata; class Mammalia; order Rodentia; family Cricetidae; genus Microtus; species Microtus oregoni. Next base: position 1,532,917 of record NW_024544787.1, on the reverse strand, counting down.
TATTTTTGAAGGAACAATCTTGTGTGGCTAACATCCCAGACCCCTAGTACTTTTCTTTGAGCACAAGGACCTCAGTTCCTTCTATACTGTTAGACATTGAAATCCTAATTCTCCTGCCTACACTCAATATGTCCTAAAATTAAATATGTTAACCACACCATAGAGAGTTTTAGTATGACTAGTCCAAATAACTTCCAAAACTTCATAAGTATAACACAATATGTCTTTATGTTATTTTGCTTTCTATAATGTTTGATATTTAATATTTTGAAGTAATGTATACAATGTTAAAAGCAACATATATACTTCATTACATTAACTTAAACTACTTAATTGAATATTGCTAAAACAAAATTTATATATAATTGTTCACATGGAAAAATATGAAGAAATGGTTATGGATTGTGATTAAGAGATAATATCATTACTCACTTCCAAATACATGATTTGCTTCAAATTTAGAAAAGCATAACTCATATAATACAGATAAGAATATTTCTAAAAAAAACCCCTGACTCTTAGAATTTTCCCTCCCTCTCCCCCACTTCCCCTTCTCCCTTCCTCTCCAGTCCTAAGAGAAGTCAGGGTGCCCTGCCCTGTGGGAAGTCTAAGGCCATCCCCCCTCTATCCAGGTCTAGGAAGGTGTGCATCCAAACAGACAAGGCTCCCAAAAACCCAGTACATGCAGTAGAATCAAAACCCAGTGCCATTATCATTGGCTTCTCAGTGAGCCCTCATTGTCAGTCACATTCAGAGAGTCCAGTCTGATTACATGCTCATTCAGTCCCAGTCCAGCTGGCCTTGGTGAGCTCCTATTGGATCAGTCACACTGTCTCAGTGGGTAGACACACCAGTTGCAATTCTGACTTCCTTGTTCATGTTCTTCCTCCTTCTGCTCTTCATCTGGACCTTGGAAGCTCATTCCAGTGCTCCAATGTGGGTCTCTGTCTCTATCTCCATCTATCACCGGATGCAGGTTCTATGGTGATATGCAAGACATTCATCAGTGTGGCTATGGGATAATGCCAGTTAAGGCATCCTCTCCTCTGCTGCCCAAGGACCTAGATGGGGACATCCCCTTGGACACCTGGGAACCCCTCTAGAGCCAAGTCTCTTGCCAACTTTAAAATGGCTCCCTTAATTAAGATATCTTCTTCCCTGCTCCCATGTCCTCCCTGCCTCCATCCCAACTGTTCCATTCCCCCAAGCTCTCCACAATGCTCCCCTTCTCCCTTCTCTCTTCCCATCTCCCCATCCTCCCCACCCACACGCCGGTCCTCCCAACTTTTGCCTGGCGATCTTGTCTTATTCATATTTGTTTATGAATGTTGAATGCACTTTGATTTCTTTATATCTTTAGACTTCATTACACTGCATATAATAATATTGACTAAATATTTTGTTTTTTCTTGTTGTAAGCCCTTAGAGATTATTATTGTATATGCCTTTTCTAATTTGATAGCAAAATACATCCTAAGGAATTGTGGTAATACAAATAGAAAATTGTAACAAACACATGCATATATGTAAGGTATGCTATCTATGGAATATTATTCTTATGAATTTAGTCTTCAAATGGAAATGACTCATGTACATTATTTAAACATATCCTGATTCATTTCCTTACTGAAGTCATTTTACAAAGATAATATCCTCAGATAGACTTTCAAAAACATATTTCATCCTCTCTTTTATATAATGTGTAATGTGGAGGCAGGCCCAAAGAGTTTGTTCTGTGAAATCTTTTAGAATCTCAGGAATGCTTACCCACAAATCACAAATTTTAGCAAAAAGTAAATATGAAACACAAAATAAAATTGATTTTTCAGTGTTATTACTCATGAATCTCCAGTAATTGTCACATTTATAATTATTTCAATAGGATTTAGTAATACAGATATCATTTGTTACACCAGAGTGGTTATTTTATTAGTTTAGTGAATATTTATGTGCTTTTTGAATGAGATAATTTTCACAAAGTCTTTCTCGCTTCTTGAAACATTTTATGTAATCATTCACAAAATAAGAAGATCTCATAGATCATAAGAAGGGAATGGAAAGGCAAGTCAGGAATTTGGTATATGGTGTTCTGACTTTATAGGAGAGAAGACAATTCATTTAAAAAGAAATGGTGAACTATATATGATACTGATTCCATGGTCAAGAGGATATGATGCATAATTCTATTCCTCCTGTCATCAGTGCAGATATGAAAGCAAAAATTAAAACATGGCTGAACATACAGGAAAAATTTCATTACTGAGAAATTAAATATAACAATATAATGAGTACAGAGAAAGGATGGTACACAAACAGTTCCTTTCTTAGAAATCAATAATACCTTGTACTTTGGGTTCTATAGAAGCTGTCAAAAGAAAATGATATCATTCTGTGCTCCTACATGTAAATTTATATTGGGAGGTTTCAAGGAATATACTGAAAATATCAACATGCTTGTACCATATCTGCGAAAAATAATACTCCACAATCATGAGTAAAATAAAATTTTACAAATAACAAGGCACATTCTCTTGAATGTGTATTCCTCAATATAAACATATTAGCAATTCTGAATTAGATAAAAATCCTTCATATATTTTATAAATTAAAATGTCCTATCCTTCATTTCTATCTCTGTAAGATTTTCTGTTTTAAATGACTCATAGTATTGTATGTGATTTTCCTAACTTTCAGTTCACTTTTTCCTTGGTGACATACTTATCTCTATTTTTTTATGCAATAAGCGTGAATCCATTCAAATATCAAAATGGTTAGGCATGGCTTCTGTTCCTACTCACTTACAGAAGGTCGTTATTTAGGACAAGTATCTGTAAATGAACATGAATGGGGTAAGGATGAACAGAAATGTTTTCATAGGAATATGAGAACATCTCCCCAAGGATTATTTCTGGAAATAATGACTTAAAGATTGCATATGGAACATATAATCTAAATCAGGGATCTTACTGAGTAAATGGGTAGGTAGGTAGATAGGAAGGTAGATAGATAGATAGATAGATAGATAGATAGATAGATGATAGATAGATATAGATGACAGATTCTGAATGTATATATACATACATTAATTTATGAATATACATTAACATGCAGAGAGGGAGAGGGAGAGAGAGAGAGAGACAGAGACAGAGAGAGAGAGAGAGAGAGAGAGACAGAGACAGAGACAGAGAGAAATTCTTTTTTTCTTTGGCCAAAATAATATTCACTAGGGTTGCCTGTAGCCAGAACTTCTCAATGTTTTCTGTTGGAATGTTCTGTTCCTTAGCAAATTCCTCAAGTTTTCATATTGTTCAGGAGTCAAAGGTTTACCTTTGTTCACATTGCATGAAAGACAATGTCAGAGACATGTTCAAGAATTCTGGTGAAATTACATTGCTCCCTTAGTAATATTCCCTAAGTTTCATGGACACATTTAATTTAGTCTCACTGGTTGGTATGACGTCTATTTTCAATTTTTCATGATGTATCAAAAAATCAAGCAACTTCTCTAGAGAATTCTGGCATCTCAACCCTATGCATTTTCAAAAACAAGACTAGAGAGTCATGGATGCCTATCAATGGATTCTTCACATTTATCCTGAGTCTATACTCTAGAGTTCATGATATAATATAATACACACTTGTTTAAATGACATTCAAAATGGTCTAAACTTTGGACAAATAATATCTGCTCCCTTCTCTCCAGTAAGGAAACATGAACATAAACACTTCCAATCGCATTCCTTATCACCCCTAGTCTTCAATGACCATGCTACTGAAATTATAATATAATGTAAAAGTTGGTCCACACAACAATCATATTGTCATTTAGTGGGGAGGAGTTTGGAAATACCTTGATAATGTACTTGGAGTGTGAATCTGACTTAATCTGTATTTGTAGGGTAATACTTCTGTTACGACATCAGAAAACCCACAATCATTCTTACCAACAACAAAAATCAGGTATATTGTCCAGCCAGCTCTAACCACATTTTTAATGGTAAAGACTATATTCTCTGGTGTTGCATGCACAAGTTCAAATATATTGTCACCTTTACCTGTAATAACAAAAATATTTCAAACTCAGTGTCACTCATTTTTCTACTTTGTTTGATGTCACCTGTTGACTAAACTTTGATGTTTACCCTGACTCTAGCAATCATCTCTGATTCACTATCATATGACACACATGGGCAAAGGTATTTTTGTAGTCATTCATTTTGCATATCCTATCATACTATGGTGACAAATAATTTCCACTCTTGAAACCTGATAGTGAATCCTAGGTACAGACACATTGCTTTTTCTCTGAACTCCTTGTGTCAAGACCCGTGGGATCACTCTGTTGGGCATTCCTTCCCCTTTCAACCAGATTCAAAAGGCCACTTGTCAATTTCCTGAAAGTATAAAACTTTTGTGTCATACCATAGTAATACTTGGTTACAAAATTGATACATATGCTAAAAAAGCCATACTAGTTAGAAGTATGCACAAAAGTTTTCATCTTGTAAGATGATGGATGGAAAAGATGTAAGAATGAATGTATTAGGGTTACAAGACATTCCTAGTGTGTGTGTGTCTGTCTCTCTGTGTGTGAGTTTTTCTGTCTACATATGCTTCTCTCTCTCTCATTCTCTCTCTCTCTCTCTCTCTCTTTCTCTCTCTCTTCTGCTCTCCCTGTGTGTGTGTGTGTGTGTTTTCCTCTTAAAGACACTAATTAAATGCTAAAAGCAGTTCACAGGAAAATAAAAGGATTTTATGATATAGTAATTTTCTATTCCTAGACTACTTTATAATGTTCATCTAAATGTTATGATCTCTACAAAATAATAGAATAGGAAACTTTAAAATAACACCATTAATTTAAATTTTCCCTGAATCCAGGATGACAGTTAATATAATATAATTATATTATATTATAATTAATATAAGTTCTGTAATATAAATTCTTGACAGCCTAAGGCAAGAAGTTTGCAAATTTGTTTAAAGCCACTGAGACCTATCATTGAGTATCAGGCCTGTCCAAGAACAAAGAGATTATGTGCGAAAGCAGCATTATTTGTTATAGCCAGATCCTGGAAATGACCTAATTACCCCTTGTCTCAAGAATGGATAAGAAAAATATGCTATATTTACACAATGGAATACTACACAGTGGGAAAAAATGACATCTTAAAATTTACAGACAAATGGATGGAGCTAGAAAACATATTGAGAGAGGTAACCCAGACCCAGAAAGACAAATATCATATGTACTCACTCATAAGTGTTTTTTTTTTGAGATAAAGCAAAGAAAAACTAGCCTACAAGTCACAATCCCAGAGAACCTAGACAACAAAGTAATAAGTAATTGAAGACCAAAAGGCCAGCACTAAACATGAATACATATTAGAAACACTAATTGAACACTGATGGGCTATGGATTTCTGTGTCAATCTCCATGTTCTCAATACATACACACACTCACATTCACACATTCACTCAACATTCAGAGAGATATGTATATTAATGAAGAAGTTGGAGAAATTAGAAAAAGAGTTTGAGGGCATAGAGTAGTAGTAATTACTTAGAGAAGGAAAATATATATTGAATATACCAAATTCTCAAAAAACATCAGGTAAGTATTGTTCTAAAGGAACTTCCTTTTGAAAGGCACACAAAGAAAGGTTAAATAACAAAGGTTTTTCAGTAAAAATTGATTTATTTTTTTAATATTCATGTATGTTGCTTATAAATATTTAATGTACTTTGATTTTGTTATATCTGATGACTTCAGGAGACTTGGTGTAGGCATTCCTTCTGTTTCTGCATTTCTTTCATTGGGTAATGAATAAAGAAAGTGCCTTGGCCTAGTTGATAGGACAAAACTCAGGTAGGTGGAGTAGACAGAACTGAATGCTGGGAAGAAGGACAGAATGGCAAATGCATGGATCTCCTGCCTAAGAAGGACACTGGTTAGTATCTTGCCTGTAATCCACAGTCACAGGGCAATACATATGTTAATAGAAATGAATTAAATTAAGATGTAATAATTAGCCAATAAGAAGTTAGAGCTAATGGGCCAGGCAGCGTTTAAATGAATACAGTTTCTGTGTGATTATTTCTGGTGTAAGATAGCCGGTTGGCCGGGATATCAAGCAACCTGCTCCTCCTGTTACAGAGACTGAATGTAATAACACTGTCTAATATCTTTTCTTTTTTCTTGTTACAAGCACACAAAAAAGATTGCAACCGCCTTTTCTATTTTGATAACAAACTATACTCTAAGGCTTCATTGTCATACACAGAGAAAATTGTAATAAACACATGCATATTTGCAGGGTTGCTATTTGGAAGATCATTCTTAGGAATTTATTCTTCAAATGATAATGCCTCATACATACGTACACCATTTAAGCATATCCTGATTCATTTGTTTACTGAAGTCATTTAACAAAAGATAATATGTTCAGATGGACTTTTGAAAACATATTTCATACTCTCTTTTAAACCATGTGGAATATGGGAACACACCTAAAGAGTTTGTTCTATGAAATTTTTTAGTGTGTTAGAAACGTTTATCTGTAAATCACAATCTTGTGCAACCACTATGGAAGTCAGTGTTTCGGTTTCTCAGGTAATTCAGGATCAACCTACCCCTGGACCCTGCAATACCACTCTTGGGAATATACCCAAGAGATGCCCTATCATATGACAAAAGCATTTGTTCAACTATGTTCATAGCAGTATTATTTGTAATAGCCAGAACCTGGAAACAACCTAGATGCCCTTCAATGGAAGAATGGATGAAGAAAGTATGGAATATCTACACATTAGAGTACTACGCTGCGGTAAAAAACAATGACTTCTCGAATTTTGCATGCAAATGGATGGAAATAGAAAACACTATCTTGAGTGAGGTAACCCAGACCCAAAAAGATGAACATGGGATGTACTCACTCATAACTGGTTTCTAGCCATAAATAAGGGTCACGGAGTCTACAATAGGTGAATCTAAAGAAGCTAAGTAAGAAGGTGAACCCAAGGAAAAACATATAGTTATCCTCTTGGCGAAGGGAAGTAGACAAAATTGCCGGGGAGAAAATTGAGATCTTGGGGGTGGGGTGGGATAGGGGTAAGGGGAGATGGGGAGAGAAAAGTTAGAAAGGAAGGAGGTCGGGCCTTGGGAAAACAGGAGGATTGGGATAAAGGAAGGTTGGACAGGGGAGCACGGAAGAGACCTGACCCTAGAGGGGCTCCCAGGTGCCCAAGCTGAGGTCCCCAGTTAGTTCCTTGGGCAGTTGAGGATAGGGAACCTGAAATGACCCTATCCTAGAGCAATACTGACGAATATCTTGCATATCATCATAGAACCCTCATCTGGTGATGGATGGAGATAGAGACAGAGACCCACACTGGAGCACTGGACTGAGCTCCCAAGGTCCCAATGAGGAGCAGAAGGAGGGAGACCATGCCTGTGGCTCAGCTCTTCCTGCCTGGGTAGTCAGAGGGATCAGGTCTATTAGAAAGTGGTGATTTTAAAATACCAGTTTCTGGGCTGAGGTCAGCTTGACCTCTGTCTCTTGCGGGAGACAGAGCATTTACATGGGGTTTGAGAGTAAAGTCCTATGGTGTGCCTAAAAGGGGGGCATTGTGTGCTGCAGCTCTGAGGCACAAGTGACTCAGAGGCACAAGCAGCTCTGCCATGCTAGTGGTACTCACGGCTCAGAGGCACAAGTGGCTCTGCCATGCTAGTGGTGCTCACAGCTGAGAGGCACAAGCAGCTCCACTGTGCTGAACTGTGCTGACCTCAGGCAGGAATTATCCGAATTATCATAATAACAGCACAGTTAAGGTTTAGACTGGCAGGAAACAGCCAGTACTGTATTACCCATACTTGGCGCAACTTCAGTTTTTAAGAAGTGCTTAGCATTTTAAGAAGTGCTTCTGATAGTAAAGAATTACAGATTCACAATAGGACAGATTCAGACATAAAAGACCTCTAAATGGGTCACGGTATTAGATAAAGTACATAGGCTTGGGAGAGAGAAGAAAAAGAGTATAGAAAGTCATAAAAAGTTAATGCTTTTTTTTTAAAAAAAGGTAAAGTCTTTAAAGAGACAGAGTATAACAGGTAGTTATAGATTAAAAGAAATAAAGAAAAATAAGACATGCAAAAGGGAAAATTCACAGAGAACCTGGATTCTGTATATTATTGTGCTTTCTTTGAATTCTTTGACTGTCAAGGAGCTAAATACAGAGAGACATTTCATTGTGTGGTCTGCTAAGCTAAACCAACATATATGTTCTAAAAGTATCATGACTTACAAATTTCAATCTAAGAATATGATGCTTTGGAAAAGATGTTCTTTTGTTTTCACAGAAGATGAGACACTGTGGATTGATTCTAAACCAATATGGTATGATAGATCACATCCTCCTGAAAGGTCACCGTGAACACCTTCAGAAAATTACTTCACTCATTTGCTGACTAAGATGAACCTAGCAGACAGGTTATACAATGCAAAACATGATTAACAGTGTCCCCATTCAGCACGAAGCAGTTTGGAGAGGAATAACTGCACCCATATTCCCAAATATTATTTATAAATGTTCTTTTACATTTAAAGGGGGATATGATACAGAGATGAATAATATTCATTGGTATAAATTGTGCTTTGTTGATATAAATTTAAGGTAAATTTTGTTATATGCATATTTCTAATCTCGATTAAGGTATTATGATTGTGTAGTTCATTTAAAAATGTAATGTATAATAAGGAAATATAGGTTGTTAATGGATAATCATCAATAATAATCAAGCTTATAGTCACGTTAGTAACATTTTCTAGATATATAGAGATATATTTCAGTTAAATAGGCATTCTTCATATCTTTCAGAGACTACAGACTATGGCATTTAATGTTTTAGTACCTTAGGGCTTTTCATGACAATGAGACACGTCTGCTCCTGGCAGCACCAGTCTACTTCAAGAGGAAGATGCTCATCAAAGAGGCTCCTTATGAAGTTGGTTAGCCATTTGGGCAAGAAACTGTTCTTGTCTGGACTGTTGCATAAACTGGACATAAAGGACCCACAGAGAGAGGACTGCTGAATTTGCCTAAAGGTGAGTTGGTTTTGTGGGGTTCCCGCTTCATGAAAGAGTCTGCTAGACATTCTGCAGGACACAGAAGAAAGTGACTAAACTGTCTTTAAAATTTCCTGCTTCATGGAAAAGTGTGCTGGATACTATGGGTCTGAAGGCTGAAGATGGATGCCCTAACGGTATGGAAGAACTCTGGGTGACTGTCCAGGCAGCGAGATGTCTCTGTCATTTCTAGAGTTTTGGAAGTTGCTTATTTCTTGTTTACTTATGTAATATATCCTTCTGGAGTCTTTGATGGAGTTGAAGAATGGATGGTTATAGTTTTCTTTTGTTATGATAAAAGATAAAATAGATATAAATATTGTGAGTGTAATTATTGCTTGATAACTGTTTTGTTATATGTAATTTTACTATGTTAAAGTGAAAGCCTTTCTTTTTTGTTTAAACAGAAAAGGGGAAATGGTGTAGGAGGTTCTTCTCTATTTGTGCTGCTTTCATTGGTTAAATAAAGAAACTGCCTTGTCCTTTAGTTAGGGCAGAAAATTCCGTGGGCAGAGTAGACAGAACAGGATGCTGGGAAGAAGGGAGGCAGAGAGAGCCGCCATGGAGTCGTCAGAGTCAGACATGCTGAATCTTTCCCAGTAAGCCACGACCTTGTGGTGACATATAGATTATTAGAAATGGGTTAATCAAGATGTGAGTGTTAGCCAATAAGAGGCTAGACCTAATGGGCTAGCAGTGTTTAAATGAATACAGTTTCTGTGTAATTATTTCAGGTTATGCTAGCTTGGCAGTAGGACTCGGCCCAATCACCTTGTACTCAGCCTGATAGCCTCATACAACATATATGTATGAATATAAATATATATACATATATGAATAAATATGTATCTATATATTTAGAAATTCCATTGCCAAAATAATATTCACTGAGATTACCTGTAGTGAGAATATCTTGAATTCTTTCTGGACCTTAGCAAATTCCTCAATTTTTTCATATTACTCAGGTGTCAAAAGTGGACCTTTTCCTATATTGTATGATTGCCAATGCCAAAGATATGCTCAGTAGAATTCTGCAGAAATGATATTACATCCTTAGTATCCCAACTGTTCCAATTTCATCTACCCTTTGTGGGTCAATACAGGCAATAATAATTTTCTCCAAATTCCAAGGACACTTTTAATGAAGTCTAAATGGTGGTATGACATCACTTTTCAGTGTTTTATGATGTATCAAAAATAAAAGCAACTTCTCTAGAGAGTTCACTCATTTCAATCCTACCCACTTTCAAAAACAAAACTATAAATTCATGAATGCCTGTCAATGGAACCTTCATATTTTTTGATAGTCTATAATCTAGAGTTTATGTTTTAATTAAGTACACACTTGTTCAAATGACATTCAAAATGGTTTCAACTTTGGTAAAAAATATTTGCTCCCTTCTTTCCTGTGAGGATATATGAATACAAACACTTCCAATAGCCTCCCTCATCACCCCAAGTCTTCAATGACCATGATACTCAAATTATAATATAATGTAAAAGTTGGACCACAAAACAATCAGATCATTATTTAGTAGACAAGAGTTTAGAAATATCACGATACTATCTTTGGAGTGTAAATCTGACTTAATCCTCATTTTCAGAGTGATATTTTTGTTACTATTAAAAAAAAACCCATACCATTCTTACCAACAACATAAATCAGGTTTGTTGTCCTGCCAGTTGTATTCACATTTTTATTGGCAAAGATTATGCTCTCTGGTGTTGAATATACATCTATAAACATATTGTCAACTTCAACTGCAATAACTGAAACATTTCAAACTCAGTGTCACTCATTTTTCTACTATTTTTGACATCACCTGTTGACAAAACATTAATATTGACCCTGACTCTTTAAAATCATCTCTGATTCACTATCATATGACACACATGGGCAAATGAATATATATATATATATATATATATATGCAAAAAGAGACCATACTAATTATAAATATGCACAAAAGTTTTCCTCTTGTAAGATTATTGATGGAAACCATATAATTATGACCAATTCAAATTTACAAGACATTCTTATGGTGTGTGTGTCTGTCCCTTAGTGTGTGTGAGAATTTTATGTACATATGGCTTTCTCTCTCTCTCTTTCACTCTTTCTTCCCCCCCATCTGTATGTGTGTATATATGTATATGTGAATGTGTATGTCTGAAATTTCCACTTACTGACACTGATTAAATGATAAAAGCTGTTCACCAGAAAATATAAGGATTTTAGGATCTGATCATTTTCTATTACAGGACTGCTTTTTAAATATCCATGTAAAATTAGGAAAATAATAGACTTTCTAGAACAATGTGTTCTCCATTCATGTAAGATCAAACCAAAAAGCACACCAGTTACAATTCAGGTGAATAATGTTGCTATTATTGTAGAGAAAAGAAAACATCAATATAGCACTGTTAATTTAAATCCTCTATGAATCCAGGTTAATAGATAATGCCTATAATATAAGTACTTTATAGCCTGAGACATGAAGTTTGCAAATATATTTAAGAACACTGAGACCTGTTAGTGAGTGGTAGGCCACATCAATAACAAACTCAGATACTGTATGAAAGAAAAGGCATTGAATATTATCTAGAAGTAAATTTTTATGCAGGAAACTATTTGGGGCTATTTTGTTAGCATTACTTACATCTTCAGTTAATAGTGTTCTTTTCCAGGTAAACTTCAGAAGACAACATATTCTGACTTTGTACCATAACTCAGTTGGTTGGAAGGGTTGATAAATTTCAAAGTAACCAAAATGTAAATTTATGTACCTATGGGTGGCAGAAGTGTCAGCTTGTATGCCCACACCCACAGTGCTTTTGTTCATAGAGAAAGCTCCCAAATCTCATACTTACACTGGGCTCAATACTTGCAATTTTCTTGCCTATTCCCAATGCATTTGGTCTTTGTACATTGGCCATTCAGCCTAAAAATTAAACAAGGAAATGATCATTTATTCTTTATAACCTCTGAATTCATATTAAAGAACTTAAAGTATTATAATGAACTTGATGATCTATGAACAGTGTACAGAGCTGGAAGAGAAGTACCCATGCTTACCTCACTTCTCCTAATTCTTGTTTAGAAAATATCATCCAGTTTGTAATCATACACATGACTTCTTTGATTTGTGGCAATTTTGACAAGTCCTAGGAAGGCTCTGATTTCTTCCTTATCCAAATTTCACTATTCACTGAGTATGATATTTACTATGGTAATTTTCTTGTTCTAGTCCAACTATATATATATATATATATATATATATATATATATATATATATATATATACTTGTGTTTTAAGCTATTTTATTTGTAATCTAAAGTTACGTAGTGTTTAAAATATAGAATGATTTAAAGCATTTGAAGTTCTCATGGTGTCATGTACTCTTTCATTGAACATTGTCATCCAAATGTCAGAGAGAGTCTTTGAATCTAGAGCACCAGAGACAGTACTTTACAAATTTGATTTATATACGCTTGGTGTAGAAAACTTTTTTCTGAGTACATTGACTGAATAACATAACATGTGTGTCTTTGAACTAATGCTCACACATACTTTCAAATTAATATAAATGAGATTCTTAGAATTTCCTGCATATAATATTAGAGCATAAAATTCAAGCACAGGCCTCCAACCTGGAGAATTTTTAAGGAACTCAAGGAACTGGAGACAAACTTTAACTTCTGTTTGGTGTCCAGAGTTAACCCATCATGTCATAACATAATCTCCTTTCTGGGAATAAGGCCTTCAAGTTCATGACCAGAAACAGAAAATTTACATGTAAGTTTAACAACATAAAATCTGCAAAACTGAAATAGTCTGCTTAGTTTACATGGTTGACAATTTGCTTACTTGATATTAAATGTGACTTCTAATTCTTTACATGCCTCAGTACAAGCAATTTCATAACCATAGATACTTAGAGTCCTCCTTCCTCTATCTTGTTCACATTGTGGCAGCAAGATCATTGACAACCCACTTTCCTTCAATCTGTACAAACAACAAAGCCCATATGAGTGTGAATTGATATCAAATCTCTGATTCCAGTCCTTGGTAATACATAAATTAATTAAAAACATAAATCACAAATATTTTGCTTATTAGTTAAAAATTATCCTTCTAGGAATTTAGAATAACACAGGGTAATAAGATTATTCGATTTACTTAATATTTGGTAACTGAGGCCTTTTGAACTACTCATGTGCTGGCCTATTAAGCTCTGAAAAATCAACTCATAGTTTCTTTTTTTCATTTATTTCATCTTAGAAATATCTGATTGAAAACAAGTATATGGGATAAATCCGGACTAGCTGAACATAGCAGACAATGAGGAATACTGAGAATTCAAGAACAATTGCAGTGGGTTTTTGACCCTACTGCACGTACTGGCTTTGTGGGAGCCTAGGCAGTTTGAATGCACACCTTACGAGACCTGGATAGAGGTGGGCAGTCCTTGGGCTTCCCACAGGTCAGGGAACCCTGATTGCTCTTCGAGCAGATGAGGGAGGGGGACTTGATCAGGGGAGGGGGAGGGAAATGGGAAGCGGTTGTGGGGACGAGGCAGAAATCCTTAATAAATAAATAAATTAAAAAAAAAGAAAACAAGTATATGAATGAAAGTCAGAAAGGTTATTTCATGAATATGGACTTGCATGAAAAAACTGAAGGACACATCACATGTATAGAACTAAACTATTAAAGACCATCAAATCTATGCATAGACCAAATGAATTTACCTCAGCATGAGCCAGACCAAATGCCAAAGCCAGCAGCAGAAACTTTACCATGGCGGTGCCTGCCTTTACTCTTCTGCCGAAGTTCAAAGTAAGATATTGATTGTGAAAGAACTGAACTGACAAAGCTTTTTATATAGTTGGTTAGGAGTTTCATGGAATCCGTCAATGGTTCTGCAGCACAACAACCTGCATTTGTTCAGTATTTCTACTTTGACCCTGCTGAATGGTTTGTGAATGCATATTCCTAAACTAATAAGAATAGACTAAAAGTCAGGTTCTGTTAGGACGACTAATTGAGCACTCCTGTCAGAAAGAAATAACTATCCCTGTGAGCACATTAAAACAATAATTTTGCCTCCAGAACTATATTGGTGGGTAAAGATCACAATGCATATGTATGTGTTATGTATGATTCATTTAAGACCATGGCTTGTGTTTTAAAATACATTCTAAATCTAATCATATTACAGTGCAGTTAAATGAATTTATTACTGTTGCCTGGACTATATGAGCCAAAGCAACCACACTATTAGAAGATAAGATGGTAAAACTAAAGGATTTCCTATACGGATATTGATATGTCCTATGCTATCTCTAAGCATTTCTATATGTTGACTACTTTTTCCCTCAAGTACACTGGATTCAATGGTTATGACACAGATGTACAAGAGATATCACCAATGTTTAACTGTATAACTAAGAAAAAATGCTGCTAGATGTCCACTTGGAATAAATACAGGTATTTATCAAAAGAAACCAAATCCAGTGAAACAGTCTGTAAAAAAAAAATGACATTCAAAAAAACTGCCAAATGTAAAAATGGACTCTGCTCAAAATACGCTTATGTATCCAAAAGCAAGGACGCCCCCCCCCCAAGTTGTCTTCTTTACACATCAAAACCAAGGTCTGTGTTGTGATTAGCCATAGGATCTTGTCACCTATTTCTAGGAACAACCAAGCTTATCAGGACTCTGCAGTACTTGTTTTCCCTCTCTTACACATAGAATAACCTACAGTTAGCATTTTGTTATTTTTAGTTGACAATCCATGATTTATAACTACACCACTATAAAGAATTAGTCAGCCATTCATGATACTTTCTTTAAATTACATTCTAATAGTCTCTATTTTTTATTTTGAGATTATCGAATAATGATATCATTTTCCACTTCCCTTTCTTCGCTCTAAACACCCCATTATCCACCCCCTTCATCTTTTTCAATTTTTGGACTCTTTATTCAGTAAATATTGTTACATGCATATGAGTCCAAGGTCGCACATGACCTTAACATTTATCTGAAGATTTGGAACTGCAAATAACAGAAGAGACCTATCATGCAAAATTTGTCTTTTTAGATCTGGTTTAAGTCACTCAGTAGGATCTTTTATATTTACTGCCATTTGTAGTAATATCACAGGGAGATTTTGCCCCAAGGGGTTTTCAGCATTCAGCAACTGCTTATGCTTACACTGTTACTCATGCTGCCTAAGTGCTGTGCTGCAAGGGGGACTTAAAACCTAAACATGGCGGACAATGAGGGCTGCTGAGAAGCCAATAACAATGGCACTGGGTTTTGATCCTACTGCATGTACTGGCTTTGTGGGAGCCTAGGCTGTTTGGGTGCTCACCTTCCTAGACCTGGATGGAGGTGGGAGGACCTTGGACTTCCCACAGGTCAGGGAACCCTGACTGCTCTTGTGGCTGGAGAGGGAGAGTGGGGGAGCAGGGGAGGGGGAGGAAAATGGGAGATGGAGGCAGGGAGGAGGCAGAAATTTTTAATAAAAAAAAAGAAAAAAAAACAAACTCTAAAAAAAACTGCTCAGAAAAGATCAAACCAGGTAGGCAGAGACTGTCTGGGCCCATAGACCCATGGATCCCAGGAGGCATGGAGTTTAGATCCACGTTGGAAGGCAAATGATAGGGTGCGTGGGGACTTGATGCCAATCCAAGGCATATAAAGAATTGCGGCAAGAAAAGCCACTGTGTGAGATTCTATATTGAACTGTTGCCTCCACACACAGGCTGCAGCTGAGAGAGGGCTTGAGCCAAGCAATGCTGGTGGCACCAAACATTGGGTGCCAGGTAAAGGATGAAGTCACAAAACAATCCCACACCAGTTTGGAATTATGATTAATAAAAGGGTTGTTTATTTAAAGGGAAAAATTTACAGATCACTATCCTAGACAACAGCCCTCTGCACGACCAGGAAAAGAGTCTGGTAGGTGGAAGCAGAGTGTGATGCAATGGAAGAGAGGGAGCACAAGGCTACCGCTGATTTTTCAAACCCAAAAGCCTACACCCAAGTGGGCTGGTATTTTAAAGGCTATTGGTTGAACGAGCAGAAGGCACTCCAGCAGTACTCCATTATGCAACCCCTTCATCTTTTTCAATTTTTCAGTAAATGTTATTACATGCATTTGAGTCCAAGGTCGCACATGAGACCTTAACATTTATCTGAAGATTTGGAACTGAGAATAACAGAAGAGACCTATCAGGCAACATTTGTCTTTTTAGATCTGGTTTAACTCACTCAGTAGGACCTTTTATATTTCCTGCCATTTGCCCGCAATTGTCATGATTTCAATTTTCTTTACAATGGAATAGATATAACATGGTGTAGCTGTGTCACAATTTCATTATCCATTAGACAGCTGTAGAACATTTAGATTGTTTCCATTTTCTAGTGGTTTTGAAAAGATATTGTGAACATGCATGAGCAAAACCTGTGAAGTAGAATATCAAGTCATTAAGGCACATTCCAAGGAACTGTATGACTGAGTCACATGGTCCATATTTACTTTCAGAAAACTATGTATTCTCCACACTGATTACAGAGTTTCTATACAATTTCACAATAGCAACAAAAGATGTCTCTGGTCTCCTCGTTCAATCTCTCTCTCTCTCTCTCTCTCTCTCTCTCTCTCTCTGTGTGTGTGTGTGTGTGTGTGTGTATGTGTGTTTCTGTCTCTCTCCATGTCCCATGTCCATTTTGACTGTACTGTCACTTTTCTCATAATTTGTGTTTTAAACTTCTCATGTGTTTTGGATATTTATTCACAGTTAGCATGTTTGCTTACACTGGACATAAACTAGCCATTTCCTGCATGCCAGAGGTTATGGAAGGGGAGTTGTCTTATACATTTCATTTCTGAACTATGAGCCAATGATAGGTTGGGATAGGAAGAACATTGTCTAGCCTTATTCTTTCTACTTGTGAATCCATTAATGTCCAAGCATTATTTCCAAATCTAAGAGAGCATATATAGCCCTGAGTAAACTTATAGGGTCACAGATAAGCTTATAAAATAAATGATAGTGTGAAAGGGACTTGTTGGGTGGGGGGGGGCGTATTTGATAAGATTGAGGTGACATCAGAGAAAGAATTATCATTAAATTTTATATATGTGGGAAATCATCATAAACAATTTCAAAGGAATGTTACTGGAAATATCTATGAGAAGCTCATATTTTAAACACAGAAAGGAAATTTTTGTGGAGTACAGAAGGAAATGGGAAGCATTGACACATTCTGTATATTCAGGTTCACAGGCCTGAGCCTGAGCTATATACACTCCATTTTCCACAAAAGCCTTCAAACCTGACCCAAGACCCAATCTTCTGTTTAGTGACACTCATGGAATGTACATTTTCTCCAAATTTTAGAAATATAAAAATAACAGTGGAGTTCAGTGGTGGTGGCACACACCTTTAGTCCCAGCATTCAGCAGACTGAGGCAAGTGAATGTTTGTGAATACAAGGCCACTCTGTTTTACACAGAGAGTTGCAATACAGGTTACAAAGCTACACAGAGAAACCCTGTCTCATAAAGCCAAAAAATAAAATAAAATAGCAGTGGAATGAAGAAGAGTTCTCATTCTTTCTTCATGAGCTTTTATTTTCTGTAACCATTTAGTAACCATTTAGTAAGTAAAGAGGAGAATCCACTTTATAACCCAATTACAGACTGATGATATGCTTCTCTCTTTGCTGACCTTTTTAAACCAAGTGGATGATTGACTGATTAGTGTTTTAAAAGAAATAAACTGCTGTATTTCTTGGCTTAATGCTCAGGATCAATATGAAAAGAAGCAGGCACATATTTGACATAATTTCCTCAACCATTTTGCTAATACTCAGTCACTGGGCACAGATACATTGCCATACATTTGTCATGGTTTCCACTGTAAGTTTTACTTTATATTTTCAGAAGGAATAAAATGATTACTTTACTTCATCATTTTCTATAACCCTCTGTTCAAATCATTACTCATTTGTATTAGCTGTATTTTTATCTTGATATTAGTGATTTTGCTACACATTTTGAATACATGTGTTATTTAAAACAATATGCTTAACATTCTGAATATATGGATTGTTATAAATAAGCTATGTAAATATCTTCTCAATATATGAACTTTTTATCAACAATTTCTTTAGTGTATCTCAAATTCACAAATATGTAAATTCTAACAAACTTCATCTCTATCCCTCTATCTCCCTCTCTCTGTCTCTTTCTGTCTGTCTCTGTCTCTCTTTGTCCATCTGTCTCTATCTGCTTCATAGCTTAATGCAGAATGATGATTTTCCTAAAAATATTTTTCTTCTATCCTCTATCCAAGATGGTTAACCTTCAAGTGATAAGTTCTCCTATGTATTTTCCAGCTTTGCCTCTTAAATATAGTGATCTTGCATTTTCTTGGATGTAGCTCTATGTAATGTTGAAACAACTAAGGAGTTTCTGATTACACAGATTCATTTCTCCTGAACAATAAATATATTTTGAGGAGTGACTTTTTTACTGACATGTTTATGAAAATCCTTCTGCAAAAAATGTCAATGAGCAATATGCTCTTTGACATTTTTAATGAAACTGCTTATAGTTTAATATTACCAAATTAAGACCCTAATAATTTATAAAAAAGCTGTTTTTTGTTCAATATACACTCTGTTATAAGCTTCCCCCTAAATGAATCAATGATGATGACTTAGAAAATCAATACTCTTTAAATTTCAGTTGAGTGACAAAAAGAATAGCCAATCTCAAGTGGTGTCTTTTTTATTTTTTTTATTTTTCCATTCAAAAATTTACACTTACTCCCCTCCTCCCATGCCCCTCCTGGTCCCCCACTCACCCTCCTCCCTCACCCTCCCTCCCTTTGGGAAGTCCAAGGCCCTCCCCCTACATCCAGACCTAGGAAGCTTTGAATCCAAATAGACTAGGGTACCAAAAAGCCAATACATGTAGTTGAAACAAGTCCCAGTGCCTTTATCAATGGCTTCTCAGTCAGCCCCTATTGTCAGCTATATTCAGAGAGTCTGGTTTGATCACATGCTTCTTCAGTCCTGGTCTAGCTGGATTTGGTGAGCTCCCATTAGAACAGGCACACTGTCTCAGTGGGTGGACCAACCCCTCGCAATCCTGACTTCCTTGCTCATCTTCTACATCCTTCTGCTCTTCAACTGGATCTTGGGAGCTCAGTCGGTTGCTCTGATGAAGGTCTCTGTTTCTATCTCCATCCTTCACTGGACAAAGATTCTATGGTGTTATTTGAGACAATCATCAGTGTGATAGTGGGGCTAGGCCAGTTCAGGCATCCTCTCCTCTGCTGCCCAAGGACCTAGCTGGGAACATCACTGTGGACACCTGGGACCCCCTCTAGAGCCACGTCTCTTGCCAACCCTAAAATGCCTCCCTTAATGTAGATATCTTCTTCCCTGCTCCTATGTAATAATGAGGTGAGCAGGCATGCTTTTCATTCCACCCACCTCCCGCATGGCTATCTTAGCCCTAGAATAATTACATGGAAACTGTATTCATTTAAACACTGCCTGGCCCATTATTTCTATCCTCTTATTGGCTAATGCTCACATCTTGATTAACCCATTTCTAATAATCTGTGTAGCACCACAAAGTGTTGGCTTACAAGGAAATATCCTAACATGCGTCTGTCTTGGGTCAGAGAATTATGGCATCTGCCTGACTCTGCTTTCTTTCTCCCAGCATTCTGTTTGGTATACTTTGCCTATCTAAGTTCTGCCATATCAAAAAGCCAAGGCAGTTTATTTATTAACCAATGAAATTAACACATAGACAGAAGATCCACCTATATAATTTCCCTTTTTTTTGTTTAAACAAAAAAGAAAGACTTTCACTTTAACATAGTAAAATTACATATAAAAACAATTATCAAACAAGAATTACAGTTAAAATATTTGTATCTACTTTATCTTTTACCATAACTAAGGAAAACAATAACTATCTATCTATTCTTCACCTCCATCAAAGACTTCAGAAGGATATGATATTCCATAAGTAAACAAGAAGTAAGCAACTTCCAAAACTCTAGAAATGTTGAGAAATCTCGCTGTCTGGACAGTCACTCAAAGTTCTTTTATACCGTTGGGGCATCCATCTTCAGCCTTCAGTTCCATAGTATCCAGAAGACATTTCCATGAAGCAGGAAAATTCAAAGACAGTTTAGTCACTTTTTTCTGTGTCCTGCAGAATGTCTCACAGACTCTTTCACAAGTCAGGAACCCCAAAGAATCATCTCACCTTTAGGCAAGTTCAGCAGTCCTCTCTCTGTGGGTTCTTTGTGTCCAGTTTATGCAACCGTCCAGGAAAGAACAGTTTCTTGCCCAAATGGCTAACTAACTCCATAAGAAGCCTTTTCGATGCCCATCTTTTTCTTGAAGTAGATTGGTGCTGTCAGGAGCAGACGTGTCTCATTGTCATGAAAAGCCCTAACTCATTAAAGCAATAAATGCCATAGTCTGTAGTCTTTGAAAGATATGAAGAATGCCTATCTAACTGAAATATATCTCTATATATCTAGAATAACTAACATGACTACAAGCTTGACTATTATTGATGATTATCCATTAACAACCTATATTTCTTAATTAAATATTACATTTTTAAATGAACTACACAATCACAATACCTATACATATGCGTGTAACAAAATTGACCTTAAATTTATATCAATAGAGTAAAATTTATACCAATATAAATTTTTCATATCTATATCATATCCCCCTTTAAATGTAAAAGAGCATTTATAAACAATATCTGGGAATATGGACGTAGTTATTTTCCTCCAAACTTCTTTCTACTATATAGGGGCACGGTTAATCAGGTTTTTCATGGTGTAACCTGTGTGCCAGGTTCATCTCAGTTGGCAGTTTAGCGAAGTAATTTTTTGAGGGTGTTCACAGCAGTGTTTCAGGAGGGCATGGTCTATCATACCATATTGGGATAGAAGCAATCCACAGGGTCTCATCCTTTGTGAAAACAAAAGAAGAAACTCTTTTCCAAAGCATGATATCCATACATCCAAATTCTGAAGTCAAGATACCTTTAGAACATATATGCAGGTTCAACTTAGCAGACCATTTAATGAAATGTTTTTTTTTGTACTTAGCTCCTTCACAGTCAAAAGTTTTAAAGAAAACACAATAAAATATATAATCTAGACCCTCTGTGAATTTTCCATTTTTATGTGGCTTATTTTTTATTTCTTTTAGACTATAACTATCTTTACTCTGTCTCTTTAAAGATTTTATACTTTTTAAAAAATATGCATATGTATAGGTATAATACACACACTTAGACACACACTTAATATATATATACATACATACATACATACATACATATATATTTATATATACATACAACCTGATGAGTGTTATTTTCTTCTTTGAATATCTATGGTTTCAGTGCTTACTGCTCTGCATTGAACAACCAATCACAGAGGCACTTTTCTCTGGGATAGTCTAATTCTTCTTATTTATACACTCATTAGATATTTGTGGCCATTGTTCAGTGCTGGTATTCTGCATATATTACTCTTTTGTGTAAACATTATGATTGATATTGATTTTTTTCAACTTTAATTTTATAAATTCTTACAGAGAATGTGGCACAGGGGAATTCTTGGTATTGTGGCTTTTTTTATCATACTATACTCTCTTCAGAGATGTTTCCTGATCCCTAGATGCAGAAGCTGAGATGTAGATTAATCCTTTGGGACCTGGCTTCCACAGTCTGTTGTTGTCGTCTACCTTGAGTCCAGGCGTGGTTTTCTGGGATGGTTTCCATATGAAGTAAAGAGAAATGAGAAGCTTCTACTTAGACTTATCTCTGGTTATAAAGATAAAGGAGATTATTGTTCTGGTCTAGCAAAGTTGTAGTACAAGGTACTTTTCTAAACTCCATGACCTCAGTAGTCCTGGGTACTTGATAAGGTTTCCAGTACCCGGAATGATTTGCCTCCTGATATGCAGTCCTTGACTCCTAACAGACAACTATTGGTTGTCACTAAAATAAGAGTGTCACTTCTTGTACCTTTTTACTTATCTTGAAATACTTCTATTGTCATTCTTCATAGGTGCTTCTTCTGGGTAGGGTTGTTTGTTCCTCCTCCTTGGCATCCTAAATAGTATTTTCTAGAACAAGGAGAAAGAAGTGACAAGAAAGAAAATTTAGGATCTTAGATCCGGTTAGATTATGATAATGCTGTTGTAACTGTACTGCATCTTCAGCCATATGGACCCACCCACAACTTCTGAGATGAAATCTAGCTCAGAATACAGAATTTATATTGTTTTGGCAGTAACATTGTCAGCCTGACAAATCATTCAAAAGCAGTTTTCTCATTCTTTATATTACCTATTTGTTAGTCTATCATTCCTGTGAGGAGTCTATTAGCCCAAGTGACTTAGGTTCTTTTAAGATACAAATTTCTATGTACATGTATATGTATATACTTACATTCACATGTTTTGAGTATAACCTTAGGTAAATATAAAGCACAAACACAAAATAAAATTTAAAAATTAATTTAAATATGAACCATAGAAAATTCATCAAATGTCTTTGCTCTTATTTCTCCTTCTTGACCTGTTCCCCTGTTGTATTAAATTATCTCCCTCATCCCCACTTGGAACCTTGGCCCTATGATTTTGTTTTCATCTTTATAGAACCTTTATCCCTCATTAACTTCCCAATCTGCAGGACTACCCTGCATATGGTTCCTTTACACTGTCTTGATGTCTTTGTTTACTCAACATTGTAAACTCAGATCTATAAATTTGTAGCTGGGAATTACAGATAAATAAGAAAATGTGGTTTCTGGTGTCTTGGTCTGGGTTGTCCCACTTGATGTGAACTTTCTTGCTTCATTTTATTCACCTGCAAATTTCAAGACCTATTTTTATTTAAAGCTGAATTGTGTTCTATATTACATATTAAACACTTTCATATCCAATCCTCAGTTGAAGAGTATTAAGGTGGTTTACATTTTTCAGCTATTGTGAATTGAGCAATAGTTAACATGACCTAGAAAGTGTCCTTGAACAAGAAGTCAATTCCTTTGGACATGTGACTAGCAGTGGTATAGTTGTTTTATATGCTAGATTTACTGTCAACTTGACAATCATCCAAAATGGTTTGTAAAGTTGTACAATTTACCAAACTCTCCAAGAGTGAATTAGTGTTACCTTTTCCCGTCACCCCTTCCCACTGTTCCTGTTTGTTGTCTTTTTTTTCTTTTTATATACTTTTATATATTCTTCATTTTTTTTCAATCAGATGATCCCTTTCAGACTTGCTTAGATCAGGGCTATAATACATAGTTGATAGTCCTCAGTAGAATGATAAAAATATATTAGAGATCAAAATTATAAAACTTTTTTTATAAATTATGTATTTAAAATGAAAATATTTATTAAAAATTCATGTGAAAAATATTTAATTATTTTAGGGCAGTCAAAACATAATATATGATTGGTATCTTGCTGGTTGAAAGTAATCACTTTACCACATGCATTGTAAATATTTGTACCATTAATTTAAAGGTTAATTTAAAACTGAATTATAATCAAAGTTATTTTCAAACATTGTCATAATGTCACCTTGAAGAATCATGTCAATGGTACCCGCCATGCTTCTCTTCTCCTCCACTCTTGCTCTTTCTCCCTTGCTAAGTTCTTGTCTTTGAGAAGCCAGGGTTTGCTTTGGTCTTGAGCTTCTAATGGCTGCTGTTCATCCCGCTCTTCTCCATGACACTTGATTTCCATTTTTTTGATAAAGATTCTAGAGTCAATCCATTCCCAAGCTCCCTCTGATTCTCTTGAGATACTTTTGGTTCCTTTGGATTCTGTTCCAGGTGTTTCTGCATCTGCTGCTCCTCAGTCCGGGCTTTCGCTTCCTTTTCTATTGCAGTTTTTCAAACTGGTTGAAAAGTTCATCTGAAGATTTTAGTAAATTTGATGATTTCACTGGCTTGCATAAACTTTTCCAAGACTCTGCATTCTTAATCTTCATATCCTTCTGCACATGAACATGACAATCTGGCTCTTGCATTGTGGGATTCTCAGTAGAGGTATGCACCACAGTAGGGCCATTCCAGACTTGTTTGGAATCACCTGAAAGAGACTGAGTCTGCACAGATGCAGTCTTCTCCATGGTCTGCAGATGTCCTGACTCATCGTAGCCATTCACCTGCTGGGATTGCTTCCGTGGTGCTGCACATTGTGGTGTAGCCTTCTGAGTAAGCTGAGGTCAGCAGAGCCTGCATCTTACACAGAAACCTGTATCGTTTTATTCTCTTTCAGGGGTAAATCATTCTGTTTTGCATCAGTAAATTTAGGAAATATTTCTGGTTCCGAATCGCTGCTGTCGGAGGAGCTTGAGTCAATGCTGCTTCTCAGGTACCTCAGGATCTCAAGCTGCTGCTATTGCTGCTGCTACTGCCACAGCTGCTGCTGCTGTCACTCAGGCGTACCCGCTCACCAGCTGGTGTTGTAGGTGGCAGGGGCAGGGGCTGGGGCTTCTCTCAGAGTACAGCTGGTTGTTGATGTCCAGCAACCGCCTCTCCAGCTTGCCTTTTTTCTGGGAATGGAGCTCTTTCTTAGAGCAGACGACCTTCTTCGCTTGGGGTTTCAGTGACCGCTTCTGCAGACAGGCAAGGACATACTTCTCTAGTCTCAAAGTCAATCTCGATCTAATATGGGTTGGAGTTTCTCAGGGAAGGCTCCTTTGATTGTATTATATGAACTATGTGCCCAAGCTTTTCCCCAGGAAGTTGATGTCCAGACTCAACTGCCTTTTCTCATTATAATTCATGGGCTTCATCTTCAGATTTCAAAGGTGGCTTCTTTTTTGGTTGATTGTTCTGGGGCCTTTCTTTCTGTTTGGTTAGTTGAAGCTTTTTCTTTGTATTTTCATCTGTTATAAACTTTTTTTTTTCTTTTTGGTGCCATTTTAGAGTTTTTTCATTTTTTTTTAGCTTATATAATGGGACGTGGGACAGAACTCGTAGCTGCTGATGAACACCAATAAGCTATTCCTGAAGCTTGGCGATGTGCTGCAGTTGCTCATCTTCAGAGTCTTCAGAAGAGTAGTTCTCCGAGGAGGCCTTGCTGCTACTCTCTCTACTGGGGGCTTTCACACTGCTTGTTGTAAGGTGATATGTATGCATGCACTCAACAGGCTCGTCAGAAATCTTGGCAAAAATGCGTGCCAAAAACATCCAGAAGCATTCTAGCCATTGCCACGACTTCATGATCTGGAAGGTTGTATTTGTAGCAATTCATAAATATTAATCTGACATCTGCAGCATGCATCCTTCTATTCTTGGTTGTCCATTTTCCCCTTAATAGTTTCAAGATCCATGGGATTTTTGAGAAGGTCATAATAGTTGTGGAGCCCCAAAGCATCAGCATCCACAGGACTATGGAAGGTCCATGGCAAATGTTTCTTGGCCAGCATTTCCTTAAGAATCACACTGCAGTGCTTCAATTGTTCAATTACTTTGACTGTTTTTAAAACTTTTTGTTGTTGCTGAGAGTCTGCCAAAACACTCTTCAGTATGTTCTCTTTCACCAACAAGATCATTGACTTTATTTCTCTGGTTGTTGGAGGAGACTTGCTGCTTGCTTTAACTATGGAAGTGGTAGGATTTATGGCATCTTCTCTCCTCTTCATACCCTTTGTGATTTGGAATACAGTTTGTGAGTCAGTGGTAGGGGGAGCTTCATGCCCCATGTGTAAGGGAGAGAAGAAGAGCTCACAAAATCCAGAAGAAATCTCTTGCTGCTTAAATAATTTTCTGCTGCTTTGGAGGGATTTGATCCTTAGCAAAGGAAGTTGGTATCTTTTGTTGAGTATCTTTGTTCTTTCCTTACCACCCACAACTTGTTCTTCTTGTGGCATCTGAGATAATTTCTGCATAAATAACTTCTCTAGAGCTTGGACAATGAGAACAATGTCATCCTCAGACTTGTATAAATAACAGTTTGAAAATATTGTATTGAAGTCTTCTGTGCATTCAGAAGCCTTCACATAATATTTCCCAACCACTTCTTAATTATATGTAAATCCATTGGGGTTTTTATGATGGTGTAATAATCAGGTAGCTTTAGTTTCACAGCATCCATGGGCTGCTGAAAAGGCCAGAAGAACTGATGCTTCCAGAGAGCCTTCAAGACGACTTTCTGTGAGAACTGCAGCTGATTCGTCAGCTGTCCATTTCTCTTAGTGTTTATGTACTCTGGCGGAGGGGGGTTAACAATCTCTGTCTGTCAACTTGTCAGAGACATTCTCAACTACTTAAGATTCTGGTGTTTTAATGTTGTCTTCAAGTACACGTCCTCTTAGGAAAGGGGTCTCATTCGATCGGCCTTTCGGTTTACACTACATAAAGCAGTGCATGGCAGTAGCTCCTGATTCCCCACCAGAGGCTGCCAGTTTTGTCCAGATGGCAGCCATATTTTTTATCTTTGCCCTTCTGACTGGAGTTTGAAGAAATCTGATCAGTGCTTTGATAAGCATTTCCAAATGAATAATAGAGACAGACAATTTTATGATACCTTTTGGGAAATTTCCCTCTTTCTCCCATTTAATAAAATATTTCAGGTACAAGTTCTTAAATGGAGTATTTAGTTTCTGACTCTGTTTTTGGAGTTCTTTATATACTGTGAATTTTAATTCCACCAGTGGTAGAGCTGGCAAAGGGTCACCCCATTGTGTGGGCTTCGTCTTCACTCAGTTTATTGCTTCTTTTACTATACTATTTTTTTCTTTTGTGAAGTCCTACTTGTAAACGTTTAATCTTAATTCATGTCTTATATGTTTGCCTGCACTGTGACTGTATTAGATATTGTCTATATGTTGGGAGTTCTGGATGAAGAACTTGCTTATGTGGTTATAACTTTCTATTCTGAACTATAGGCCATCGAAAGATATTTCTGTAGAGAGATAATGCCTTCACTCTTTTATCTGTTGGAGAGGACTCAGGAGTTCCACTATTTTTCAAAGCTGCCTATAGTCACACTGATAGAATAAATTTCCAAAGTCAGCCTAAAATTTTTTATAAAAATCAAAGCTAAAAACCATGGATCTCTAAAAGAAGCTTCTTGGTTAGGGAATCTTTGAAGGTCTTGTCATGAAGGTCTAGAAGTGTGAGATAAGAGTAAGCAGAATAAAAATATACCTGTGTGTGTGTGTGTGTGTGTGTGTGTGTGTGTGTGCATGCACACGCACATACACACACTTGGAAATTTCAAAGAAAAATTGTATTTAATCAATACATTTTACTGGGAATATAGATGAAATCTGCCTATTTGAACAAATAAGAAAATTATTGTTGAGTCCTGAATAAAGCATGAAACATTGATATATTCTATGCTTTCAGATTCAGCGAAATGACACATGACTCACACAGAGTCCTTGAAATCCCTCCATCCTGACCAAAATCATGCCCTAAGGTTTGTAAATTCTTGATATTTGTATGTTCTGTAACTTATGAAATAATTAGGAGAAGGGTGGATGATTTCAGTATTTGATCATGTAGCCTAGTTTTTGTCTTTTGGCTCTGATGCTTTTTGAAAGGATGATTTCCATCTACCAGTGAGCAATAAGGAAGTATTCAAATGCCAAGTTGACATTAGACTAATAATTGATGGATGTATTTTTATGGTTGTTGACCTTTCCAAAGCAAAAAGAAGAATCAGTCACAACTTGTTCTCAACAACTGTGCGGATATGTCCCTTGGCTTGGGACTCAGGTTTAGTATTGTCATAAAAGAACAGTTTTAATCCATTAACTTAATGCATTAACTCAGTGGTATTTTCTCTAAAGAAAACTTTTTGTCTCTCCATTGTTCAAATTCTTAAATTCTAGTGTGATCATGCACACTAAAGATTCTACAGATTTCTTATTAAACATTCAGATCTATGACATGCCTGTACATAAATCTACCCTACCCCGAAATAGCTTTTCTGATAGATCATCAATTTACCAGAAAGGAAAAAAAAGCTTACAACAACAACTACAAAAAAGCAGCCCTTGTTGCAAAGAATAAGATTTCATTGAGTTATTTTTATAAGAAAATCTTTCTTCATAGGATATCCACTGACAAAATACTTCTTTAGATATAAATTAAAGCAGAGTAGTTTTCCTATTCACAAATTTATTTCAACATTTTGGGCACTGTTAAATTATGAAAGAAATATGAATTCTTTTTTACAAAAATAAGGTTTAAACTATTCCAAAATGAATCAAACATGACAACTCAAGAAATTAAATATATATTTTTATTTCTTTTGTGTGACAAATCTCCACAGAGTCTCCAAACTCAAACAGTGCCTTTGGCTTTGGGTTATTCTACTGTCCAGGGCAAAATTTATCATTAATTTAGATTGAAGTTGAACTAGAACAGGATTCTTCTATCATTTGCTTCATGGCTCTTCTTACTCTTCTGAATGACAGAAATACCTTATGGACATTACCTCTGTCGTTGCTGGAGTAAAAACATATGCACAAACTAAATGGAAGAGGAAGGAGGGATATAGCAGTCAGGTTGTTATAGGAATACACAAAAACAAATAAAAAGAAAAATTCCTATTCTGAGGGGTTGTTTTGGAACAGTGAAAGAGTCCTTCATTCAATGACTTTTTTGTATCTCTATGTAGCACAAAACATTGAGAGTAGCTCGTCAAGTATTCACAGCATTTAAATTAAAATAAAGGGTGCATTCTATTATTACATTTGTTTATTTTAAATATTAAAATACAATGATGTTCCAGTTCTTTCAAATTCTCTCATATTTTTATCACGTTTTATACTAACCTTAACATCAAGGAACCTAAAGGATATATTTTTATGTAGTTTACAGGAGTCAGCTAGTAACAATAAGTATGAATTACAAGTTCAGTGAGTGAAAATACTAAGAATATTGTACCTGAGATTCCTTCTTTCTGATATTTAAATCCTAATTTAATCTTCTTGTCCTGTCCCTCCCCTCTTCCTAGCCCCTCCCCTTACTTCCTTTTACTTCCCATTGCCCTATCCATTACCCCTCCATTTTTTCTACTCAGATACAGGCCATGGATATCAACCATCCAAGGTATATCAAGCTGCACTGTCACCAGACAACCCCTCCATCAGCAAGGTTAGATGAGTCAATCCTGTAGGAGGAATGGGTCCCAAAATTAGGCAACAAAGTTAGAAGCATTACCTGCTTTCGCTGGTATGAGACTCACATGAAGACCTAGTTACACAACTGTAGCATATATGCAGAGGTCCCAAGAGGCTCCATGGTTACCAGATCAGCCTCTTTTAAATCCAAGAGCCCAGGTTTGATATTTCTGTGGGTTTTCAGGTGGTACCTTGACACCACTGTGTCCTAAAATCTTTCCTCCTTTCTCCTGCAGAATTCTCCAGGCTAAACCTGGAGAATGTTTGCCTGTTGGTCTCTGAATCTGTTTCCATAGTTGCTGGGAGAAGTCTCTCTGATAACAGTTGTGCTATGCACCAATTGGTTCTGGCTGTTGTGGCCTACTTCTGAGTGGGTTAAGTCCTCTACGGTTGAGGGCAAGGCTCAGCAGCAGGGCCAGGAACTAGTACGGATAACCAAGGCCTGGAGCAGGAACCTAGTGAACATGAATCAGAGATCAGTGATGTTCTATTGGCAAGAAGGTTACTCATGGTTGGTGTGGCCTGCTCCTGAGGACCAGAAGTCTACTGGGGTTGAAGGAAGTGTCCAGGGATGATCTGTGATAGCATAGCAAACAGTATTATATTTGTTTTTTGTTTTGGTTTGGTTGTTGATTTGTTTATTTTGAATTTGTCTTTTGGTGTTTTTTTTTAATTTTGGTTTTTTTAAGACAGGGTTTTTCTGTGTAGCTTAGAGCACTTCCTGGCACTCACTCTGTAGACCAGGTTTACTAATTCTCTTTCTCATAGCCATCTCTAGTCACCAGTAGTTTATAACTATGGGTGGGAAGCTGCAAACTTTGTTCTTCTCTATGTTAACATGTCCACTGATATTGTTATTGTCCCAGTGTTTATTATACAGCTATTTTTAGGAGACATTGTTTCACAGCCATTATCCTTATTTTCTTGCCCTAAGAAACTTCTGCACCCCTCTTTTGC
Source organism: Microtus oregoni (assembly GCF_018167655.1). Classification (NCBI taxonomy): domain Eukaryota; kingdom Metazoa; phylum Chordata; class Mammalia; order Rodentia; family Cricetidae; genus Microtus; species Microtus oregoni. The sequence continues at coordinate 1,502,599 of NW_024544787.1, read as the reverse complement.
TGTGTTTCTTGAGTAATTGGTGGAGGAGCTGCCCTATGGTTGTATCCATAATTACTAGGCATGACCTGCCAAACTATTCGCAATAATACAATAGTGCCTCTTCTAATAGCTGGTAACCAACAACTCTTGATTGTATTTATATGTCTTGATCGCAGGTAGGAAATTTTCACAGTGTGCTAAATGGTAATTTGTTAATCATCACTTCTAGGGGAGGTATCTAGCTTTCTATCAAGGTAACTTGGTAGCAATTTCAGGTTGAATTGCATACATAAAGTGTTTCAAAAGGAAATTTTAATTTAATTTTTTCAGCAGAAACTTAAAAAAGGAAATTAAATTTTGCCACAGACAGTGAGTTTTAGACAAGCAAAGTTAACTGACCTTGTTGTCTCTTCTTTTTCCCAAGATATACAACCCTCATCAATTGGCCTTAAGTGGCATGTATATGTAGGACCAAGATTAGGTGTTGACAGAGACTGATCCTTCATTCATGGCCATTCCAACCCTGAAATAAACACACAGAAACAATATCATTTGCAATACTGTTTGGTAATAACTTATGTATATTTTAGCTATCTTTTATACCCTGAAATAACCAATCTCCATTAATCTGTGCGTCACCACAAGTTTCTGGCCTATTGGAAATTTCTTGCTGAGCTCCTATCAAGGCATCTGTCTCCTGTGGTGGCTACATGGCTTCTCTCCAACTCTGCCTTCTCTCTCTCTCTGCATCTCTGTTTGGATTTCCCACCTTGTTTTACTCTGTTAATCCATTGACCACAAGAAGCTTTATTCATTAAACAATAAAAGCAACACATATAAAGAAGAACTTCCCATACCACTCAGGAACCCTCAAATTTCATCTCTTATGTCAATTCTCAGGAGCCATTCAGCTGGTTTTTCAGACATGTTATTTCCTTGCACTGAAGCCTCTCAAATACCTTAGTTTAGCATTTTACTGATTCCCAGGGATCATCTTGTTATCATTTTCTTACCTCAAGAAAAACAAGTATATAATCCACATCCAGCACATTATATACAACATGGCAATGAAATTAGATTTACAGGTTTACCCTGAAACCACTTTGTTAAAGGAGGTATCTCCCATGAAACTAAATTGATAAAAAATGATACAGGATCTACATATGTAGCACAGTTTTATGTGTATCTCTGCTACCACCATGGTCATCAGGGTAATGATCCGCAGGAGGCAAGAAGGTATTTTGATTCAAAATGACTAAATAATCTTTGTTAGTCTGGCACCAAGTAGTTTATTCTAGCAATATTTAGGCACCACACAATTGGGTGAAAACTGACCTGTTGTTTATTAACTCAATGCCATCCACACAATAAATCACAAAGTAAGCTAAATAAAGATCCAATGTGAATACATCAAAACTCTTTACAAAACACAGGTGAAAGGTTCCATAAAGATGGGTCCTATATTTTGAGTACATGTGACACATTCCATAATGAGGGGTGCTATAGAATGACTGCATGCAACACCTTCCACTAAGTTAGGTTCGATAGACTGATGAGATAAAGAAGATCACTATAAAGGTTGCTGCAGGAATTCCTACCACCATCAGCCTTCAAGCTACCCACCCAGTTTGGCTTGGTCTCTTATACTATTATGCCTATGTAAATCACATGTATGACTCGATTCTGGCTGCGGGATTTGGTTGCTCTTCCTCATTCCAGCAGAGAATTGTGATCTGTGAGTCTACCCCTAAATAAATAACCATCTATTATTCTCAAATGTGAGCTAGTATGGGATTTCTTTTAAGCGTCCTTCTTCATCCGGTGGCCCAAGTGGATTCGGATTCCACACCTAAGGGGTGGACAGCCTAAAGGCCTAACCAGTCCACAACCCAGAAAGTTTCCCAACCCTGCCTGCTTGGCTTACATTTACCTAAGCAGTCCTTTCATTCATTAATTTATTTATTAAAACTTTCCACCTCCCCCCTCCCATTACCCTCCCACTCCCCCCAATCCCTCTTGCCCTTCATCTCCAGTCCTAAGAGCAGTCAGTGTTTCCTGCACTGTAGGAAGTCCAATGTCTCACCCCTCCATCCAGGTCTAGGAAGGTGAGCACCCGAACAGATTAGTGTCCACAAGGTCAGTTCATGCAGTAGAATCAAAACTCAGTCATTGTCTTTGGCTTCTCAGTCAGCCTTCATTATCAACCATATTCAGAGAGTCAAGTTTGATCACATGCTCCATCAGTCCCAGTCCAGCTGGCCTTGGTGAGCTCCCATTAGATCAGCCCTACCATCTCAGTGGGTGAAAGCACCCCTCACAGTCCTGACTTCCTTGGTCATGTTCTCCATCCTGCTCCTCATTTGGACCTTGGAAGCTCAGTCCAGTGCTCCAATGTGGGTCTATGTCTCTATCTCCATCCATCACCGGATGAAGGTTTAATGGTGATATGCAAGATATTCATCAATGTGGCTATAGGATAAAGCCAGTACAGGCACCCTCTTCTCTGCTGCCCATGGAACTAGTTGGGGAAATCCCTTTGGCCACCTGGGAACCCCTCTATAGCCAAGATTCTAGCTAACCCTAAAATGGCTCCCTTGATTAGAATAACTTCTTTCCTGCTCCCATATCCACCCTTCCTCCATCTCAATTATCTCCTTGCCCCAATTTCTCTCCAATCCTCCTGTTCTCCCTTCTCTCTCCCCATCTCCTCCTCCCCCCAATTAACCCCCACTCCCCTGCTCACAACTTTTGCCTGACTATCTTTTCAACTTTCAATATCCAGGAGGGGGCTGGAGAGATGGCTCAGTGCTTAAGAGCATTGCCTGTTCTTCCAAAGGTCCTGAGTTCAATTCCCAGCAACCACATGGTGGCTCACAACCATCTGTAAAGAGGTCTGGCGCCCTCTTCTGGCCTTCAGGCATACACACAGAGACAGAATATTGTATACATAATAAATAAATAAATAAATATCAATATCCAGGAGGATAAATATTTGTTTTCTTTCGATTCACCTTCTTATTTAGTGTCTCTAGGATCACGAACTATAGGCTCAATGTCCTTTGTTTATGGCTAGAATCTGATTATGAGAGGAACATACCATATTCCTCTTTTTAGATATGGGTTACCTCACTAAGGATAGTGTTTTCTGTTTCCATCCATTTGCATGCAAAGTTCAAGATATCATTGCTTTTTACAGCTGAGTAGAACTCTAAAGTATATATGTGCCACACCTTCTTTACCCATTCTTCTATTGAGGGGCACCTAGGTTGGTTCCAGGTTCTGGCCATTAGGAATAGTACTGCTATGAACATAGTTGAACAAATGTTTTCTGTAATGCAAAGGACACTGTCATTAAAACAAAAAGGCAACCTACTGAAAGGGAGAAGATCTTCACCAAACCCACATCAGACAAAGGTCTGATCTCCAAAATATATAAAGAACTCCAGAAACTAGACATTAAAACTCTAACCCAATTAAAAAGTGGGGTACTAAACTGAACAGGGAATTCTCAACAGAAGAATTTCAAATGGCCAAAAAACATTTATGGTCATGTTCAACCTCCTTAGCGATCAGGAAAATGCAAATCAAAAAACAACTTTGAGATACCATCCTATACCGGTCAGAATGGCTAAAATCAAGAAGACCAATGATACGCTACACTGGAGAGGTTGTGGAGTAGGGGGAATACTCATCCATTGTTGGTGGAAATGCAAACTTGTGTAACCACTTTGGAAATCTGTGTGGAGGTTTCTCAGAAAACTTGGAGTCAACCTACATCAAGAATCAGCAATTCCACAACCACAGCAGAGCTAGCTATGTGCAGCAACTTGAAAATTTCCAAAGGTTGTGACTATCCTCCTTCCCTACTACTGCATTTCTTGCTTCATTGTGTCTCTTGTGCAGCTTCTGGTTTATGCTCCCTGCCTGTGAGTTCCGGGCTTCTTGCTCCATGTGCAGAATTAATTTAATCGCTTACAATTTGTCAAGCAAATTATATTTCTCACTATTTAACGAGTACCAAAGCAGGAAACAATAGTGGCTAGGGACCATTCCTGTTGCAACTTGTTGCATCACTGCTAGTCGCCACTCTGCAACCAGATATCTGCTGGTTAATAAAAATTATTACAGCTAAAACAATTTACCAGATCTCATAACAGGTAATTAATAAATCAATATGGCAAACTACATTAACATTAAAATTATTAGTAACTTTTTTGCTAGTACTATGAATTGTATTTAGCAAAGCTTCTATGGTTATGATGATATTGGGACTCAGTGTTTTTTTCATATTATACCCTTCAGAAAATGGTTTGATAACAGAGCCAAGAATTAGGCACTTTTAGAAATGATACAGTCTTTATAAACTAATAATAAACAGATTGTTAACAGTATTAATGACATCAAAAATCAAAAGTTACCTGAAAAAATTAATACACTTGAAAAGTTTAACCATAATTTGACAGACAAATTATGTCTAAGGGTTCTGAGAAATTACTTGAAAGAATTCATATAGCTGAATCTGATATTTCAAATTTGTTAAAAAGTTATGATAGGTTAGCAGATAGAGTATCTCCTCAGGATGTCATTCTACAAACTATCCAAATAAGAGCATGTTATCTTTAATATTAAAGAAGAGGTTTTATCTTAAACAAAAAACTTTCAGACCTTGGAATCACATGTACAAAATGAGGAACAAACACTAGGGGTGTCTGTGAAATCACTAGTAATACATATAGGCCAATGGTGTTGGACAATTCTGTATTCTGTCAATTATATTTTAAATAAATGCTGATTGGTCAGTAGCCAGGCAGAAAGTATAGGTGGGACAACCAGATAGGAAGTAGAGGTGGAGCAATGGGAACAGGAGAATTCTGGGAAGGTAGAAGCCCATTCCTCTCCAGTCCTTTCCAGACACCGAAGAAGCAGGATGTGATCTGCCCTGCTGAAAGAGTACTGAGCCATGTGTCTAACATAGATAAGAATAATTTGCTAATATAAGTTAACAAGAAGCCTGAGTTGAGGGGACAATCAGTTTCTAACTTATGTAGATCTCTGAGTGATTTTCTTTGGAGCTAAATGGCTGTGGGACCTGCTGGACAGAAATCAGACGAGACAGAAAACTCAGTCTACAGGCCAGGAGACTAAGGCTGTACAAAAGATAATAGTAAAATGATTTGAAATGATTGAGGAAATTTTTAGAGCTGATGAACAGGGAAAGAAGGCACAAGGACAGGATTTATCATCACCAGCAGCTGTCAGAGATGACTTATCCAGGGTTTTAGCTTCTTTACCTGTAATCTACTCTGATGAAACATCAAGATCTACAGGCCCAAAAGGAACCAAAGAAGGTAAATGTATACCTATAGGAATGAATGATCTAAAATAAATTAAGCAAGCTGTAGTAACTTGTGGCTTGCATTCCACATTTGTTTAAGAGTTGATAAAGACATGGGCTTTAAGCATTAAGGTGACATCACACAACTGGCTTCAGTTAGTTTTGGCAGTACTGGATAATGAGCTCCATTTATGTTTGAATGTTATTTCAGGGAAGAGGCTAAAATTTTAGAACAACATGGAAAAGCAAAGGGACTTGAGACTTCCCAAGATCAAATTCTTGGCGAGGGCACTTATGTTGAATGATGGGTTCAAGCACTTTACAAGGAAGAAATCTTGTTCCTATGCCACAAAGCAGCCTTAAATGCTTATGACAGGATTCAAGAACTAGGAATATGAAGTGAATCATATACTATGGTTAAACAAGGCCAGAGAGAACCCTTTAATGACTTTTTACACAGATTAACTGAGGCTGTTCAAATAGAAGGAGCAGACCCAGATGCTAGATGAGTACTTATTATATCTCTGACCTTTGAAAATGCCAACTTAGAATACAAAAAGATACTTAGGCCTTTATAGGTTAGATTAGCACCAATGGATGAATGGATCTTGCATACAATGAACATTGAGAAATTTGACTATTATACTGAATCTTCTGTGGGAGAAGCAATTTTGAAAGGCATTAAGGACACATAAAAATGCCCAATGTTTTAATTTTGGTAGAATAGGACATCTGAGAAGAGATTGTACACAAGGAATTCCTAGGATTAATATTTCCTCTAAGAATGATAAGAATGGGAGGACTCATCATTCAGGTATATGTAGAAGGTATGACAAAGGCCAACTTTGAACCAATGAAAGCAGATCAACAAAGGACAGACAAAGCAACCTGATATCATTGGGAAATTCCTTGAGAAGATTATCACAGGTTTCCAAGCAAAAAGTGGTCCAGTCATTCCCAGTCACTATGGAGAACATGTTTCACCAGGAAAATTAAGATACCCAGAGCCTTCTGAAGAAAAAACAAAAAACAAAAAACAAACATACTATTCTGGATGATGGAATAAGCATGGAGAATAAATAAAAGAGTCTGATAGGAAAGAGGAACCCTCTACAATTCTTCTGCCATCTCTATTAACAAAAGGATGGCCTCTTATAGTTATTGATTTGAAAGACTGTTTCTTCACTATACATTTACAAGAAAAATAATAGAGATAATTTGCCTTTATAGTGTCTACTTATAGTAACCATCAGCCTACTAGGTGATATCAATGGACCCTTCTCACAAGGGGAATTCTCAGTAGCCCTACTCTGTATCCATATTTTGTCAGTCAGCCATTGGAAATAAAATGTAAGCAAATTCCTAAGCCTATAATTTACCATTATATGGATGACATTTTTTTAACTAAATCAAATGTAGATACTTTAGAAAGAATGACGGAAGTAAAGAATGTTTTGCATAAATGGGGATGACAAATTGCTCCTGAAAAAATACAGAGAGGAGATTCTATCAAGTACCTAGGTTATAAAATAGGTTTACAGAAAATTAGAACACAAAAGGCACAAATTAAGAGAGAGCAGGTGTGGACTCTTAATGCCTTTCAAAGATTGTTAGGAGACATTTCCAGGCTACAACCAGCTGTTGGGATAGCACCAGATCTAATTATTCATTTAAACAAAATCTTAGATGGTGATAAAGACTTGACTAGTCCCAGAGAATTAATAGCTGAAGGAGAAAAGGTATTGACAACAGTTGGGGAGAAATTACAGTACACACATGTGGATAGGATGAATCCAAATCTTAATTATATTCTAGTCATATAGCCTTTTGGAATTTCTCCTACACCAATTTTTAATGTAGAGGGACAATATTATCCTTGAATGGACATTTTTCCACATAAAAGAAGTAAAATATCAAAAACTTATGTGAAAAAGTCTCTGGGTTAATTATAAAAGCTAAATTGAAACTTTGTCAATTATCAGGTATAGACCCAGCAGAGATAATAGTGCCTTTTACTACTGAGGAAATAAAAAAAAATGTTGTGGGAAAACATTGAACCTTGGCAAAGAAGTTGTGCTAATGTTTTAGGAGAGATTAATAGCAATTATACTAAAAGTGATAGAATTAACCATAAGATTAATAAAAAGAGAATTACTTGGATCCTTTGGCTATGTTACAAGCAGTGGTACAGTTACTTCATACGCTACATTTACTGTCAGCTTTTTGAAAATTATCCACACTGTTTTGCAGAGTTGTATGATTTAGCAGTTTTACCAAGAGTGAATGAGTGTTGCATATTCCCTTTACCCCTTCTGATATTTCCTGTTTGTTGTGTTTTTTATCTTTGCCCTTATGTCATGGGTAATAAGAAATCTAAGCAGTGCTTTGATGTGCATTTCCCAAATAACTACTGCAGACAGACATATTCAAGATACTTTTTGAGCAATTTCCATCTTTTTCTCTCATTAAAAAAAATACACCAGGTACAACCTCTTGAATGTACTATGTAAGTTCTGCCTCTGTTATCTGAGTTCTTTAATATTCTGGATATTAATCCTGTAAGCTGTAGAGTTGGCAAAGATTCCTTCTAAAATTGTGGGCTTCTCTTCATTTTTATTTGTTTCTTTATTTGTTAAACTATGATTTCTATTTATTTTATAAAGTCCTACTTCTAAACATTTAACCTTAATTCACATCTTATATGTTTTCCTGCACTGAGCCTGAACTAGATATTGTCCATTCATTGGGAATTCTGAAGGAAGATCTCACTTATGTGGTTTTACACTTCTATTCTGAACTATCGGAAATTGAGAGATTTTCTGTGTAGAGAGACATTACCTTCACTATTTTTCCTAACTGTACAGATCCCTGGAGTTCCACTGTTTTCCAAAGTTATCTATAGTCACACTGATAGAATGAATTTACAAAGTCAGAGAAGAAATTTTTTTTTTGAAAAAATGAAATAAAACACGGATCTGTAAAAGAAACTTCTTGGTTGGGAAATCTTTGATAATCTTAGCATAAATATCTGAGAAGTGTGAGGTAATTGAAGTAAGAGAAAACAGAATAAGAATTCTCTGTGTGTGTGTGTATGTGGGTTTGTGTGTTTGAACCATTCAAAGAACAGTTTTATTTAATCATTACATGATAATGGAGATACATAGGGCAAACCACCTATTTTAACAAATAAGAAAATAATTGTAGAGTTATGTACAAAGCATGAAACATTGAGATATTCTATTCTTTTCAGGGAAATGGCACATGACTCACACAGAGTCCATGACCTACTACTATGCTGCCCAAAGAACTTAGCCTAAGGTATGTGAAACTCTTGATATTTGTGTGTCTCAAAGACTTATGAAATAATTAGTGGAAGAGTGATTAATTTCAATATTTGTTCATGTAGCCTAACATTCTGGATTTTGTCTCTGATGTTCATGGGAAGACTGATTTCCATCTACCATGAAGGATTCAAATGCTAAGTTGCCATTAGATTGATAATTGATGGACATATTTTTATTGTTGTTGATCATTCAAAGTAAAAGGAACAATCAGTCACTACTTTTTTGTCAACAACTGTGCAGATATGTTTCTTGGCTTGGTACTCAGGTTTAGTGCTGTCATAAAAGGATAGATTTAATGCATTAACTCATTGACTCAAGAAAAGTGTTCTTTACTCCACTGTTCAAATTCTTAAATTCTATTGTGGCCATTCACACTAAATCTTCTCCACATTTCTTTTTAAATATTCAGATCTATGACATGCCTGCACATAACTCTACCCCACACGGAAATAGCTTTTCTTATAGAACTTCAAATTACAGGAAAGAAAAAAAAGCCTACAACCACCGTAAAAAAAAAAAAAGAAAAAGAAAAAAAAAGAAAAGAAAAAAACCTCAGCCCTTATTGCAAAGAATTAGATTTTATTAAGCTCAAACTTAGGAGAATCCTTCTGCATAGGATATTCCCGGACAACATCCATTTTTAGCTTTCCATTAAAGTAGAGTAGTGTTACTATTCACAAAATCATTTCTACATTTTGGCCATTGTGACATTAAGAAGGAGATAATAATTCTCTTTTAGAAAAATAAGATTTAAACAATGATAAGTTGAATCAAGTATGCCAACTCAAGAAAATAAATAAACTTTCATTTCACTTCAGTGACAAATCAACTCAACCAGGGCCTTTGGCTTTGGCTTCCTCCACAGTCCAGGACAAATTATCTCATTAATTCAGATTGAAGAAAATGTTTCCTTTATCATTTCCTTCCTGCTTTTCATGCTCATTCTTACTCCTCTGAATGACTTCATGGACATTCCCTCTATCCTTGCTGCAATGAAAGCAAATTGCACAAACTAGATGTAGAGGTAGGTGGAAAGATAGCAGTTGGGTTGTAAAATTAAACAAACATTCCAAGTGAAACACAACTTCATATACCTAAAGAAGCCTGGCTCTTGGATTGGGAGGATCAACATAGTAAAAATCCCCAGTTAGTTCATGGGGCAGCTGAGGATAGGGAACCTGAAATGACCCTAGCCTATAGCCATACTGATGAATATCTTGCATATCACCATAGAACCTTCATCTGGTGATGGATGGAGATAGAGACAGAGACCCACACTGGAGCACTGAACTGAGCTCCCAAGGTCCCAATGAGGAGCGGAAGGAGGGAGAACATGAGCAAGGAAGTCATGACCACAAGGGATGCACCCACCCACTGAGACAGTGGGGCTGATCTATTGGGAGCTCACCAAGACCAGCTGGACTGTCACTGAAAAAGCATGGGATAAAACCGGACTCTCTGAACATGGCGAACAATGAGGGCTGATGAGAAACCAAGGACAATGGCACTGGGTTTTGATTCTACTTCATGTTCTGGCTTTGTGGGAGCCTAGCCAGTTTGGATGTTCACCTTCCTAGACATGGACGGAGGGGGGAGGACCTTGGACTTTCCATAGGGCAGGGAACCCTGACTGCTCTTTGGACTGGAGAAGAAGGGGGAGAAGAGTAGGGGGAGGGGAAAGGGTAGAAGGAGGGGGATGGAAATGGGAGGCTGGGAGGAGGCGGAAACTTTTTTTTTCTTTTTCTCAATAAAAAATTTTAAAAAAAGGAAAAAAAATAAAATAATAAAAAGGAATATTCCAAAACTAACACATTTTCCTGATGGTAAAATGAAGTATGTCTAGTGCTGTATTTTATTAGAAACAGTATTTCAACTCAAATGTAATTTTTTAGTTGTGTGCTTAATGTATCAGGTGCTGCTTTAATGAAGTTTTAAGTTGTTAATTGAAATAGGACACATCAATTCCTTTCCCCAGCAACCCAAGATATGGTTTCTCTAAGTACCCTCATATACTTAGCTACTCTCTATTTCATTGGTATGGATTTTAAGGTCATTTTTTATGTGTATATGTATTTGTGATCTTGAATAAGGTGTTGTGATTGTGTAGTTCATTTTTAAAATGTAATGTATAATTAGGAAATATAGGTTGTTGATGGATAATCATAAATAATAGTCAAGTTTGTACTCATGTTACTTAGATTTTCTAGATATATAGAGATATATTTCAGATAGGCATTCTTCATATCTCTCAAAGGCTACAGAATATGGCATTTAAAATATTTTAATAACTTAAGACTTTTCATGACAATGAGACACTCTACTCCTTGCAGCACCAATCTACTTCGAGAGGAAGATGGGCATCGAAGAGGATCCTTATGGAGTTTGATAGCCATTTGGGCAAGAAACTGCTCTTGCCTAGACTGTTGCATAAAATGGACACAGAGAACCCGCAGAGAGAGGACTGCTGAACTTGCCAAAAGGTGAGACGGTGTTTTGGGATTCATGACTCATGAAAGAGTCTGTGAGACATTCTGCAGGACACAGCAGATAGTGACTGAACTGTCTTTGAAATTGCCTGCTTCATGGAAATGTCTGCTGGATACCATGGGCCTGATGGCTGAAGCTGGATGCCCCAACGGTACAGAGGAACGTTGGGTGATTGTACAGGCAGCGAGATGTCTCTGTCATTTCTAGAGTTTTAAAAGTTGCTTACTTTTTGTTTGCTTAGGTAATATTGTATTCTTCTGGAGTCTTTGATGGAGTTGAAGAATAGATAGATAATTATAGTTTTCCATTGTAATGATAAAAGATATAAATATTATAACTCTAATTCTTGCTTGATAACTGTTTTGTTATATGTAATTTTACTATGTTAAAGTTAAAGCCTTTCTTTTTTGTTTAAACAGAAAAAGGGGAAATGATGTGGGAGGGATTTCTTATTAATAAAGAAACTGCCTAGACCCATTTGATAGGCCAATCCTTATGTAGGCAGAAAAAACAGAACAGAATGCTGGGAGAAAGAAGCTGAGTCAAGGAGTCACCATGATTCTGCCACTCCAGGCAGACGCAGGTTAAGATCATTCCTGGTAAGCCAGCTCATGGGCTACACAGATTATAAGAAATGGGCTAGTCCAGGTGCGAGAGTTAGCCGAGAAAAGGCTAGATATAATGGGCCAAGCAGTGTTTAAAAAAATACAGTTTCCATGTAATTATTTCGGGTAATGCTAGCCGTGGGGGCGGCCGGGTGCTGGGAAAGTAGCCCCACCGCTCTTATTACAACAATTCATTAACTCTAAGAAACATACTGAGCACCTCTTTTGCTGTGTTCCTTGAGCCATTGGTGGAGGAGCTTTGCTGAAGTTGTATGCATTATTAATAGACAAGACCTGCCATGCTATCCCCAATAATGCAATAGTGCCTCTTCTAATAGCTGGTAACCAGCAACTCTCCATTGAATTTATACATCTTAATTGCAGGGAGAAGATTTTCACAGTGCACTAAATGGTAATTTGTTAATTAACACTTCCAGTAAAGGTTTAAATACCATGGTAATTTGTCAGTATTTACAGGTTGGCCTACATATGTAAAGTGTTTCAAAAAGGATGTTTCAATTTAAATTCTGTCAGCAAAAATATAACTAGTGAAATTTGATTTTGCCACAAACAGTGAGTTTTAGACATTCAAAGTTACCTGACTATGTTGTCACCTTTTTCTTTTCCTAAGACCTACACATTTTCTTAATCCTCATCAATATTGTGCTTCAGCAGCATGCATTTGGAGAGAAAAGTTCATCCTCTTATGTCAGTTCTCAGGCACCAACAGGTTGCTTTTTATACATGTTCTTTCATTGCACTGAAGCTTCTCAAGTATCTTAGTTTAACAGTTTACCGTGGCCCAGGGATCCTCTTGTTTCCATTCCTACACTGCAAGATTGACAAGTTTATAGCCCACATCTAGTACATTATATAGAAGAGGGCAGTGCACTTAGATCAATAGGCTTTCCCCGAGAACACATTATTGCCTGAGGTATCTCCCATGAAACTAAAATAATAAAAAAATATTGAGACAGGATCTACATATGTAGCACAGTTTTGTGTGCATCTCTGCATCCACTGTGGTCAGCAGGATAATGATTAACAGGAGGCAATAAGGTAGTTTGCTTCAAAATTACTAAATAATCTTTGCTAGTCTGGCACCAAGGAATTTATTCTTGCAATATTTAGGCACCACACAATTCAGTGAAAACTGGCCTGGTGTTTATTAACTCCATGCGATGTACACAATAAATCACAAAGTAAGCAAAATAAAAGATCCAATGTGAATACATCAAAATTCTTTATAAAGTACATGTGACACATTACATAAAGATGGGTTCTATACATTGACTACATGTGACAAATTCCAAAATGATGGGTGCTATAGAATGACTGCATGCAACACCGTCCATTAAGTTTGGTTCTATAGACTGGTGAGATAAACATGATCACAATAAGGGCCTAGGTGAGGTTCTGGTCTAGTCTCTATCACAAAGTTCACCCAAGCCCCAAGCCTTGTGGGCTGATATCAGTTTATGCATTACTGTATTTGAAGGAACAACCCCATGTGGTTAACATCCCAGTAACCTAGTACTTTTCTTCGAGCACAAAGACCTCAGTTTCTCCTACACTGTTAGACATTGAAATCATAATTCCCATGCCTCCACTCACCATGTCTTAAGATCAAAGAAGTTAATCACACCATAGAAAGTTTTAATATGACTAGTACTAGTAACTTCCAAACCTGTGTAAGTATAACACAATCTGTTTCTATGTTATTTTGCTTTCTCTAATGTTTGAATTCTTGTTACTTTGCATCCTCTAGTTAATAAAAACAATATATATATATATACTTTATTATATATATTTGAACTACTTAATAAAACATTACTGAAGTATTAGGCTTATTTATAATTGTTTACATTGAAAAAATATGAATATATGATTGTTATTTTGTTTAAGATATTGGATCATGATTCACGTCCAAATACATTATTCTCTTTAAATTTACAAAAGCATAGATCAAACAATTCATATAAGAATAATTCTATAAAATGGCTGACTGTTGGAAAAGTATTAGTATAAATTTAATTCACTTTTAGTGTTCATGAGATTTTCATTCCTGTTATCAGTGAATTAAAGTAAGTGAAAATTCCATTTACATTCTTAATTAAAATTAATGATATGCCTTTCTCTTTGTTGACCTTTTCAAACCAACTGACTAACTCATTTACTATTTTTTGTGAAGAAGTCTCCTACAGACTTCCTTGACATGATGGTCAAAATCAATACTGACAGAAGAAAGAATAAGTTAGATATATCTTTGCCTATTAATCTCTTCTGTTCTACTGATACCTATCCACACCATGCATTATTTCCATAGCAGTATGGAAGACTTTTGGTTTTATGAAGGTACAGTTGCCAATACTTGGCCTCTGTTCCATGGCAAATGGAATGATGTTTGAAAAATCCAGACTTATACCTATAATTTGTAAGGTATTACCTATGTTTTCTTCCAGTGTTTCTACTGTTTCAGGATTCAGATTTAGGTCTTTGGTACATTTATATCTAATCTTTGTGAAAAGAAAAAGAAAGGGTCAAATGTCATTGTACTGCAAGTAGATGCCCAGTTTTCTCAGGATCGATCCTTAAAGATGCTTTCTTTTCTCCAGTGTAAGTGCTTTGACTTTTAAGGAAGGTTGGACAGGGGAGCACTGAACCACAATTCTTAGTTAAGGGAGCCACTTTAGGGTTGGCAAGAGACCTGACCCTAGAGGTGCTCCCAGGTGCCCAAGCCGAGGTCCCCAGTTAGTTCCTTGGGCAGTTGAGGATAGGGAACCTGAAATGACCCTATCCTAGAGCAATACTGACGAATATCTTGCATATCATCATAGAACCTTCATCTGGTGATGGATGGAGATAGAGACAGAGACCCACACTGGAGCACTGGACTGAGCTCCCAAAGTCCCAATGAGGAGCAGATGGAGGGAGAACATGAGCAAAGAAGTCGGGACCACGAGGGATGCACCCACCCACTGAGACAGTGTAGCTGATCTATTGAGAGCTCACCAAGACCAGCTGGACTGTGACTGAAAAAACATGGGATAAAACTGGACCCTCTAAACATGGCGAACAATGAGGGCTGATGAGATGCAAAGGACAATGGCACGGGGGTTTGATCCTACGTAATGTGATGGCTTTGTGGGAGCCTAGCCAGTTTGGATGTTCACCTTCCTAGATATGGACCGAGGTGGGAGGTCCTAGGTCTTACCATAGGGCAGAAAACCCTGACTGCTCTGTGGACTGGCGAGGGAGGGGGAAAGGAGTGGGGGAAGGAGAAGGGTGGTAGGAGGGGGCGTAGGGTGGGAGGAGGGGGAGGAAAATGGGAGGCTGGGAGGAGGTGGAAACTTGTTTTTTTTTTCTCCTGTTCTCAATAAAAAAAATAGAAAAAAAAGTCCATATAACCATAGGAATAACTGTTTGTATTTGGATCTTCTACTTGATCCTCTTGGTCTATACATCTATTTTTGTACCTGTTCCAGATTGCAAGTTTTATTATTCTGTCTACGGACTGATCAGGCTATCTTTATCTATTTGGAAAGCATAGGAGAAAAATCATGCACAAATATGTAAGAGAGTTACAAACCCAATACAAAACTTTATACAATGGGAATAACTATCAAGCATCAAAATTAGAACTACAACCAGCATAAACACTAGTAAGCAAGGAACATATGCTAAATGTTTCAATAATCATTATATCCCAAGGAGTCTAAGCCTTATATTAGAAATGACTTTGGTAAACCATAAGAAGGAAGTAATTACAACAAATCTGTAAACCCCATCGAAGTTCTGAGAAGGAAGATAATATTACTTGAGTAGGTAGGAAGTGTAATCAAGCAGTTTCCAAAATGTGCAGTAGATCACAGAGACAACTGACTATCTTGGCAATCACCCAAAGTCTCATTTGCAATGTTGAAGCAACCAACTTTGGTTAAGGCCTAGAGTAACTGACAGACCATTTTCAGAGGCAAGAAAATTTTTCAAAAGTGTCATACTCTGTCTTTGAAAGTTTTGGCAGTCTTTTTTTCTTGTACCCTGAATGTCCAGTCTGGACACCATTCATTTTGTCAGACGTTCATGCATGGGTAGTTCCTTGCCTAAAGGCCAGTTTTGCCAAAAAGAAAACAAGCTCCAAGTGGAGTGTCTTCAGGGCTGAACATTCTCTTCCAAATTGGTTGGTGCTGTCATGAATAATCATGCCTCATGTCAACAGAATCCTAAAGTATTTAAATGTCATATTCTACCGGTCTTTGAAGTGGTTGAAGATTACCTATCGATGCCGAATACAATCTCTGTGTATCTAAAGAACCTGATTAATCTAACTATAAATATGAGAAACAGGAATGACCATTGTACTATAATACTTAATGTGGGAACTGCAGCCCCAAGTTGATATCCCTGCTCCCATTTGAGGTGCTTATCTGCAAAGAAAACATAATAAATTCCCTCTGCTCCTGGAGCAGGGAAGGAAGGAATTTTAAGTGCATGGTGACCATTCCTTGATCCCTGCCCGGGTCAGGTTACAGTCCCTTCATAGCCCCCTCCTCATTTGTTGCCATGGTATAAAGCCAACCCCAGTAAGACAATAAAGAGAAGCTGTTTCACCTCAACCTCATGCTCTGTGTATTCATTCAACCTGGACACCCTCCACCGAGACTCTTGGTTCCAGCCCATGCTGGCGCGGCATCTGGAGGTCCCACACATCCATTGCCCAGATTGCATTCCTTTGAGTTCCCTTTTGGTTACTCTCCTCAGGTAATGGTATTTGGTTATAGAAAGAGCAAGTACAACATCTCTTTCTAATCCACTTAGCTTATTGCCAAGTAACAGTAAACTGTTATTTTAAACTTTGGCTATTGACATGATGTTTCTTTTGAAATTCCGAGTCCTTTGGCACATTTCAAATTAATAATCAGTCAATTTGTGCATTACCTTGTGCTAGAAGACAGAGCAGATCCATATGGGATTAGATTGTGTTATGTGAATGGGATAAATGCTATTCCTGATTATAACTTGAACCTGAATGGATAATGAAGTCAAATCTGTATCATCTTGTATAAATTCAGTGGTTTCAATATGCAAGACAACTCTTTCTGCATATTGTCAGCAACCTCCACTGGGCCAGTCTCTAGGCATAGAACTCCTCAAGAACAGGCTTGAGCCAGAGATCTGCACAGGAGCAGGTTCAAGTCAGGAACATCCTCAGGAAGAAGTCCAAGCCAGTGACATCCAGCAGAACAGGCCTGAGCCAGCCATTTTTGGGGAACCAGGCCCAAGCAATCAAACTCAGCAGGAGCAGGACCAAACAAGTGTCCTCCACAGAAGCAGGCCTAAATGAATATCATGATAACAAAGCAAACCCCAGGAGCACTGAGCAAGCCCTCTGATTGCTCAGAGGGCTGTTGTCTGGTATAGTGATCTTCAAGTTTATTCCCCTTTAAATAAATACCATCCTATTAATCATAATTCCAAACTGGTGTGGGATTGTTTGTGACTTATGCCTTCAAGAAACTGAAAGTGATCCTACCAAAATAAAGAACAAAACAAGGTTGTCCACTCTCTCCACATCTATTCAATATAGACTTGAGGTTCTAGCAAGAACAATAACAAAATGAAATAAGAAAATGTAATTCAAATTAGAAATGAAAATGTCAAACTTTCACTACTTGTTTATGATATGATACATCACATAAGTGACTCCCCCCAAATTCTACCAAGTTACTTCTAAAACTCATTAATACATTCAGTAATGTAACAGGATAGAAGATTAATAACTTGTTTATTTACACTGCTGATAAATGGACTGAGAAAGAAATCAGAGAAACATTACACTATATAATAGTCACACACAGCATAAAATATCTTGGTATAACTCTTACCAAGCAAAAGGAAGAGCTGTATGACAAGAACTTTAAATTATTAAACAAAGAAATTGAAGATGACACCAGAAAGTGAAAAGGTCTCCCATGTTCTTGTGTAGATAAAAATAACATATTAAAAATGGCAAACGTATCTATAAAAAGGCACAGGTTAAGAGATTGGATACGAAAACAGGATCCAACATTCTGTTGTTTACAAGAAACACACCTCAACCACAAAGACAGACATCTACTCAGAGTAAAGGGCTGGGAAAAGGTTTATCAAGCAAATGGACCAAAGAAACAAGCAAGTGTGGCCATACTAATTTCTAACAAAGTTGACTTCAAATTAAAATCGATCAGAAGAGATGGAGAGGGATATTTTATACTCAAAGCAGGAACAATTCATAAGGATGAAGTCTCAATCCTGAATATCAATACCCCTAATATAAAAGCACCAACTTATGTAAAAGAAACATTATTAAAACTCAAGGCAGTCATCAAACCACACACACTAATAGTGGGAGACTTAAACACTCCTCTCACACCATTGGAAGGGTCAATCAGAGAGAAACCAAACAGAGAAATAAGAGAATTAATGGTGGTAATGGATGAAATGGACTTAACAGACATCTATAGAACATTCCACCCAAATAGGAAAGAATATACCTTCTTCTCTGCACCTCATGGAACCTTTTTCAAAAATTGACCACATACTCGGTAACAAAGCAAACTTCCACAGTTACAAAAAAAAATATTAGTAATCACCTGTGTCTTATCGGATCACCATGGATTAAAGTTAGAATTCAAGAACAATGCTACCCCCAGAAAGTCTACAAACTCATGGAAACTGAACAGTCAACTACTGAACCACACCTGCATCAAGGAAGAAATAAAGAAAGAAACTAAAGTCGTTCATGAATTCAATGAAAATAAAGACTCATCATACTCAAACCTATGGGACACAATGAGAGCAGTGCCAAGAGGAAAGTTCATGGCACTAAGTGCACACTTAAAGAAAACGGAGAAAGCATACATTGGAGACTTAACAGCCCACCTAAAAGCTCTAGAAAGAAAGAGAAGCAGACTAACCTAGGAGGAGTAGAACACTGGAAATAGGGGCTGGAGAAATGGCTCAGTAGTTGAGTGCACTGCCTGCTCTTCCGGGGGTCCTGAGTTCGGTTCCCAGCAACCACATGGTGGCCCACAACCATCTGTAATGAGAACTGATGCCCTCTTCTGGCCTGTGGGCATACATGCGGACAGAATATTGTATACATAATAAATAAATAAACAAATATTTTAAATAGCCGGCGGTGGTGGCGCACGCCTTTAATCCCAGCACTCGGGAGGCAGAGGCAGGCGGATCTCTGTGAGTTCGAGACCAGCCTGGTCTACAAGAGCTAGTTCCAGGACAGGCTCCAAAACCAAAGAGAAACCCTGTCTCGAAAAACCAAAAAAAAAAAAAAAGAACACTGGAAATAATCAAACTCAGGGCTGAAATCAACAAAATAGAAACACAGAAAACAATCCAAAGAATCAATGAAGTAAAAAGTTGGTTCTTGGAGAAAATCAACAAGATCGACAAACCCCTATCCAAACTAATTCAACGACCGAGAGAGAATACACAAATAAATAAGATCAGATATGAAAAGGGGGACATAGCCACAGACACAGGAAATTCAGAGAATCATTAGATCTTACTACAAAAGCCTGTATGTCACAAAACTGGAAAATGCAAAAGAAATGGACATTTTTTTAGATAAGTACCATAGACCAAAGTTAAACCAAGACCAGGTGAACAATCTAAATAGACCCATTAGTTGCGAAGAATTAGAAGCTGTTATCAAAAACCTCCCTACCAAAAAAAGCCCAGGAGCAGATGGTTTCAATGCAGAATTCTCCCAGAACTTCCAAGAAGAGCTAATACCTATACTCCATAAGGTATTTCACAATATAGAAACAGAAGAGTCATTGTCAAATTCCTTTTATGAAGCTACAGTTACCCTGATACCAAAACCTCACAGAGACTTAACCAAGAAAGAGAATTACATACCAATCTCACTCATGAACATGGACACAAAAATTATCAATAAAATCCTGGCAAACAGAATCCAAGAACACATTAGAAAAATTATCCATTATGATCAACTAGGCTTCAACCTTGAGATGCAGGTTTGGTCCAACCTATGCAAATCTATCAATGTAATCCATCATATAGATAAACTGAAAGAAAAAAAAAACATATGATCATTTCACTAGATGCTGAAAAAGCATTCGACAAAATTCAATACCACTTTATGATAAAGGTCTTGGAGAGATTAGGGATACAAGGGTCATACCTAAATATAATAAAAGCTATTTACAGGAAGCCGACAGCCAACATTAAATTCAGCGGAGAAAAACTCAAAGCCATCCCAAGAAAATCAGGAACACGACAAGGCTGTCCACTCTCTCCATACCTCTTCAATATAGTGCTTGAAGTTCTAGCAATAGCAATAAGACAACATAAAGAGATCAAGGGGATTCGAATTGGAAAGGAAGAAGTTAAACATTCGTTTTTTGCAGATGATATGACAGTGTACATAACCAACCCCAAAAACTCTACCAAAGAACTCCTACAGCTGATAAACACCTTTAGTAATGTGGCAGAATACAAGATCAACTCCCAGAAATCAGTTGCCTTCCTATACACTAAGGATAAGGAAGCACAGAGGGAAATCAGAGAAGCATCACCTTTCACTAAAGCCACAAATTGCCTAAAATATCTTGGGGTAATTCTGATGAAGGAAGTGAAAGATTTATTTGACAAGAACTTTAAGTCTTTGAAGAGAGAAATTAAAGAGGACACCAGAAAATGGAAGGATCTCCCTTGGTCATGGATTGGGAGGATCAACATAGTAAAAATGGCAATTCTACCAAAAGCAATCTATAGATTCAATGCAATCCCCATCAAAATCCCATCAAAATTCTTCACAGACCTTGAGAAGACAATAATCAACTTTATATGGAAAAACAAAAAAAAAAAAAAACCAGGACAGCCAATACAATCTTATACAATAAAGAATCGTCTGGAGGCATTACCATCCCCGACTTCAAACTCTATTACAGAGTTACAGTTGCGAAAACAACTTAGTATTGGCCTAAAAACAGAGACATTGAACAATGGAATAGATTTGAAGACCCGGATATTAATCCACAAACCTATGTACACCTCATTTTTGACAAAGGAGCTAAAAGTATACAATGGAATAAAGAAACCATCTTCAACAAATGGTGCTGGCATAACTGGATGTCAACCTGTAGAAGAATGAAAATAGATCCATATCTATCACCAGGCACCAAAGTCTAAATCGATTAAAGACCTCAATATAAATCTGTCCACACTGAATTTGACAAAAGAATAAATGGGAAGTACTCAACAACACATGGGCACAGGAGACCACTTCCTATGTATAACCCCAGCATCACAGATATTAAGAGCATCATTGAATAAATGGGACCTCCTGAGACGGAGAAGCTTCTGTAAAGCAAAGGACACTTTCACTAAGACAAAAAGTCAACCCACTGACTGGGAGAAGATCTTCACCAACCCAGCAACTGACAAAGGTCTGATCTCCAAAATTTATAAAGAACTCAAGAAACTAGGCTGTAAAAGGCTAATCAACCCAATTATAAAATGGGGCACTGATCTGAACAGAGAATTCTCAACAGAAGAAGTTCAAATGGCCAAAAGACACTTAAGGTCATGCTCATCTTCCTTAGCGATCAGGGAAATGCAAATCAAGACAACTTTAAGTTGATGAGAGTGGGGTAGTTGATTGGGGGAGGGGGAGGGATATGGAAGTCGGTGGCGGGGAAGAGACAGAAATCTTTAATAAATAAATAAATAATAATAAAAAAGAAAATATCTCTAAATAGTTTTCTGCATGAAAATTTATTTCTAGATAATATTCAGTGTCTTTTATTTCATACAGTATTTCGGTTTGTTAGTGGACTGTCCTGTTACTCACTAATAGGTCTCAGCAGCCTCAAACATCTTTGCAAACTTCATGCCTCAAGCAAACAAGTATTGATATTAGAGTCGTTATCTATCCTTTCAGATTCAAGGAAAATTTATATTAATGGTGCTATTTTAACTTTCCCTTTTCTCATATTTTGTAGAGATCATAATATTTGAACCATTGGACCATAAAATTTAATTTTCTAAAGCAGTTAGGTGAAATTCTGTTTATGAATTTCAGACTGACTATTTTAATTTTGTAAAAATTGCTAAAATAATAGCAACATCAATCAACTAAATTATAAACAGTATAAATTTGGTTGATCTTAAATGAAGAGAGGGTACATTCTTCTGGCAAATGAAATGCTTTCCTAACTTTACATAGATATTAAAAAGCAGTCCTGTAATAGAACATGACCATTTTCCATAAAAATCTTTTATCATTTAATTAGTGTCAGTAAGTATAATTATCACACACAAATAAACACACACATACACACAAACATGGACAAACACACCCATACACTCACACAGAGGTATACACACATCGAACACTCACACACACAGAGATAGACATACACCCATAATATGAATTCTGGAAAATTTAAATGCTCATTCCTACATATTTTCCATCAATAATCTCATTAAATAAAATTTTGTGCATATTTCTAAATATTACCATGGTATGACACTATTTATTTATTTATTTATTTATTTATTTATTTATTGAGACCAGATTCCTCTGCAGCTTTGGAGCCTGTCCTGGAAGGAGTTCTTTTAGACCAGGTTGGCCTTGAACTCACAGATATCTGTGTGCCTTTGTATCCTGAGTGCTGGCATTAAAGGCATGCGCCACCACCACCAGGCGTGACATGAAAGTTTTACACTTTCAAGTAACTGACAAGTGACCTTTTGGATCTGGTTATAAGGAAAAGGCATACCCAGAAGAGTAACCCCACAGGTCTTGACCCAAGGAATTCAGAGAAAAAGGAAGGTGTCTGTCCTTAGGACTCACTATCAGGTTTAAAGAGTAGAAAATATGGTCACTATATTATGTTGGGATATGTAAAATGAATGCCTATAGAAATATCTTTGCCCATGTGTGTCATATGATAGCTAATCAGAGATGATTGTTAGAGTTGAAATCAATATTAATGTTTAGTCAACAGGTGACATGAAACAAAGTAGAAAAATGAGTGACACTGAGTTTTTAATTATTTCCATTATTATACATGATAGAGACAATATATTTAAACCTGTGCATGCAAGATGAGAGAACATAGTCTTTACCAATGAGAATGGAAAACAAACTTGATTTTTGTTGTTGGTAAGAAAGGTAGTGGTTTCTCTTAAATGGTAACAAAAGTATCACCCTGAAAATGAAGATTAAGTCAGATTCATCCTCCAAATACAGTATCATGGTAATTCCATACTCCCGTCCACTAAATAACAATCTGATTGTTTTGTGGATCTAATTTACATTATATTGTAATTTGAATAGCATGATCACTGAAGACTTGGGCTGATCGCGATGGTATTAGAAGACTTTATGTTCATGTTTCCTCACTAGAAAGAATAGAATAAATATTATTTTCCCAAAGATCAGACCATTTTGAGTGTCATTTGATCAAGTACTAAATTAAACCATGAACTCTAGAGTGTAGACTTGGGAGAAATGTGAAGGTTCCATTAATAGGCTTTCATGATTCTCTTGTGTTATGTTTTTGAAAGTGGTTAGTATTGAGATGAGTGAATTCTCTAGAAAAGTAGTTTTTATTTTTTTTTGCATCACGAAACACTGAAAAGTGATGTCATACCACCATATAAACTTCATTAAATGTGTCCACAGTACTTGGGGAAAATTTATTATTTTCTGTATTGACCAACCCAGGCTAGAGGAAATTGGAGCAGTTGGCACTTTTTTTATTGCATATGATGGAAGGACACTAAGTAAACAATGTTAATTCTGCAGAATTATACTGAACATGTCTCTGACATTGGCATTCATGCAATGTAGGAAAAGGTCAAACTTTGACTGACTCCTGAACAATATGAAAAACTTGAGAAATTTGCTAAGCAAAAGAACATTCCACCAGAAAACATTCAAGATATTCTGGCTACAGGTAACATCTTTGAATACTTTGTTCACCAAAACATTTATAAATATGTATGTGTATATATGTATATTGATGTTTATACATAATATATGTATGTATATAGACATACTGAGTTTATCTGCCTATTATCTATCTATCTATCTATCTATCTATCATCTATCTATCTATCTATCTATCTATCTATCTATCTATCTACCTACCTACCTACCTACCTATGCAGTAAGATACCTGATTCAGATTATATCTTAGTTGGAATCTATCTTTCAGTTGTATTTCCAGCAATAATTCTTGGGGAACTGCTTTTATTATCTTATGAGAACATTTATGTCACTCCTTACCCTACTTATGTTGCTTTACAGATTCTTGTCTGAAATAAGTGCCTTCTGTAGTTAAATAGAAACAGAAGCTATGCCTAAACACCTTGATAGTTGAATGGATTTGTGCTCATTACATAAAAATTTAGAGATAAGTATGTGAATGAGGAAAAAATAAACTCCAAATTATGCAAAATCAAGACTGGATATTATGTGTCTTTTACTGCAGAAAATCTTACAGTGATATAAATGAAGGATAGAATATTTTTTATTTATAAAGCAATATGAAAGTTTTATTTAATTGAGAATTGCTAATATTTTTTTGTTTTTTTTTCCTTTTTTATTACTTAAAAATATACCAATCCAAATTCCTACTCCCTCCCCACCTCGCAGTCCTCTCCCTCTCCCTCCACAAATTCTCCCACACCCCTCTAACCATAAGAGAGCGCCATGCACCCCACCCAGTGTCAAGTCCAAAGCCTTCCCTACTATGTCGAGGTTGAGCAAGGTTTACATCCAAAGAGAATAGGATCCCATGAAGCCGGCATATGCAAGTAGAGACACATCCTAGTGTCACTATCAGTGGCCCCTCCAGTCTTCCCCAGCTGCCATTCTCCCTTTCAAGGGGCTTTGTTGTTCCCATGCTGGTTCAATCCCAGTCCAGTTGGAGTTGGTGAGCTACCATTAGCATGAGCAAATTGTCTCAGTGGATGATCCCCTCATGGTCTTGAATTCCTTGCTCATACTCTCACTCCTTCCACCCCTCAACTGGATCTTGGGAGCTCAGTTCAGTGCTCCAATGTGGGTCATTGTCTCTGTGCCCATCTGTTGTTGGATGAAGGTTCTATGGCGATATTTTTATATTGAGGAATATTCCATCAAGGGAATGTTCTTTGTCATTTCAAAAATCTTACTTTAGTTACGATTGTGGCATATTATTTGTCACAGATATGGTAAAAGCATGTTGATCTTTTCAGTATATTCCTTGAAACCTCTCAATATAAATTTTCATGTATGGTACAGAATGTCATTATTTCCTATCAAAAGGCCTCCTATAGAATCCAAAATACAAGGTGTTAGTGATTTCTAGGAGAGGAATTATTTGTGTACAATCCATTCTTTGTACTCCGTATTGTATTATTGATTTTACATTCATGTACTCTTAAGGATGAAATATTTTATGTCTGTTCAATCATGCTTTAATTTTTACTTTCATGTCAACAGAGATGACAGGAGGAATGGAATTATGAATCATATCCTCTTCATCATTGCAACAGCATCACATATAAATCACCATTTATTTTTAAATGGATTCTACCCTCTCCTGTGAAATCAGGATACCACATACTAAATTTCTGATCTCTCTTCCCTCATCCTTCTTATGATCTACAAACTCTCCTTACTTTTTGAATGATTAAATAAAGTGTTTCAAGAAGCAATAAAAACCTTGTGAAAGCGATCTCGCTCAAAAAACACATAAATACTCACTAAGATAATGAAAAGAATCACTGTTGTAACAAATTGTATCTGTTCTACTAAAGCTTATTGTAATAATTGGAAATTTTGCAATTACTGGAGAGCAATGTGCACAAACACTGCAGAATTAGATTCTATGTTTTGTTTCATATTTTCTTTCAGCTGAAAATTGTGATTTGTGGTTGAACTGTCCTAAGGCACTGAAAGTTTTCATATAACAAACTCGTTGGTTCTGCCCCCATGTTACACATTATTTAAAAGATAGAATGAAGTATGTTTTTAAAAGTCCATCTGAAGAGATTATCTTACGTTAAATGACTTCAGTAAGCAAATGAATCAGGATATTCTTAAATAGTGTGAAAGGAAATAGTTTCTTGTTGAAAAAATCCGTTACTTAACCTTTCTATGTGCATCCTGTAAAAAAAGTGACTTCAGAAAAAAATGCTTGATAAACATTTTGTGAAAATTCTGTATATTCAGTGCATATTTACATCATTTCACTCAAATTACCCAAATAATTGCTCCTACTCTTATGCCCCCAATGTTTTCATTCAATTTCTCCAACTTCTGCATGAGTATACATATTTATTTGAAGTGTGTATGTGTGTGTTTGTGTGTGTTGAGAGAGAAGAGATTGAAAATAAATTTATAGTCCAGCAGTGTCCATTTAGTGTTTCTAATATGTATTCATGTTCAGTGCTGGCCCCTCATATAGAGGTAAAAGGAATCTGACTACTACTTTTACTATCAGAAGTTGCTTTGTAAGCTGCTAAGCCTTTAAATGGCATGGAAGTTCTAAAGCTCACCATTCACATCATGATAACATAGCTAGCTAGTTTGCCTAATCCGAGAGGTAACTCAGAGGTGATTAGTTGAACTTACATCCTGAGCTATAGAAGTTAAATCATGATTGGTTTCATAAACTTTTCCAACTACCATGTTCTTTTCACCAGCAAGTGTATTTTCTATGCGTATTCTGAATGGTAATTACTTAATCAAGACTGCTAGAGAGCAATGATCTCAATGGATACAAATAATCACCATGGCAGGTACTGAAAATAAAACATACTGTCAGGGTTGTGATCAGCTGTGGAAAAAAGAGCAGTTTGACACTTTTTAGTTAATGACTCCATTTGGGTGAAAATATATCCACTCATGTGCTGGACTGTTAATATTTTCCTTCTTTTAAACAATCCTGAATCTTCTAGAACATATCTGCCCTGGTGATTATTTGTATCCATTGAGATCATTGCTCTTTCTGAATCCTTTCTCCCATCTTCTTCCATTAAAGCAACTCAGTGAATAACAGCATGGGTGAACTAAAAATCCACCATCTTCACGTGTGGTTAGTGTAGGTGTCTATTTAAATATGTATTCATCCTGCTGTTCTTCACCAGTTGAAGCCATTCATGGTTTAGGATGACACACATGTTCATCCTGCCATTATTCACCAAGTGAAGCTATGGCATGGTTCAGGATGACACGCGTGTTCATCCTGCTGTTCCTTACCAACTGAAGCCATGGCATGGTTCAAAATGACATGGTATGGTTCTCAGACTCATTGTCTCACTCCTTTGCAGCTAGGATTGAGCTTGAACCATGGGAATAGCAATCAAGATGGAGGCAGAAGACTGGTTATACTTCTTAGGAATTCCGTGTTTCTTAAAAGAAAATGCTTTAAACTGGAGAAATCCTGTCCTTATGATGTGTCATGAGTGCCCCTGAGGAAGATAAAAACTGATATGCCAACTACAGCAGCAGAAGACAGAAAATCTTGCATCCGAGTGGTATCTCTTAACAGCTAAATCAATACCAGTAGGTACTTAGCTATAAATTTCCTTTTGTGAGAGGGAAAAATAAATCAAATAAATCTTTGTTTCACTTGTAAAAAAAAAAGACTGCTAGAGTTGATTTAAATGTCAATCTTAGTTGGTAGTACTCTCATGGTACAGAGATAATCTTCCTTAATCAAACGTCAGAATGCCTTGCTTCTGCTGATGTGTTGCTATAATAGCCTGAATCTCCCAAAGGTGTCAGCTTTGCAAGTGAACAATGCCAGGGATCCTCATTTTTTTGTCTCCTCAGCAAAAAGAACATCAAGTAAAGATGACTCCATTTCAAAACCTGGATTATAGGACTAAAAAGCATGTTCTCAGAAAGTGAAACACAAGTGTCTGAGAAACACTTAAATGTGTTCAAAATCCTCAGCCACCATAGAAATAACATTAGGGAAATAACAAAATTTAGAAATTTTCTCATATTGCTGGTAGAATGAACAAAATAAATAATGGAAATGATGCAGGGAAAGGGCTGCACTTGGTTCTGGTTGGTGTAAGGCAAAACAGATTTAGTTGATATCAAAATCAATGGGGAGATCCTATAAAAGACATATCAGTTTACTACAAGTCCTTCAAAGAAGAATAGCAATCAAATTCTCTTAACATTTTATTTCAGAAATCCACAAGGATGGCTTTGCAGATGCCGCTGTCCCCTCTCACCACTTTCTGCAGCCATGGTTAACTCCACCGTGTTCTTCGACATTGCGGCCAATGATGAGCCCTTCGGCCGCATCTTCTTCGAGCTGTTTGCAGACAAAATTCCAAAGACAGCAGAAAACTTTCGTTCTCTGAGCATTGGAGAGAAAAGATTTGGACATAAGGGTTCTTCCTTTCACAGGATTATTCCAGGATTCATGTGCCAGGGTGTTGACTTCACATGCCATAATGGCACTGGCGGCAGATCCATCTACAGAGAAATATTTGAGGATGAGAACTTCATCCTGAAGCATACAGGTCCTGGCATCATGTCCATGGCAAATGCTGGACCAAACACAAATGGTTCCCAGTTTTTTATCTGCACTACCAAGACTGAGTGGCTGGATGGCAAACATGTGGTCTTTGGGAAGGTGAAAGAAGACATGAATATTGTGGAAGCCATGGAGCGTTTTGGGTCCAGGAATGGCAAGACCAGAAAGAAGATCGCCATTTCTGACTGTGGACAACTCTAATTCTTTTGACTTGCGGGCTTCTTACCCACCAGATCATTCCTTCTGAAGCTCAGGAGAGCACCACAGCCCCATCCGCTCACAGTACCGTGTAATCTCGGCTCTCACTGAAGTTCTTTAGGTTCCATATTTTCCTCATTCCCCTTTAAGTATAGCTGGATTGCAGAGTTAAGTTTATGATTATGAATAAAAACTAAGTAAGAACTTAACAAAAAAGAAAAAAATAAATCCACAAGGATGAACCCAACTAAGAATCTAAGTAATAGTTTAGAGGGTACCTAAAATGTCCTCCCCATGTAATAAGATTGATGGCTACCTTAATTATCTCCATATAACCTTCATCTAGTAACTGAGGAAAGCAGGTGCTGAGATCCACAGCTAAGCACTGGGATGAACTTCTGGAGTCCAGCCATAGGGAGGGAGGAGGAGTGATATTACAAACCAAGGGCCAAGACCATGATGGAGAAACTCACAGAAATAACTGACCTGAGATAGTGAGACTGAGAGCTGGGTAATCTGCCCGAAACCAACTAGGGCCTCTGAATGTGGGTGACAGTTGTGTGGCTTTAGCAGTCTGTGGGACCAGTAACAGTTGAGCTAGTATGCATCCTTGGTATATGAACTGGCTCTTGTATCCCATTCCTTATGAAGGGATACCTTGTTCAGCCTTGATACAGGGGGGAGACCCTCCGTCCTGCCTCAAGTGAAGTGACAGACTTTGTTGACTCCCCATGGATGGCCTCACCCACTCTGAAGAGTTGATGGGGAAAATGGAAGGATGAGAGGGAGAGTGAACTGTGATTAGAATATAAAATAAGATTATTTTTAAAATAAAATATAAAAAGAATTCAACTCCAGTCATACTTTGGAGGGAAGCACATTTCCTAACTGAAGCATCCCAGTGCCCTTGTGGGTTTGAATTTTAATTCGTAATGATACAAATAATGTAGAATGTAAAGAATCACTTCCAAATATGTTATATATTGCCAGTTTTAACTTAATTTGCAACAAAGAACACACATACACAGAAAGAGAGAGAGATAGAGAGAGAGGAAGAAAGGGAGAGTGGCATGCATTCATGTATGTGTGCATACATTTGTGCACATATGTACAGGTTTGGTTTAACATAGAGAATTTTGTGAATATAATAAATCATATAATATACTTAAGGTAACAAAGCATGTGATTAATTCAATAGATGAAGAAAAAGCCTTTGATAAAATCCATCATCCTTTCAAGATAACATTCCGAGAGAGAGTAGGAAAGGAAGAAATATACTTCAAAATATTAAAAGCTATATCTGAGAAACATACTGTCAACAGCATCATTTATGTAGAAAACTAGCAAGGAAACCCACTGAAATCTTCAAGAAGACAAGCTGCCCATTTTCCCCATTCCACTACAATGAAGTGTTGGATGCCTTACTGTGAGCAATACAGAAAGCGAAGGAAATTATAATCACACACTTATGAAAAGATGAATTTATATCATTGCCATTTTCAGATGACATGGTAACACATGTCTAAATTGTACCAGAACACATGTAGTAGAGTCAACACAGTCAGCAGCATTATAAGGAAAGAATCAGATTACAAAAATCAACATCCTTCCTATATACCAACAGAAAATCACCTTAGAAAGAAGTCATAGACAGAATTCCATTTTCAATAGCATGAAAAGAGAAACAATCGTGGGTTATGCATAAACAACAAGAAGAAGCTAAATTTCTAATGTCAGGAGAAAGTTTAAGAAGAAATCCTATAAAATGAAAAGGAATTTAATAATCATAGAATGATTATATTAATATTGTGTAAGTGATAATCTTGCAAGATAAACCTAGCTAACTACTCAGGACTAGTGATGTGATGTATGGTGAA
Organism: Microtus oregoni; assembly: GCF_018167655.1. Classification (NCBI taxonomy): domain Eukaryota; kingdom Metazoa; phylum Chordata; class Mammalia; order Rodentia; family Cricetidae; genus Microtus; species Microtus oregoni. The sequence continues at coordinate 1,472,194 of NW_024544787.1, read as the reverse complement.
ATAACTGCTACTTTCTTAATCCGGTATAGCCCCTAACAATAGCAGCAGCCAAAGAGCAAAACCAACAAAATACATACACACACACACACACACACACACACACAGAAACAAATCATGTGCTTATACCTACAGAAAATTACATTCTTCACCTCTTATGAAAAACAAAATTCTTCTGTTTTCAATACATTGGACCATTACAGAAAAACCACAATCAATCAGAGGCAAAGATGGGGAGCATAGTCCCAATGGATATTTGTAAAACATTCCCATACCTAAGGTTCAGGAATGAGAGGTGTATGAAAGGACATAAAGATAGAAGGATCTAGAGGACCATGATGTTTGGTTTGAGATTCTATATCCTATCAGTATCAGAAGCCACAACCACAAAGTGTCATCTATATGACTGCCTCAACAGTAACAGAACAAGGAAGACAACACTATGGATGCCAAAGTAGATACTGGGGAAATATCACGAGGCCTCAGCCCTACAGATATTACACACATGCAACTAATGAACATGAAGACTTGGAGATGATATCTTTCCATGGAGGAGTAGAGTAATTGGTTATTCAATACCAAATGGTCAGCTTGTAAACACATAATTAACATTTTACAGACCGAGCAGGCCATTTTTATCTATTTGGAAAACATAGGAAAAAACAGACACAAATATGTTAGTAAGGACAATTCCTGCAAAAGAATCTATAAATATGGAAGAGAGTACAAAGAGCATATGGTGATGTAATTCTATCATAATCTTAAAATGTAGACAGAATAATAAAACTTGCAATCTGGTACAGGTACAAAAATAGATGTATAAACCAATAGAATCAAGTAGAAAACCCATATTCAAGTTGTTATGATTGTTCATCACTTTAAAAGACAAGCCACACCCACTTTCTGCAGCACCTCCTTTTCTCGCCATCTTGGCTTCTTGCTCTGTTCCCTTTCCCGCTCCCTTTTCTTTCTCTCTCTGTTCTCTTTTCTCTCTTCCATTTCTCTCCCTCTCTTCTCTCTTCCCTCTCTTTTCCCCCTTTTCCTTCCCATTCCATAATGAATATCCAATTCTATTCTGTACGATGTGTCTGTGCCTCCTACTCGCCACCTGCTCACACAATCGGGCTAGCCAGGACCAAGCCGTCACTGCATGGATGGGCCCTGCCCGGGTAGGTGCAGGTGTATACATAGGTGGGAGGAGTAAACAGAACAGAATGCTGGGAGAAAGAAGCTGGATCAGGGTGTCGCCATTGTTCTCCCACTCCAGATAGATGCAGGTTAAGATCTTTCCTGGTAATCGCACCTCGTGTTGCTACATAGATTATTAGAAATGAGTTAAGAGGCTGAAACTAATGGGCCAGGCAGTGTTTAAAAGAATACAATTTCCGTGTAATTATTTCGAGGCATAAGCTAGCCAATGCGGGTGGCCGGGTGCCGGGGACACAGCCTTGCCACTCGTACTACAACAAAATGGAAAAAAGAAAGCATATTTAACAAATTGTGCTGGCATAACTGCATGCCAACATGTACAAGAATAAGAATAGACCCATATCTATCACTATGCACAAAACTCAAGTCCAATTGGATAAAAGACCTCAACATAAAGCCAGCAACACTGAACCTTATAGAAGAGAAAGTAGGAAGTACATTTGAACACATTGGCACAGGACACCACTTCCTAAATATAAGCACAGAAGCACAGACACTGAGAGAAACAATTAAGAAATGGTACCTACTGAAACTGAAATGCTTTTGTAAAGCAAAGGACACAGTCAACAAGACAAAATGACAGCCTACAGAACGGGAAAAGATCTTCACTAACCCCACATCAGACTGAGTTCTGATCTCCAAAATATACAAAGAACTCTAGAAATTGGTCATCAAAAGAACACATAATCGAATAAAAATGGAATACAGACTTAAACAGAGAACTCTAAACAGAAGAATCAAGAAATGGCTGAAAGACAGTTAAAGAAATGTTCAACATCCTTAGTTAATGATGCCTGTATTTATTGCCAGTGGACATCTAATGATTTTTGTTCTATTATTTATACAGTCGACTTATGCTGGAGAGGTTGTGAGGAAAAAGGAACACTTCTGCATTGCTGGTGGGAATGCACGCTGGTACAGCCTCTTTGGATGTCAGTGTGGCAATTTCTCAGAAAATTGGGAAACAGCCTTCCTCAAGACCCAATAATAGCACTTTTGGGTATATTTACAAAGGATGCTCAATCATGCCACAAGGACATGTGCTCAACTATGTTCATAGCAGCATTGTTTGTCAGAGCCAGAACCTGGAATCAACCTAAATGTCCTTCGATGGTCGGGGTCCAGTGCTAGCCTGGACCATAAATTATTTCTCTTGACCAGACCTCAACATAAACTATCTTTGCCTCTCTGGACTGTCATGGAGGCATGGGAATACAACTCCCATGGCTTTAATGGGAAGAGGATTCTCAGTGGTCCCTCATGAAGTCTTGAGTTCAGATCCTGAATAATTCCTCCTGCATTATTTTCCAAACTGTCTTTTTACCAAAATGTAAACTGAAGGGTAAATACATTAGCATTCTGTATCCTAGGTAACCAGGCTTTTAGTCACGTCCACATCTACCTATCTGCTCTGTATGCTACCTGGCACGTGGGCTTAAATCAGCATCTCTATCAGGCATCCTCCAAATTACAAATAAACAACATCCCGACCTTTTGTTAGGTTAGCACCAGCCTGTCTGGAAGGTAACTTGACCACTTTAAATACTGACTATGACTTTATAGCCTGGCTGCCATACCATATAGTAATAGGGGCCTACACTCGACCAAAGAATGGATAAGGAAAATGTGGTACATTTACACAGTGGAGTACTACACAGCAGAAAAAAAATAATGACATCTTGACTTTTACAGGAAAATTGATCCACTTAGAAAACATCATTTTGTGTGAGGTAACTCAGACACAGAAAGACAATTATCACCTGTACTCAGTCATAAGTGCTTTTTAAACATAAAGCATAGAAAAATAGCCCACAAAATACAATCCCAGAGAATGTAGACAACAATGAAGACACTGAAAGACATACATAGATCTAAGCTATATTGGAAATAGAAAAAGACAAGATCTCCTTAGTAAATTAGGAGCATGGGGACCTTGGGAGAGGGTTGAATGGGAGGGGAGAGGCAGGGAAGGGAGTAGAGAAAAATGTAGAGCTCAAGAAAAATCAATAAAAATGAAAAGGGAAGACACCTACACTGGAGAAAAGGCTGCATCTTCAAGGAATTCCGCTGAGAAAACTGGGAATCTACTTGCAGTACAATGAAATTGAATCCAATCTAACACTTTGCACAAAAATTATATACATGAGGATCAAGACCACAATCTGAATCCTGAAACAGTAGAAACACTAGAAGAAGACATAGGCAAAAAAAAAAAGAAAGAAAAGATAGGCAATATCTTACAAGTTGTAGGTGTTGGTCAGGATTTTCCAAACAGGATACCATTTGCCAAAGAATGGAGGCAAATTATTGGCAACTGTACCCTCACAAAACTGAAAGTCTTCCATACTGCCATGAAAACAATGTAGGATGTGGAGGATAGTATCACTAGAACAGGAGAGATTTATGGGCAAAGATATTTCTAACACATTCTTTTTTTCTGTGAGTATTGATTTTGACCATCATGTCAAGGAAGTCTGTAGGAAAGTTATTAAGAAACAGTAGTAAATGAGTGATCTATTTGGTTTGAAAAGGTCAACAAACAGAAAAGTGTATCATCAATTTGAATTAAGAATGTAAGTGGATTTCTTCACTTACTTTGATTCACTGATAACAGGAAAAAAACCACATGAACACTAAAAGTGAATTAACTTTCTCCTAATACTTTTCCAATAGTCAGCCATTTTTAAGAAATATTCTTATATGAATTGCATAATCTATGCTTTTCTAAATTTGAAGAGAAGCATGTATTTGGATGTGAATGATGATCCAATCTCTAAAACACAAGTCATAACCATATCTTCATATATTTCCGTGTGAGCAAGTATAAACAAATTGTAGCAATGTTTAGTTAACCAGTTTAAATTAATGTAATGAAGCATATATTACGTTTTTATTATTGCTTACATTATTTCAAAATATTAAGAATCCAAACATTATAGAAAATATTAAATCCAGAGCCTACAGCCTCCACAACAGCAGGCCTGAGTCAGTGACTTCCAATTGAGCAGGACTGAGGTAGCAACCTCCACAGGAGCAGGTACAAGGGAGCAACCACTGAGAGAGCAGGACCAGCCAGAGACCTCTGCATGACTGGGCACAAGTCAGGGACCTCTGAGTTAGCAGGCCTAAGACAGGGACATCTGTGGGAATAGATTTGATCCAGCAACCTCCATCAGAACAGGACTGATCCAGTATCCTCCACCAGGGCAGGCCTGACACAATGACTTTCACAGAAGCAGGTACAAGAGAGCAGCTACTGAGGAATCAGGCCAACATCAGAGACTTCTGCGGGATTTGACACAAGCCATGGACCCTGAGGGAGCAGACCCAAGTCAGTGTCCTTGGAAGTAGGCCCAAGCCAGGGACATCGGAGGAACAGGTCTGAGCCAGTGACCACCGCTGGAGCAGGGCCAAGGAAGCGATCTCCACAGGAGCAGGTGAAAGGGAGTCACAGGCCCAAGTCAGAGACCTCTGTGGACTGGGCTTGAGTCAGCGAGAACCTACCTGGGAGCAGGCCTGAGCTAGCAACCTCTACAGGAGCTGGCTTGAGCTAGCAACCTCTGTTAGAGCAGGCCCAAGGCAGCAACCTCAGTGGGAGCAGCCCCAAGCAAGCAATCTCCATTGCAACAGCCCAAATGACCCTCAGAATTTCAGAGTGACTTCCAGGAAGGCTGGGCAAATTCTGGGAACACCAACTGACCTCTGGGGGTCTGGAATCATGGCACTGACTGTACCATGAGGAGCTACCACCTGAGCATTTGATCTACTGACACTTGAAAGATTGATCACCAGAGAAACAGCCCAGTTACATCAATCAGGAAAAGATGAATAGACAACACTCAACACCACAAAGAACAACACAATACCAACAAAAACTACTGGCCTTATAACAGCAAGACGAACACACAAATGTCGATGAAGCAGAAGAAAACATCCTAAAATATAACTGTAGAAGAATGTTTTCAGCCCTTAAAGAAGAACTGAGAAATTCCCTCAAAGAAACAGAGGAAAAGAAAAACAAATAATTGGAAGAAATCAACAAATCTCTTAAAGAAAACCAAGAAAAAAGTAATCAAAGAGATGAAACAAATGATTCAAGACTTGAAAATGGAAATAGAAAAGATAAGGAAAACACAATCCCAGGCAATTATAAAAATGAAAATTATGAGAAAATGATCAGGAACCACAAATGGAAACATAAACAGCAGAATACAAGAAATGGAAGAGAGAATCTCAAGCACTGAATGCATTATAGAAGAAATAGACTCATTGATCAAAGTAAACATTAAATCTTACAAAAGCTTAACATGAAATATGAGACACCATGAAAAGACCAAACTTAAGAATAATAGGGATAGAAGAAGGAGAAGTCCAACTGAAAATCACAGAAAATGTATTCAACAAAATCATAGAAGAAAATTTTCCCAGCCCAAAGAAAGATATGCCTATGAAAGTACAAGAAGCATATAGATCACCAAATAGACTAGATATAAAAAGAATCCCCTACACATCATAATCAAAACACTAAGCATGCAGAATAAAGGAAGAATATTAAGAGCTGCAAAGGAAAAGGCCAAGTAACATATGAAGGCAGACCTATCACAATTTCATCTGATTTCTCAATGAAAGCCAGTATGTCCTGGTCAGGAGTTAAGAGACAGGTATTAAGAGACCATGTATGCCATCCGGGACTACTATGTCCAGGAAAATTTATAATCAACATACACAGACAATACAAGATAGTCCATGAAAGAACCAAATTTAACCATTACCTAGCCACAAACCCATCACTACACAAAATAGTAGAAGGAAAACTCCAACCCAAGGAAGTTAGCTACAACCACAAAACACAGTCAATAGATGATCTCACTAAAACAAACCCCAAAGAAGGGGAAAACACACACAATAACATTGCCAACAATGAAAATTTTTAAAAAAAAGTAACTAGCAATCACTGGTCATTAATATCCCACAATATATATGGATTCAACTCACTTATAAAAAGACACAGGTTAGCAGATTGGATATGAAAAGACAATCCATCCTTCTACGGCATACAAGAAACCCACCTCAACCTCAAAGACAGACATTGCCTCAGAATAAAGTATTTGGAAAAAAATTCCAATAAAATGGAAATAAGGAACAATCTGATGTACCTATTGTAATATCTAACAAAATAAACCTCAGACTAAAATAAACCAAAAGAGACAAAGAAGAACATTTCATATTAGTTACGGGAAAAGAATCCATCAAGAGGAAATCCGAATACTAAACATCTATGCCCCAAATATGAGGGCACCCTCATATGTAAAAGAAACAGTACTAAGGTGTAAGTCACACAACAAAACCAGCACACTAAAGTGAGAGACTTTGACACCCCATTCCAGCACTGGACAGGTCTGTCAGAAAGAAAATTAATATAGAAATAAGGGAACAAACATGTTAGAACTCAAATGGACTTAGCAGATACCTATAGAACATTCCACTCAAACATACAATAATATACCTTCTCAGAAACTAATGAAACCTTCTCAAAAATTGACCACATACTAGGTCAGACAAAGCAGACCTCACGAGATAAAAAAATATTGGAATAATCCCATGTATCTTATAAGATGAAGATTACTTAAAATTAGAATTCAACAGCAACGCTGGATTAAAAAATCTGGCAAACACACAGAAATTAAACAATGCTCACGTGAATCGTCAATGGGTCAAGGAAAAAATAAAGGATGAAATTAAATACTTCCTAAAATTCATTGAAAGTCACCAAACAACATATTAAAATTTATGGGACACAATGAAAGCAGTGTTACGTGGAAAGTTCATAACACTAAATGCCTACACGAAGAAGCAGAAAAAATCCCACAGAAGTAAGTTAACAGGACACCTGAAAGCTCTTGAACAAAAAGAAACAAACTATCCCAAGAGGACTAGTTGGCAGGAAATAATCAAATTGAGAGCTGAAATCAAAAAATAGAAACAAAAGAAACAAAACAAATAATCAATGAGACAAAGTGTTGGTCCTAACAGAAAATCAACAAAATAGACAAAACTTTATCCAAACTATCCAAAAGGTATAGAGAGAATATCCAAATTAATAAAATCAGAAAGGAAATGGGGACATAATATCAGACATGGTGGAAATCCAGAGAATCATAAGGTCATACTTTGAAAACATGTACTGCCCCAAATTGGAAAACAAAAGGTAATGGACAAAATTCTGGATAAATATCACTTACCAAAGTTAAATCAAGGTCAGACAAGCACATTAAATAGACCTATAATTGCTAAAGAAATAGAAACAGTCATCAAAGTTCTCCCAACCAAAAACAGCACAGGGTTGAATTGTTTCAGTGCAGATATCAACAAGTTTGCCAAAAAAAAAACTAATACCAACACTCTCATATTGTTCCACACAATGAAAACAGAAGTAACATTGCCAAACTCTTTTCTAAGGCTATGACTACTCTGATACCGAAAACGACACCAGGACATTACTAAGAAAGAAAATTACAGAGCAGTCTCACTCATGAACATTGATGCAAAAATACTCAATAAATTCTGGCAAAACAAGACAAAGAACACATCAGAATAATTATGCACCCATGACCAAGTAGGCTTCATCCCAGAAAAGCAGGGATGGGTCAACATATGAAAATCTGTCAATGTAATCCAACATGTAAACAAACTGAATAAAAACCACATGATCATCTCATTAGATGCTGAAAAAGCCTTCCACAAAATTCAACATCCCTTCATGAAAAAGGTCTTGGAGAGAACAGGATACAAGGAATATACCGAAAAATAACAAATAAATAAATAAATAAATAATAAGTAATATACATCAATCCAACAGCCAACACAAACTAAATAGAGAGATACTCAAAATGATACCATTGAAATCAGAAACAAGACAATGTTGTCTTCTCTCTTCATATCTATTCAAGAGGTTCTGACTAGAACAATAAGACAACAAAAGATCAAGAGGATACAAATCAGAAAAGCAGTAGTCAAACTCTCACTATTTACTAATGATAGGATAGTCTACATAAGGGACTCAAGAATTCTACCAAGAACCTTCTACAACTCATAAACACCTTCAGCAATGCAGCAGGATACAAGATTAAGTTAAAAAATATCAGTAGTCCTAATTTACACAGAAGATAAATGGACTGAGAAAAAATCAGAAAAATGTCACCATTCACAATAGCTACAAATAGCATAAAATATCTTGGAGCAGCTATAACCAAACAAACGGAAGGCCTGCATGACAAAAACTTTGAATCTCTGAAGTAGGAAATTGAAGAAGACACCAGAAAATGAAAATATCTTTCATGTTTCTGTGCAGATAGTATTAACATAGTAAAAATGGCAATCTTACCTAAAGCATTCGACAGATTCAACACAATATCAATCAAAATCCCAGCAACAAGACAGAACTGAATTCTTGGAGGAAGAAGGCAAAGTCAGAGGAACGCCATGGAACCCCCAGAGACAGAAGCTTGGAATTGTACCCAGTAAGCCTCTGCTAAGTGGTGATACACAGGTTACTAGAAGTGGATTAAGTTAGTGTAAGAGTTAGCCAATAAGAAACTGGAGCTAATGCACCAAGCAGTGTTTTAAACCACATAGTTTCGGTGTGATTAATTCGGGTGTAAGCCACCTGGGACCTGCTCCTACAGCCATGCACAAAATTCAAGCCCAAAGGGATAAAACTATCCATACTGAATCCCATAGAGGCTAATGTGGGAAGTACACTAGAACGCATTGACACAGGAGACCGCTTCCTAAATGTAACCCCAGCAGCACAGACACTAAGAGAAAAAAAATTAATAAATGGGGCCTCCTGAGTCTGAGAAACTTCTTTAAAGCAAAGGACACGGTCAACAAGACAAAACTGCAGCCTACAAAATGGGAAAAGATTGTCACAAACTCCACATAGGATAGAAGGCTGGCCTCAAATATACACAAAGAACTCAATAAATTGGTCATCAAAAGAACAAATAATCCCAGTTAAAAATGGAATACAGACCTAAACAGAGAACTTTCAACAGAGGAATTTAAAATGGCTGAGAGACACTTAGGAAGTGCTCAACATAGTTAGTCTTCAGAGAAATGCAAATTAAAATGACTCTCAGATTCCATCTTCCACCTGTAACAATGGCCAAAATAAAAAAAAAAACACTAATGAAAACTTATGATGGAGAGGATGTTGGGTAATGGGAACATTCCTCCATTGTTGGTGTGTATTTAAACTGCTACAACCTCTTTTGATATCAGTATGGTTATTACTCAGAAAATTAAGAAACAAATTACCTCAAGACTCAACAATAGCATTTTTGGGTATATACTCAAAGAATGCTTAATCAAACAAAAAATATGTGCTCAGCTATGTTCATATCACATTTTTGTCATAGCCAAAACCTGGAAACAGCCTAAATGCCCTTTGACTAAAGAATGGGTAAAGAATATGTGGTTCACTTACACAGTGGAGTATTACACAGAAGAACCAAATACTGATTTGGCATCTTTTTATTAATGAGACCTGTTTTTATTCCCAGTGGACAGCTAGTAGCATTTATTTTCTATTACTTATACAGTTAAGTTTTGGTGATTCTCTTGTAGTTATGTACCATAGCCTTTGAATTCCATGTGCTGGAAGAATAAAGTAGTCAATATAGAAGACTTAAAGGTAGCACAGGATATATCAGTATCCGTACAGGAAAACCTTCTTTAGTTTTATCATCTTATCTTCTAAGAATGTGATTATTTTGACTCATATTTCTCAGGCCACAGTTTGAAATTCATGTAACTGCACAGTGTTATGCTTAGATTCAGAATGTATTTTAAAAGGCAGCATTGATTAGACGAATCAGATACAACATGTTCATATGGATATTGACATTTACCCACCAGTAGAGTTGTGGAGTCTAAACAATTGCTTTAATGCTTTCACAAGGATAGTTCTTTCTTTCTGACAGGAACACTCAATTCGTCATCCCAACAGAACCCGACCTTTAGCCTAATCTTATTAGTTTAGGGATATGAGATAATGTGCCATTCACCAGGGCCAAAGAGCAAATACTGGACAGATGCAGGTTGTTGTGGCACAGAACCATTGGTTGATTCCATGAAACTCCCTCTAACTAACTGTATAAAAAGCTTTGTCAGTTCAGTTCCTTCACAGCAATATCTTAATTTGAGCTTCTACCAAAGAGCAAAAGCAGGTACCACCATGTTAAAGTTTCTGCTGCTGGCTTTGGCATTTGGTCTGGCTCACGCTTATGCTGAGGTAATTTCATTTGGTCTGTGAACAGGTTTGATGTTCTTCAACAGCATATTTCTGTGGATGTGATGTTTCATTCAGTTTGTCCGTGCAAGTCCATATTCATGAAATAACCTTTCTGGCTTTCACACATGTGCACTTTTTAAATAAGATTTTTCTAGGATGAAACAATTGAAAGAAGGATACAACGGGTTGAATTTCAGAGCTTACGAGGCCAGCACATGAGTAGTTCCAAAAAGTCACTGGTACCAAATGCTATGTAAATTGAGTCATCGTATTACCCTGTGTTATTCTACATCCCTAGAAACATAATTTTTAACTAATAAACAAAATATTTTTTATTTTATATTTCTTGTTAGCTTATGTATTTCTAAAGATTCAGATAAGAGACGCGAGTACCAACTCACATTCCCAGGGACTTGGTTGTTTTTTTCAGCTTGAAGGAAAGTGGGTTACCATTGCCATCGCTGCTGACAATGTTGACAAGATAGAGGAAGAAGGACCTCTGAGACTCTATATTCGTGAAATTACTTGTAGTGAAGCATGTAGTCAAATGGGAGTCACATTTTATGTCAAGTTAGCAAATTGTCAACTATGTAAACTGAGTAGAATATTTCCATTTCTCAGCATTTATGTTGTCAAACTTCCAGGGGAATGTTCTGTTTCTGGTCATGAAATTTAAGGCCTCATCTTTGGCAATGTGATTATTTTATTCCGAGATGGGTTAGCTCCCGGTATTACATGGATGTTTGATACTGTCTTCAATTCCCTGAGTGTTTCCTTAGAAATCCTTTTGGTTGGAGGACTGTGGTTGAATTTTGTGCTCTAATATTAGATGCAAGAGACTCTAAGAATCTCATTTCTAGTAAGTTGAAGGGTAAGTGTGAACATTTGGTTCATAATAATATATGTTATATTATTTAGTCAATGACATCATAAAAAGTCTTTCACAAACAAATTAGACAAATCTAATTTGCAAACCCCTTTCTTTGATGCTCTACTTTCAAAAACACTTTTTGCCATTTAGATGATTATGTTCATTGAAAGGTTGCATAACAGCATAAGAACTTACAAAGCTTACAACCATTTCTTTCTTCTAGCTATGAATGTAAGTTTTAGGTTATCAATTAAATCACTTAAAACACGTGCATATGAAACTATGTACATGTTATCATTGGATTAGAACATGAGAATTAAGATATTGAAAACCATACGCAGTGAATAGTGAAATTTGAATAAGGAAGCCATCAGAGAATTCATAGCACTTGGTAAAATTGCCACAAATAAAAAAAGTCATGTGTATGATTACAAACAGGATGCTATTTTCTAAACAAGAATTAAGAGAAGTGAGGTAAGCATAGGTACTTCTGTTACAGCTCTGTACACTGTTCATACATTTTATTATATCATCAAGTTCATTATAATACTTAAAGATATTTAATATGAATTAAAGGTTATAAAGTATAAACCAGGGATCCTCTGTTTGATTTTTAGTGCGAATGGCCAATGTTCAGAGACCAAAGCCATTGGGTATAGGCAAGAAGATGGCAAATACAGAACCCAGTGTAAGTATGGGATCTGGGAGCTTCCTCTACGAACAGAAGCATTTTGAGTGAGCACATTCATGCTGACACTTAAGGTACTGATAGGTACATGGACCTAGAACAATATTAGTTACTTGGAAATTCATCAGTTCTTCCAACCAACTGAGATATGCTACAAAGTCAGAGTAGAATGTAGGTCGTCTGAAGTTTACATGGAGAAGAACACTGAACCTGATATGTAAGTAATTATGCTAACAAAATGTCTCCAAATAGTTTCCTGCATGAAAATTTATTTCTATATAATATTCAGTGTCTTTTCTTTTCTTAAATTTGTTATTATTAGGCTATATATTTTTCTCTGCTCCCCTCCCTTCCTAGCCCAACCCCTTCTACCCTCTCCTTTGTTGTCCATGCTCCCATTTTTTTTCCATGCTCCCATTTTTCTCAAATCTGGTCTTTTTGTATATCCCATGTAGATTGTATCTATGCCAGTCTCTCTTAGGGTCCTCTTTGTTGTCTAGGTTCTCTGGGATTGTGAATTGTAGGGTAGTTTTTCTTTTCCTTATGTCTAAAAAGCACCTATGAGTGAGTACACATGATATTGGTTTTTCTGAGTCTGGGTTACCTCACTCAATATAATATTTTCTAGATGCATTTATTTGCCTGCAAATTTCAAGATGTCATTTTCCCTGCTATGTAGTACTCCATTGTATAAATGTACTATATTTTTCTTATCCATTCTCCTGAAAAGGGCTAATTACGTTGTTTCTAGGTTCTGGCTATGACAAATAATGCTGATTTCATACAATATCTCTGTTTGTCATCAGACAGGCCTGATACTCACTGATAGGTCTCAGTGGCCTCAAACATCATTGAAAACTTCTTGCCTCAGGCTGACAAGCACTCATATTACAAGCCTGAACTGTCATTCTGGATTCAGGGAAATTTTAAATTAATGGTCCTATTTTAAAGTTTCCTATTCTCTTACTTTGTAGCGGTCATAAAATTTACATCATTAAATGATAAACTTCAATTTTGAAAGGCAGTTAGGGAAAATCTGTTTAAAAAATTCAGACAGACTCCTTCAATTTTGTAAACATTGTTAAAATAACAGTAAAAATATTGGACTGAAGTATGCATAGGATGATCTTTGTTTAGATCTTGAATGAAGGGAGGGCACATTCTTCTGCCAACTTTATTGTTTTCTTAAGTTTACATGACCATTATAAAGTAGTGAAGTAATAGAAATTTACTAGATAATAAATTCATTTTATTTTTCCATGAACCACTTTTATAACTTAATAAATGTCTTTAAGATAAAATACTACACGCACACACACACACACACACACACACACACACACACACACAGAGAGAGAGAGAGAGAGAGAGATGATGATGATGATGATGATGATGATGATGATGATGATGAGAGACAGAGAGAGAATGCAAACAGAAAAACTCTCACACAGAGAGAGAACACACACACTATGAATGTCTGGTAAACTTAAAATGTTGATTCTTACATCTTTTCTATCTATAATCTAACAAGAATAAAATTTTGTGCAGATGTCTAATTAGTATGTTCTTTTTAGCATATGTATCAATTCTCCCACCAAGTATTACTATGGTATGACATCAAAGTTTTCAGTTCAGAAAACTGACAAGTGTCTTTTTGGATCTGGTTGAAAGGGGAAGGATTACCCAACAGAGTGATCCCATAGGTCTTGACACAAGGAATTCAGAAAAAAGGAAATTGTATGAACCTTGGATTCACTATCGGGTTTAAAGAGTGGAAATGATTGGTTCTCATATTATGATTGGATATGCAAAATGAATGACTACAAGAATACCTTTGCCAACATGTGTTAAATGATAGTGAATCAGAGATGATTGCTACAGTCAGGATCAATATTAATGTTTAGTCAACAGGTGATGCCAAACAAAGTAGAAAAATGAGTGGCACTGAGTTTGAAATATTTCTGTTATTACAGTTGAAGGTGACAACAGATATGAACCTGTGCATGTAACACCAGAGAACATAGTCTTTACCAGTAAGAATGTGGATAGAGCTGGCCAGACAACTAACCTGATTTTTCTTGTTGGTAAGAATGGTAGTGGGTTTTCTGATGTAGTAAGAGAAGTAGCACCCTGAAAATCGAGGTTAAGTCAGATTCACACTCCAAACAGTATTGTGGTGTTTCCAAACTCCTCTCCAATAAATGACAATATGCTTGTTGTGTGGACCAACTTTTACCTTATTTTGTAATTTGAGTTGTATGGTCATTGAAGAGTATTGGTGATGGTGAATGTTATTGGAAGTGTTTATGTTCATGTTTCCTTACTAGAAAGAAAAGACTAAATACTATTTGTCTGAAATTTAAAACATTTTGAGTGTCATTTGATCAAGTGTGTACTAAAGAAATCATAAACTCTAGAGTATAGACTCAGGAGAAATGTGAAGCTGCCATTGATAAGCATTCATGATTCTTTAGTGTTATATTTTTGAAAATACATAGGCTTGAGATGTGAGAATTCCCTAAAGAAGCTGCTTTATTTTTGCATACCTCATAAAACACTGAAAATGGAATTTGGGGAAAATTATCACTGTCTGTATTGATATACCTAGGATAGATCTTTTGAAGCAGTTGGGATTTTCTATTGCATGTGATGCAGGGATAATAAAGAAGCAATATAATTTCTCCATATTTCTTGAACATGTCTTTGACACTGTGTTTAATAAACTGTGGGAAAAGGTAAACCTTTGACTCCTGAACAATATGAAAAACTTGAAGAATTTGCTAAGGAACAAAACATTCCAAAAGAAAACATTAGAGAAGTTCTGGCTTCAGGTAACCCCAATGAATATTATTTTGGCTACAGAATCTCTCTCTCTCTCTCTCTCTTTCTCTCTCTCTCTCCCTCCCTCCCTCCCTCCCTCCCTCTCTCTCTCCCTCCCTCTCTCTCCCTCTCTCTCATAAATTCATGTATTTATATAACATATACATAATATATATATATATATATATATATATATATAACGAATCTAACTCTATCTATCTATCTATCTATCTATCTATCTATCTATCTATCTGCCTATATATCTACTCAGTAAGATCCCTGATTCAGATTATATGGATTCGTATGCAATCTTTCAGTTGCTATTTCCAGAAATAATCCTTGGGGATCTGTTATTATATTCCTATAAAAACGTTTCTGTTAATCCTTACCCCATTCATATTCTTTTGCAGATATTTGTCCTCAATAATGACTTTCTGGAGGTGAGTAGAAACAAAGGCCATGATTTGTGCTTATTACATAAAAATTAGAGATAAGTATGTCACCAAGGAAAATGTGAACTGAAAATAAGTAAAATCAAGACTGGGTATCATATGTCTTTTAAAAGAGAAAATATTACAGAGATAGAAATGAAGGATAAAATATCTTTATTTATAAAAAGATGAAGAATTTTATCTAATTCACAATTGCTAATATGCTTACATAGAAGAATACTTCATCAAGAGAGTCTGCCTTGCTATTTGTAAAAATCTTATATAACTTATGATTGTGGGGTATTATTTGTCACAGATATGGTAAAATGATGTTGATATTTTCAGCATATTCCTTGAAACCACTCAATATAAATTTTCATGTAAGGGCACAGAATATCATTATTTTCTGTTGACAGTGCTTCTATAGTTTCCACAGTACAAGGTATTGGTGATTTCTAGGATAGGACCTGTTTGTGTACCATCATTTATGTATACTCATTATATTGTTATATATATTTTTGCATCCATGAACTCTCAATGATGAAATCTTTACTGTCTGTTCAATCATGTTTTAATTTTTGCTTTCATGTCTATCTGCACAGATGACAGGAGGAATAGAATGATGCATCATATCCTCTTAACCATGGAATCAATGTCATATATAAATCACCGTTTCTTTTAAATGAATTGTCTTTTCTCCTGTGAAGTCAGAGCAGCCTATACCAAATTCCTGACTTGTATTTCCTTTCCCTTCTTATGATTTATAAGGTCTTCATATTTCTTAATGATTAAATAAAGTGTTTCAAGAAGCAATAAAGATGTTGTGAAAAGGATCTCATTCAAAAAGCACATAAATATTCACTAAACTAATAAAATAACCACTCTGGTGTAACAAATGATATCAGTATTACTAAATCAGGACTGCTGAGAAGTCAAGAAAAATGGCACTGGGTTTTGATCCTACTGCATGTACTGGCTTTGTGGGAGCCTAAGCTGTTTGGATGCTCACCTTATTAGACCGGGAAGGAGGTGGGAGGTCCTTGGGCTTCCTACAGGGCAGGGAACCCTGACTGCTCTTGGAGCTGATGAGGGAGGGGGACTTGATTGGGGGAGGTGAGGGAATGGGAGGCAGTGGCAGAGAGGAGGCAGAAATCGTTAATAAATAGATAAAAACGAAATTTGATAATTACTGGAGATCCATGATTAAGAACACTGAAGAAATAAATTTTATATTGTGCTTCATGCTTACTTTCAGCTTAAAATTATGATTTGCGGTTGAACAGTCCTAACACTCTATAAGATTTCACGGAAAAATCTCTTTGGGTCTGCCTCCATGTTACACATTATTTAAAAGAGAGGATTAAATATGTTTTCAAAAGTCTATCTGAGGAGATTATTTTTTGCTAAATGACTTCAGTAAGCAAATGGATCAGGATATGCTTTAATAGTGTACATATGACTCAGTTACATTTGAAGAATAATTTCTTAAGAATGATATTCCATAGATACCATGCCCCACATATGTGCATGTGCTGGTTACAATTTTCTCTTTGTATTGCAACAATTACTTAGGATGTAGTTAGTTATCAAATTAGAAAAGGCAGAGGCGATCTTCTTTTAGGGCTTGGAACAAGGAAAAACAAAATATATTAGAAAATGTTGTTACATACAGTTTAATGAAGTCTTAAGATATAAAGAAAGCAAAGTGCATTCAATATTCATAAACAAGAGATATGAATAAGAAACAATGATAATTTTTCTGTGAAAAATCCTGTTATTTAAACTTTCACTGTGTGACTGGCAAAACAATGTTACTTTAGAAAAAATAATTGACCAATGTCTTCTGTAAATTTGGTATATTCAGTGTACATTTACATCACATCACCTTCGTTCTCCTACTAATTAGTGCTATTCCTGTGTCCTCTTCTTGCAATTTCTCCAACTTCTTCATGAATATACAAATTCATTTCAATATATGTGTGAATATGTGTGTGTATTAAGAAAGAAGAGGTTGACACAGAAATTTATACCCAATTGTGTCCATTTAGAGTTTCTAATATGCATTTGTACCCAGTGCTGTCCTTTTATGCTTCAATTACTTATTACCCATAAGTCTCATTTTAGAAGTAAAGGGAATATGGCTACATCTTGTCCTATCAGAAGTGGCTTTCTAAACTGCCAAGACTTCAAATGGCATAGAAGTTCTAAAGCTCACCATTCACATTATGCTAACATGGGTAAAGCTTGCGCAATCTGAGAGGTAACTCAGAGGTGATTAGTTAAACTTACACCTTGAGCTGTAGAATGTAAATCATCCTTGATTCCATAAACATATTCCTCTATCATTGCTCTTTTCACCAACTATGTAATTTCTATGTATATTCTGAATGGTAATTTCTTAATCACGACTACTAGAGATGATTTAAATACTGATCTTATTTAGTAGTACTCTCATGGTGACCAGGAATAATCTTCCTTCATCAAATTGTAGAATGCATTGTTCCTGCAGATATGTTCTTATAACAGCCTGAAGCCTTCCAAAGGTGTCAGTTTTACAAGTTTACACTGCAGGAATCCTCATCTTTCTATCTCCTCAGCAAAATTAATACCAAGAAAACATATGACTCCATATCAAAACATGTATTATAAAACTAAAACTCATGTTCTCAGAGAGTGAAGCATAAATATCTGAGACACACTTCAAAGTGTTCAGTGTCTTTAGCCATCACAGAAATAAACTTGAATCTCCTTAGAGATTTTGTCTATGATGCAGGAAAAGGGCTGTACTTGGTCCTGGTTGGTGGGAGTGAAAAATGATTCAACTGTGATCAAAATCAGCGCGGGAAATGGCTGCACTTGGCCCTGGTTGGTGGAAGTGAAACCTGATTCTGCTGTGATCAACATCAGTGGGTAGGATCCTAACATCCGTTTTACCATAAGTCCTTCAAAGAATAATTACAAAACTCTGTTGACATATTTTACATTCATACACACGCACACACACACACACACACACACACACACACACACTCACATATACATTGTTTGAATGAGTGTGGGGTCCTAGGTTCTGGGAGTCCCATTTATTGTGGCTTAACCTTCACATAACCAAAGAAAGCTCGAGGAACCTAATTTTGGCCACAACATCATTTATTGAAGGAAGTTGGATTAAATTGTCATAAAGTTACTATCTTTGTCATTGTTTTGATATGGCAATGGTTTATGACTAAATAGTTATCCTTAGCATTCCAAGATAGGAGACAAATCTATTGTTCATGTTACCCCAGATAGCTGATTTATTTTAATAGGAAACCAACCCTACCTGAATATTCTTGGTCAGTATCTTTCTGTAATATAAAATATGTGAACAAAAGAAGAGCATCTTTGTATACAACAGTTCCTTTTCCTTCATTTTTAGAAAAAATGCTACTTGCAAGCAAAGCTTTGAAATCCCTAGTTAGCTGCTCTGAAGCTCCTCTTGCCAAGAATAGCATTTGAATTATAGACTCTGCTTGACACACATGCCACCCAAATAGGAAAGAATATACCTTCTTCTCTGCAGCTCATGGAACCTTCTTGAAAATTGACCACATACTCGGTAACAAAGCAAACTTCCACAGTTACAAAAAAAAATTAGTAACCACCTGGGTCTTATCGGATAACCATGGATTAAAGTTAGAATTCAACAATGCTACCCCCAGAAAGTCTACAAACTCATGGAAACTGAACAATCAACTACTGAACCACACCTGCATCAAGGAAGAAATAAAGAAAGAAATTAAAGTCTTTCTTGAATTCAATGAAAATAAAGACTCAACATACTCAAACCTATGGGACACAATGAGAGCAGTGCCAAGAGGAAAGTTCATAGCACTAAGTGCACACTTGAAGAAAACAGAGAAAGCATACATTGGGGACTTAACAACACACCTGAAAGCTCAAGAAAAAAAAGAAGCAGACACGCCCAGGAGAAGTAGAAGACTGGGAATAATCAAACTGAGGGCTGAAATCAACAAAATAGAAACACAGAAAACAATCCAAAGAATCAATGAAGTAAAAAGTTGGTTCTTGGAGAAAATCAACAAGATCGACAAACCACTATCCAAAGTAATTAAACGGCAGAGAGAGAACACGCAAATAAATAAGATCAGAAATGAAAACGGGGACATAAACACAGACACAGGAAATTCAGAGAATCTTTAGATATTACTACAAAAGCCTGTATGCCACAAAACTGGAAAATGCAAAAAAATGGACATTTTTTTAGATAAGTACCATATACCAAAGTTAAACCAAGACCAGGTGAACAATCTAAATAGACCCATTAGTTGCGAAGAATTAGAAGCTCTTATGAAAAAACTCCCTTCCAAAAAAGCCCAGGATTAGATGGTTTCAATGCAGAATTTTCCCAGAACTTCCAAGAGGAGCTAATACCTATACTCCTTAACATATTTCACAATATAGAAACAGAAGAGGCATTGCCAAATTCCTTTTATGAAGCTACAGTCACCCTGATACCAAAACCTCACAAAGACATAACCAAGAAAGAGAACGACAGACCAATCTCACTCATGAACATGGACGCAAAAATTCTCAATAAAATACTGGCAAACCGAATCCAAGAAAACATTAGAAAAATTATCCATTATCATCAAGTAGGCTTCATCCCTGAGATGCAGGGCTGGTTCAACATATACAAATCTATCAATGTAATCCATCATATAAATAAACTGAAAGAAAAAAAACATATGATCATTTCATTATATGCTGAAAAAGCATTTGACAAAATTCAACACCACTTTATGATAAAGGTCTTGGAGAGATTAGGGATACAATGGTCATACCTAAATATAATAAAAGCTATTTACAGCAAGCCGACAGCCAACATTAAATTAAGCGGAGAAAAACTCAAAGCCATCCCACTAAAATCAGGAACATGACAAGGCTGTCCACTCTCTCCATACCTCTTCAAAATAGTGCTTGAAATTCTAGCAATAGCAATAAGACAACATAAGGGGATTAAGGGGATTCGAATTGGAAAGTAAAAAGTTAAACTTTCCTTATTTGCAGATGATATGATAGTGTACATAACCAACCCCAAAAACTCCACCAAAGAACTCCTGCAGCTGATAAACACCTTTAGTAATGTGGCAGGATAGAAGATCAACTCCAATAAATCAGTTGCCCTCCTATACACGAAGGAAAAGGAAGCAGAGAGGGAAATCAGAGAGGCATCACCTTTCAC
This sequence comes from Microtus oregoni, assembly GCF_018167655.1. Classification (NCBI taxonomy): domain Eukaryota; kingdom Metazoa; phylum Chordata; class Mammalia; order Rodentia; family Cricetidae; genus Microtus; species Microtus oregoni. Next base: position 1,451,638 of record NW_024544787.1, on the reverse strand, counting down.
TTTGGCCACAAATAGCATAAAATATCTTGGGGTAACTCTGACCAAGGAAGTGAAGGATCTATTTGACCAGAACTTTAAGTCTTTGAAGAAAGAAATTGAAGAACATACCAGAAAATGGAAGGATCTCCCTTGATCTTGGATTGTGAGGATCAACATAGTAAAAATGGCAATTCTACCAAAGGCAATTTATAGATTCATTGCAATCTCCATGAAGGTCCCATCAAAATTCTCAACAGACTCTGAGAGGTCAATAATCAACCTTATATGGAATGACAAAAAACTCAGGATAGCCAATGCAATCTTATACAATAAAGCATCGTCTGCAGGCATTACCATCCCTGACTTCAAACTCTATTACAGATCTACAGTAATGAAAACAGCTTGGTATTGGCAAAATAATAGAGAAGTCGACCAATGGAATCAAATACAAGACTCGGATTTTAACCCTCAATCCTATGAACACCTGATTTTCGATAAAGGAGCTAAAAGTATACAATGGAAGAAAGAAAGCATCTTCAACAAAAGGTGCTGGAATAACTGGATACCAACCTGTAGAGGAATGAAAATAGATCACTCTCCATCACCATGCACAAAACTCAAGTCCAAATGGATCAAAGACCTCAATATCAATCTGAACACACTGAACCTGATAGAAGAGAAAGTGGGAAGTACTCTTCAACATATGGGCACAGGAGATCACTTCCTACGCTTAACCCCAATATCACAGAAATTAAGGGCAACTTTGAATAAAAGGGACCTCCTGTAATGGAGAAGCTTCTGTAAAGCAAAGGACACTGTCACCAAGACAAAACGGCAACCTACTGACTGGGAGAACATCTTCACCAATCCTGAATCAGACAACGGTCTGATCTCCAAAATATATAAAGAACTCCAGAAACTAGACTTTAAAATGCTAATTAACCCAATTAAAAAATGGGTCATTGAAGTGAACAGAGAATTCTCAATGGAAGAAGTTCAAATGGCCAAAAGACAATTAAGGTCATGCTCAACCTCCTTAGTGATCAGGGAAATGCAAATCAAAACAACTTTGAGATACCATCTTACACCTGTCAGAATGGTTAAAATCAAAAACAACAATGATATACTTTGCTGGACAGGTTGTAGAGTAAGGGGTAAACGCATCCATTGTTGGTGGGAATGCAAAACATTGGGAATCAGTGGGGCGATTTCTCAGGAAATTCAAGATCAAACTACCTCAGGACCGAGCAATACCACTCTTGGGTATATACCCAAGAGATGCCCTATCATATTACAAAAGCATTTGTTCAACTATGTTCATAGCAGCATTATCTGTAATAGCCAGAATCTGGAAACATCCTAGATGCCCTTCAATGGAAGAATGGTTGAAGAAAATGTGGAATATATACATACTAGATTACTACTCAGTGGTAAAATACAATGACATCTTGAATTTTGCATGCAAATGAATAGAAATAGAAAACACTATCCTGAGTGAGGTTACCCAGAACCAAAAAGATTAACATGGGATGTACTCACTCATAATTGGTTTCTAGCCATAAATAAAAGACATTGAGCCTATAAAATAGAGCCAGAAAAATTCTTCAAAGACCTTTAAAGAACACTACTCAACTTCTTATAAAAAAGCAAAAAAAAATACCCATGGAAGCCAAGACAATAATGTACAATAAAGGAACTTCTGAAGGCATCACAATCCCTGACTTTAAACTCTACTATACAACAACAGTACTGAAAAAAATAAAACTCATACAGACATAAAAAAAAGACAGAAGGACCAATGGAAGTGATTCGAAGATGGAGATAATAAGCCACACATCAAATAATACCTGATTTTTGACAAAAAAGGCATAAAATATAAAATAGAAAAAAAGAAATTTTATTTAACAAATGGTGCTGGCAAACTGAATATTGACTTGTAAAGGAATAAAAATAGATCCATATCTACTAACATGCACAAAACTCAAGTCCAAATGGATCAAAGACCTCAACATAAAACCAAATACACTGAACCTTATAGAAAAGAAATTGGGAAGTAAACTTGAATGCATTGACACAGGAGACCACTTCCAAATATAACCCAAGTAGCACAGAAACTTGAGAGAAACATTTAATATGCGACCTTCTGAAACTGAAAAGCTTCTATAAATCAAAGGACATGGTCAACAAGACCAAATGGCAGTCTACAGAATGGGAAAAAATCTTCACCAACCACACATCACACAGAGGTCTTATCTCAAAAATATACAAAGAACTAAAGATTCGGCCATCAAAAGTAATAATAATAATAATCCAATTTTAAAAAATGAAGTACAGACCTAAACAGAGAACTCTCAACAGAAGAATCTAAAATGGCTGAAAGACACTTAAGAAAGTGTTCAACATCCTTAAACATCAGAGGAATGCAAACCAATACAACACTGAGATTTCATCTAACACGTGTAATAATGGCCACGATGAAAACACTGATGACAACTTATGCTGAAGGGGTTGTGGGGCAAAGGGAACACTCCTGCATTTTTGGAACAGCCACTTTCAATGTCAGTATGGCAATTTTTTAGAAAATTAGGAAACAACCTTCCTCCATACCCAGCAATACCACTTTTTGGTATGTACCCAAAGGATTCTCAAAAGTACCACAAGGACATGTGCTCAGCTATGTTCACAACAGCATTGTTTGTCATAGCCAGAACCTGGAAACAAGTTAAATGACCCTTGACCAAAGAATGGATAAGGAAAATATGGTATATTTACACAATGGAGTATTACACAGCAGAAAAAAATGACAACATGAAATTTGCAGGCAAATGAATGGATCTAGAAAACATCATATTGAGTGAGGTAACTGAGACCTAGAAAGACAAATATCACATATACTTCCTCATAAGTAGGTTTTAGACATAAATAAAAACAACAGCATATAATTCACAACCCCAGAGAACCTAAACAACAATGATGATGCTAAGAGGTACATGCATGGATCTAATCCACATGGGAATTAGAAAAAGAAAAGATCTCCTGAGTAAATTGGGGGTATGGGGACCATGGAAGGGGGTGGATGGGAATGGAAGAGGAAGGAGGAAAAACAGGGAAAATATATAGTTCAATAAAATCAATAATAAGAATAATAGGTTATCTAAAAAACAAGAAGCAGACAAGGACAGTGAGGACAAAACAAATGGCAATCTTACCGAAAGCAATCTACAGATTAAGTGCAATGCCCTGTAAAATCCCATCAAAATTCTTCAAAGACCTCTAAAGAACATTACTCAACTTCATATGTAAAAGCAAAAATAAATAAATAAATGAATAAATAAACAAATCAAATCAGAAAACTAGGATAGCTGAAACAATCATGTACAATAAAGGAACTTCTGGAGACATCACAATCTCTGACTTCAAACTTTACTACAGAACTACAATACTGAAAATATTCTGGTATTGGCATAAAAACTGACAGGAGGACTAATGCAACTGAATCGAAGACCCTGATATTAATCCACACATCTACTAACACCTGATTTTTGACAAAAAAGCAAAAAAATAGAAAATATAAAATAAAGAAAGCTTTTTTAACAAATGGTATTGGCAGAACTGGATATCAACATGTAAAAGAATAAAGATAGATCCATGTCTATCGCCATGCACAAAACTCAAGTCCAAATGGATCAAAGACCTCAGTATAAAACCAAACACGCTGAACCTCATGGAAGAGAATGTAGGAAGTACACTTCAATGCATTGGCACAAACACTTCCTAAATGTGACTCTAGTAGCACAGACACTAAGAGAAAAAAATTAATAAATGGAACTTTCTAAAACTGAAAATCTTTTGTAAAGCAAAGGACATGGTCAACAAGACAAAACAACAGCCTACAAGAATGGGAAAAGACCTTCACCAACCCCACATAATACAGAGGACTGATCTCCAAAATAAACAAAGAATTCTAGAAACTGGCCATCAAAAGAACAAAATATCCAATAAAATAATCGGGTACAAACCTAAAGAGAGAACTCTCAACAGATAAATCTAAAATGGGTGAAAGACACTTAGGAAATGCTCAACATCCTTAGCCATCAGAGAAATGCAAATCAAAACAACACTGGGATTCCATATTTCATCTGTAAGAATGTCCATGATCAAAAACATTGATGACAACTTATGCTGGAGAGGATAAGGGGTAAATGGAACACTCCTCCATTACTGGTGGGAGTGCAAACGATATAGCCACTTTGGAAATCAGTATGGTGATTTCTCAGAAAATTAGGAAACAATTTACCTCAAGAACCATCCATGCAACTTTTTGGTATATACCCAAGTATGCTCAATCATACCACAAGGACATATGCTCAACTTTTCATAGCAGCATTATTTGTCATAGCCAGAACCTGGAAGCAACCTAAATGCCCCTCAATCAAAGAATGGATAAGGAAAATGTGGTACATTTACACCATGAAGTACTACACAGCAGAAAAAATAATGACATCTTGAAATTTTCAGACAAATGGATGGATCTAGAAAACATCATACTGAGTGAGGTAACAAAATCTCAGAAAGGCAAATATCATCTGTACTCACTCACAGTGGCTTTTTAACATAATGCAAAGAAAAGCAGCCTACAATGCACAATCCCAGAGAACCTAGACAACAAAGAGTACCCTAAGAGAGAAATACATGGATTTAATCTACATGGGAAGTAGAAAAAGACAAGATCTAAGTAAATAGGGAAAGTGGGAATCATGAAAGATGGTAGAAGAGGAGGGTAGAGGAAGGGAGGGGAACAGAAAATATATAGCTGAATAAAAGCATTTTTTATTTATTAGATTATTAAAAATTACCAAATCCAAGTCCACACTCCCTCTTCTTCTCCCACTCCCTTCCCTCCTCCCACACCATTTCATCCCACACCCCGACCACTCCTCAGAGAGGGTAAGGCACATTGCTTTATGGAAGGTCAAGGCGCTCCTTACTATATCTAGGCTGAGCAAAGAAGGTTTTCATCCAAAGAGAATAGGATCTCCAAAAGCCAGTACATGCAGTAACGATAAATTCTGGTGCCACTGCCAGTGCCCACCTAGTCTTCCCCAGATAAACAATTTTTTAAAAGAAAGAAATTTGCCTTCTTGTTTTAATTTATGTTTAACCCAATATATTTTCTTTCCTTCCATACTATTGTAAATGATATTCCGTACATGAACTCTTTCTAAGGTTGCTTGGCTATTGGTAGATAGAAGGGTTGTTAACATTTGTATGCTGATTCTTTGCTTGTCATGCTGCTGAAATTGTTGACTTTGCTACATGTTTTCTGGTACAATGCAGCCATGTGTTAAGTATAATACCATGGCATTTGAAAATGGGGATGATTGGAATTCATCTGTTCATATGTGTGTGATTATAATTTCATTCCCTTTCTCTATTGCTCACTGCAAGAAATCCAACATGACATTGTAAAGGAATAGGGAGAGTGGGCACTCTCTCTTCTTCAAGATTTTAGTCAGTTTCCTTGCCAGTTTTCTACATGTAGAATGGATTTTGAAGTATGTTTCTCAGAGATAGCCTTTAATATTTTGAAGTATATTTTCTCCATTTCGACTCTCCCTGGGGATTTTATCTTGAAAGTATGATATATTTTATCACTGGCTTTTTCTTCATCTATTGAATTAATCATGTGCTTTCTTGCCTTAATTATGTTGTATGATCATTATATTTATAGAATTATGTATTTTAAATCAAGCCTGTATCCCTGGAATAAATCCATCTTAATCATTGTGAACAATTCCTTTGATATGGGTGTATATTCATTTTCTAGTATTTTATTAAGTTTTTTTTAACACTATGATCCCAGTTATGTTTTTCTGTATGTGCATGAATGTTCATATGCATACATGAATGCATGCCTCTGTGTGTGTATGCAAGTGCATGTGTGTTCTTTGATAGGGATTAAATTAACACTGGCTATATATAACATATTTGGAGGTGATTCTTTACATTCTGTTGGTTTTTTTGTATCAATGCTAATAAAAACTCACATCCACATAGGCTAGGGGAATGGTTCAGTTGGGAAAAGTTCTTCCCTCCCAAGTATGACTGGAGTTTAATTATTTATTTTATTTTATTTTAAAAATCATCTTATTTTATATTCATATCACAGTTTCTTCTCCCTCTCATCCTTCCATTTGCTCCATCTTCTCCCCACCCCTATCCACTTTTCAGAGAGGGTGATGCCGTACATGGGGAGTCAACAAAGATTGTCACATTATTTGAGGCAGGATCAAGGCTCTCTTCCCTATATCTGGTTGAGCAAGCTAACCATTCATAGAAAATCGGCTTCAAGGAGCCAGTTTATGCATGAGGATAAATACTGGTTCCACTTCTAGTGGCCCCACAAATTGCCCAAGCCACACAGCTGTCACCCACATTCACGGGGCCTAGTTTGTTCTTATGTAGGTTCCTCAGCTATAAGTATAGAGTCAGTGAGCTCCTACATGCTCAGGTTAGCTATATCCGTGGGTTTCCCCATCATAGACTTGGCCCATTTGCTCGGAATATCACTCCTCCATCTCTATGTCTGGACTTCAGGAGTTCATGCCAGTGGTTAGCTGTGGATCTATGCATCTGTTTCCATCAGGTGCTGATGAAGGCTCTATGATGACAATTAAGATAGTCATCAATCTGATTAGAGGGGAAGGCCAATTCAGGTACTGTTGACAGAGGTTTCTGTCCTGCCTGGTCCCATAGCCTTTCAGTCCCCCCCAAAAGCACACAAAGATGTACATTAACATTCGCTGGTTTCCTCTTAGCTCAGGCTTCTTACTAACTCTTATAACTTATATTGGCCTATAATTAATGTGTGCATTAGCCACGTTGCTTGAAACCTGTTATCAGGAAGCATTCTCATCTTGCTTCCTCTGTATCTGGGTGTCAGCTGCAGACTGAGTCTTCCTCTTCCCAGAATTCTCCTGTTCTCATTTCCCTACCTCTACTTCCTACTTGGCTGCCCCTCCTATGCTTCCTGCCTGACTATTGGCCAATCAGCATTTCATGAAAGCAATATAACTGATAAATTTTTACAGAGTAGAAGACCATTGTCTCACAGCAAGGTACCCTCTCCACTATTGCTTAGATTCTTAGCTGGGGTCATCTGTGTAGATTCTTGAAAAAAAAAAGTCAAGATAGTTGGGTTGTAATTCTTCTTTGAAGGACTTGTGGTAAGACTGATGTCATCTTTAGGATACTCGTCATTGATTTTGACAGCAGCTGAATCAGTTTTCACTTCCACATACCTGGACCAAGTGCAGCCCTTTCCATGCATCATTTCTTTTATTGAGCTAGGCCATGCTGACACCAGTAAGACAAAATATCTAAATAGTTTTAATTTTATTTCCCTAATGCCTAAGAATATTGAACACTTTTAAGTGTCTCTCAGACCTTTGTGTTTCACTTTCTGAGAACACGCTTTTTTGATCTATAATCCAGGTTTGGAAAGAAGTCATTTGTTTTCTTCATGTTTATTTTGCTGAGAACACAGAGAAATAAGAATTCCTGGAATTCTTAACTTGCAAAACTGACTGCTTTGAGAGGTTTCTGGCTATTATAAGAATATATCTGCAGAAATAATAATACACTCTACAAATTGATGAAGGAAGATTATCTTGGTCAACATGAGAGTACTACAAACTAGGATCGATATTTAAATCATCTCTAAAGTCTTGGTTAAGAACTTAACATTCAGAATGTTCAGAGAAATTACACTGGTTGATGAAATCAACAATGGTAGTTGGACATGTTTATGGAACCAAGCATGATTAATCTTCTATAGCTCAGGATGAAAGTTCAACTAATCACCACTGAGTTACCTCTCAGATTGCGCAAACTAGCTATGTTATGACGATGTGAATGGTGAGCTTAAGAACTTTCATGCCATTTGAAAGCTTGGCAACATAGAAAGCAACTTCTGATAGTAAAAGAAGTAGCCATGTTCCTTTTACCTCTAAAATGAGACCACTCATAAGTTGTAAGTAATTGAAGACCAAGAGTCCAGCACTAAACATGAATCCATATTAGAAATACTAAATGGACTCATATGGGCTATAAATTTCTCTATCAATCTCCTCTCTTTAAATACACATCCAGGCACACACACACACACACACACATTCACACATACTTTTAAATAAATGCGAATATTCCTGAAGAACTTGGAAAAATTGGAAGAAGAGATGGGACACAAGTATAGTAGTAATTATTTTGAGATTTGTGTGAAGTGATGTAAATGTACATTGGATATACAGAACTTTTATCAAACATTAGTCCAGTATTTGTTCTGACGTCACTGTGTTTTAAAGAAACAGAAGAAAGGTTAAATAACATGTTTTAGTCAACAAGAAACTATTTCATTCTTTCTAATTCATATCTGTTGCCTATGAATATTGAATGTACTTGACTTGGTTATATCTTTAGATGAGAGACCGGATGTAGCGACACTGTCTAATATCTTTTCTTTTTCCTTGTTTAAAGCTCTCAAAGAAGCCAGGCGGTGGTGGTGCATGCCTTTAATCCCAGCACTCGGGAGGCAGAGGCAGGCGGATCTCTGTGTGTTCAAGGCCAGCCTGGTCTACAAGAGCTAGTTCCAGGACTGGAACCAAAAGCTACGGATAAACCCTGCTTCGAAAATAAAAAAAAATTGCATTGCCTTTTCTATAGCTTTCTATTTTGAGAGCTAACTACATTCTAATGAATCATTGTATCACAAACAGAAAATTGTAATAAATATATGAATATTTATAGGGATTGTTATAATTTTCATGAACTTATTCTTCAAGTGAGAATGACTCCTCAGATTTACATTATTGAGAATATCTTGATTCATTTGCTTACTTACTGAAGTCATTTAACAAGAGACAATCTCCTCATATGAACTATTGAAAACATATTTTACCCTTTATTTTAAATAATGTGTAACATGGAGGCAGATCCAAAGAGTTTGTTGTGTGAAATCTTTTAAAGTTTTATGACCATTCATCTGCAAATAACAAATTTTCAGCTGAAGGTAAATAAGAGCACAACACACAATTTACCACAGCAGAGTTCTTGCCCATGGCTCTCCAGGAATTGTAAAGTTTCCAATTATTACAGTAAGTTCTAGTAATACAGACATCATTTCTTACAGCCGAGTGGTGATTTTAATTATCTTAGTGAAGGTTTAAGTGGTTTTTAAATGAAATCCTTTTCACAAGGTCCTCATTGCTTCTTGAAACATTTTATTGAATCATTCAAAAAGTAACAGCTCATAGATCATACAAAGAGAAAGGAAAAGTAAGTCAGGACTTTGGATGGTGGTATCTTGAATTCATAGTCAAGGGGAAATTTATTCAGAAAGAAATGGGGATTTGTATGTGATGCTAATTCCATGGTAAAGAGGACATGATGTGTAATTCTCATCCTGTTGTCATCTCTGCAGACATGAAAGCAAATATTAAAACATGGTTAGTCAGACAGGAAAATTTTCATCCTTGGGAATGTATGAATACAAAATTAAATATAACAATATAGAGTATAGAGAAGGGATTGCCCATGAACAGTTTCTTCCCTAGAAATCACCAATATCTTGTGCTTTGAATTCTATAGGAGCTCTGTTGACAGGAAATATGACACTCTTTAATCTTATACGACAATTTATATTGACAGGTTTAAATGAATTTATTGAAAAGATCAACCTGCTTATACAATATCTGTGACAAATCATATGCCACAGTCATGAGTAAAGTAGGATTTCTCAAATGTCAAGACACACTTTTAATGACGGAATATTCTTCTATACCAAAAATATTAGCAATTATGAATAAATGTCCTTCAAACTGCTTTATAAATAAACATATGCTATCCTTCGGTTTTGTCACAGTAAGATTTTCATTTTTAAAAGACAAATAATAACCTGTCTTTATTTTGCATTCATTTTTCCCTTGGTCCCATACTTGTCTCCATTTTTTTTTAAATAATAAGCACAAATACACTCAAATATCAAGGTGATTAGACATGCCTTCTGTTTCTACTCACCTACAGAAGATCATTATTTAGGACAAGTATCTGTAAAAGTAGTTGAATGGAGTAAGGATTAACAGAACTGATCTCATAAGAATACGAGAACAGCTCCCCAGGGGATGTTGCTGGAAAGAACAACTCAAAGATAACATATAGCTAGATATAACATCATTCAGAGATCTTACTGAGTAGATAAGTAGGTAGATAGATACATAGAATAATAGATACATCAATACATAAACAGATACATAGAGAGACAGACTCAGTATGTAGATACACATACATGTATTTATGAATATCCATTGTTATACGTATACATATGTATGTATGTATGTATTTATGGATGCTATGGACAAATATATTAATTAAGGTTACCTGTAGCAAGAACATCTTGAAAGTTTTCTGGTGGAATGCTACGTTCCTTAGCATATGCCTCAAGTTTTTCATGTTGTTCAGGAGTCAAAGGTTGACCTTTTCCTACATTGCATGAATTCCAATGGCAGAGACATGATCAGTAGAATTCTGGAGAATTTACATTGCGTCTTTAGTATCCCACCACTACATAGAATAAAAATACCAACTGCTCTAATTTCAACTACCCTGGGTGAGTCAATATAGGCAATAATAATTTTTGAGAGTTCCATGAACACATTTAAAAATGTCTAAATGACGGTATGAGATCACTTTTCAGCATTTCATGATGCATCAAAAAATTAAAAATAAAAACTTCTCTAGAGAATTCACTCATCTCAATCCTACCCACTTTCTAAAACATAACACTAGAGAGTCACAGATGCCTATGAATGGAAGCTTCACTTTTCTCCCAAATCTATACTCTAGAGTTCATGTTTTAATTTAGTACACACTTGAACAAATGAACTCAAAATGGTCTGAATTGTGGGAAAATACTCCATTTTACTCTATTCTTTCCAGTGAGGAAACACGAACATCAACTCTTCCAATACCCCCCACCCCGCCATCGTCCCTAGTCTTCAATGACCATGCTACTTGAATTACAGTATAATGTAAAAATTGGCTCACAAAACAAATGGACTGTTATTTAGTTGATAAGAGTTTGGAAATAACAGGATACTGTATTTGGTGGGTGAATCTGACTTAATCCTCATTTACAGGGTCGTACTTTTGTTACTGTTACAGGAAACCCACTACCATTCTTACCAACAACAAAAATCAAGTTTGTTGTCTGGCCGGCTCTATCCACATTCGCACCGGTAAAGACTATGTTGTCTTCTGTTGCACTCACAGGTTTAAATACATTATCCCCTTCAACTGCAATAACAGACACATTTCAAAACTCAGTGTCATCCATTTCTCTACTTTGTTGGATGTTACCTGTTGACTAAACATTAATATTGACCCTGACTCTGCAATATTCTCTGATTCACTATCATATGACACACATGTATAAAGGTATTCTTGTAGTCATTCATTTTACATATCCTATCATAATGTGGTAACCAATCATTCTTACTCTTTAAACCTGGTACTGAATCCTAGGTACAGACACTTTCCCTTTTCTCTGAATTCCTGTGTCAAGACCTCTGGGATCACTCTGTTGGGTAATTCTTCCCATTTCAATCAGATACAAAAGGCCACTTGTCAGTTTCCTGAAAGTGTAAAACTTTGGTGTCATACCATAATAATACCTGGTGGGCAAAGGGATACATATGCAAAAAAGACTGTACTCATTAGAAATATGCACAAAAGTTTTCATCTTACAACTTGTAAGATGAAAAACTCTCTGGTGTGTGTGTGTGTGTGTGTGTGTGTGTGTTTTATGTGTGTGTGTCTATGATATTTTCACTTACAGATACTCAATGAATGATAGAATGGTTCACAGAAATAAGTGGATTTTAGGATCTGGTCATTTTCTGTTACAGGACTGCTTTTTAATATCCATGTGAGGTTAGAAAAGCATTATTTTTGCCAGAAGAATGTGCCTTCTCTTCATTTAAAATCAAGCCAAAAGTTATGCTGTGTACAATTCAGTTGAATAGTGTTGATATTATTTTAGCATTTTTTTTCAAATTTGGGGTAGTAAGTTTGAAATTATTAAACAGATTTTACCCTAACTGCTTTTCAAAAGTCAATTTGATCATCCAGTGATCTAAATGTTATGATGTTTATAAAATGTAAGAAAGGGAAACTTTCTTATATCATCGTTAATTAAAATCCTCTATAAATCTAGGATGATAGATAATCCTTGTAATATAAGTACTTGATGAACTGAATCATGAAGTTTGCAAAGATGTTTGAGGCCACCGAGACCTAATAGTGAGCGGCAGGCCTGTCCAATAACAAACCAAAATACTGTATGAAAGAAAAGACACTGAATATTGTTTAGAAGTAAATTTTCATGCAGGAAACTATTTGGAGACTTTTTGTTAGCATTACTCGTGTCGTTACTTTATTGTGTACTTCTCCATGTAAACTTCAGATGACCTACAATGTACTCTGACTTCATATCATATCTCCGTTGGTTGGAAGGACTGATAACATTCCCAGTAACCAAAATTGTTCTAGGTCCATGTATCTATCCGTGGCTGAAGTGTCAGCATGTATGCCCTCACCCACAATGCTTTTGTTCATAGAGGAAGTGCCAAGATCCCATACTTACACTGGGTTCTGTAGTTGCCATCTTCTTGCCTATACCCAGTGATTTGGGTCTGAGAACATTGGTTATTCACACTGAAAATCAAACAGAGGAATCATGGTTTATTGTATTTATCCTTTGAATTAATATTAAATATTTAATTAAATATTACAGAACATGAGATATTTTCATATCTATGAACAGTGTTCAGAGCTAGAAGAGATGAAACTGTTTACCTCACTTTTCATAATGTTTGTTTAGAAAATATTATCCTGTTTGCAATCATACATATGAATTTCTTTATTTGTAGCAATTTTCCCAATTGTTATGAAGACTATTTTATTCCTTATCCAAATTTCAGTATTCACGGAGTATGATTTTCAATATGTTCATTCTCTTTGACTGTTCCAACAATAAATATGTACACAAGATTTTATGAATGTGTTTTAAATGCTTTTGTGTCTAACCAAAAACAACAGTTGTGGCTAGAAAAAAATAATGGTTATAAACATTTTAAGTTTTTACAGTGTTAAGCACCTTTTCATTGAACATTGTCATCTAAATGTCAGAAAAAAAATTTTGAAACTAGAGCATCACAGACATGTTTCTGGCAGTTCAGACCCAAAATAATCACACAGAAACTATATTATTTAAATCTCCACTTGGCCAATCACTTAAGCATATTGCTAATGACTTTATCATCTATAATTAACCAAATTCCATTATTTTATATTTTCCATGAGGCTCGTGGCCTACTGGCAAAGTTCCGGCTGGCAACTCACGTCTATTCCCTCTGGCGGCTACATGATATCTCTTTGACACCGACTTCTTTCTCCCAGCATTCAGTTTAGTTTTCCCCGCCTAGCTATATTCTGCCCTATCACAGGCCAAGGTAGATTCTTTATCCATTAACTAATAAAAACAACACATATAGAGAAGTACTTCCCATACCAGGCATGGATTTGCAAATTAGATTTTTCTGACCTGTTTGTGGAAGAATATTTTATGACACCTATGCCTGAATAATATAACATGCATGACATTGACCCAAATGCTCACACCTACCTTTTGGCTAACTAGAAATGAGATCCTTAGAATCTCATGATTTTAATATTAGAGCATAAAATTCAGCCACAGGCCTCCAGCCAGAAGAATTTCTCAGGAAAAGCTCATAGAATTGGAGACAGATTTTTACTTTCCTGTGGTCTCCAGAGCTAACCCATCATGAAATAACAAAATTGCATTTCTGAAGATGAGATTTTCAGTTTCATGACCAGAAACAGAACATTCACCTATACGCTTAACAATAGAAAAATCTGTGAAACGTAAGCAGTCTGCTCAGGTTACACTGTTGACAATTTGCTTACTTGACATAAAATGTGACTTCCATTTTACTACATGCCTCAGTGCAAGTAATTTCACGAACATAGAGTCTCAGTGGTCCTCCTGCCTCTATCTTGTCCACATTGTCAGCAGCGATGGCAGTGGTAACCCACTTTCCTTCAAGCTGAAAAAACAACAAAGGCCACTGGAATTTGAGTTGTTACTTTCATCTCTGATTCGAATCTTTGGAAATACATAAGCTAATGAGAAATATAAATCAATAAGAGTTTGTTTGTTAGTTCAAAATTATGCTTCTGGGGAAGAAGAATAACTTGGGACAATATGATAACTCAATTTACATAACATTTTGAACTTGAGACATTTTGGAACTACTCATATTTGGTCTCCTATGCTCTGCAAATTCAATCCATTGGTTTTTTTTATTTTCTTCGTTTGATTTTTGAGAAATCTGGCTGGAAAATTGTATCTGAGTGAAAGTCAGAAAGGTTATATCATGAATATGTATTTGCAAGGACAAACTGAATGACACCCGCACCCACAGAACTAAACTATTGAAGAATATCAAACCTGTGCACAGATCAAATGAATTTACCTCAGCCTGAGCATGAGCCAGACCAAATGCCAAAGCAAGCAGCAGAAACTTTACCATGGTGGTGCCTGCCTTTGCTCTTCCACAGGAGATCAAAGAAGGGTATTGGTTGTGAAGGAACTGAAATGAAAAGCTTTTTATACAGTTAGTTAGAGGGAGTCTCCTGGAATCAACCAATGGTTCTGCACCACAACAGCCTGCATCTGTCCAGTATGTTCACTTCACCCTGCTGAACGACGTATGATCTCATACCCCTAAACTAATAAGATTAGGCTAAAGGTCAGGTTCTGTTGGGATGATTAATTGAACATTCCTCTCAGAAAGAAAGATCTGTCCCTGTGAGAGAATTTAAGTAATCATTTTGCCTCCAGAGCTATACTTGTGGGTAAAGGTCACAATGCATGTAGATATGTCATATATGATTCATTTAAAACCATGGCACATACTTTAAAATACATTCTGAATCTAATCCTAACACTGTGCAGTTAAATGAATTTTTTATTTGTTTTTTTAAATATTTATTTATTGATTATGTATACAACATTCTGTCTGTGTGTATGCCTGCAGTCCAGAAGAGGGCACCAGACCCCATTACAGATGATTGTGAGCCACCATGTGGTTGCTGGGAATTGAACTCAGGACCTTTGGAAGAGCAGGAAATGCTCTTAACCTCTGATCCATCTCTCCAGCCCAGTTAAATGAATTTTAAGGTGTGGCCTGGGCTATATGAGCCAAAGCAACCACACTGTTAGAAGATAAGATGGAAAAACATGACGAGGATTTCCTCGAAGGGTATTGATATATCCTGTGCTACCTTTAAGTCTACCAATATATTGACTACTTTATTCTTCCAGTATACTGAATTTAATGGCTATTGTATAGATCTACAAGAGATATCACCAAAGTTTAACTGTATTTATAATAGGAAAAAAAAGTTGCTAGATGTCCACTGGCAATAAATACAGATATCACTAACCAAAAGAAAACAAATTAAATGAAACAGTCTATTAAAATAATGGCACTCATAAAAAAAACTGTACAATGTGCAAATGGACGGGACTCTGCATTTAGGAAATATGATTATATTTACTAAAGCAAGGACCCTCCCTGCCCAGTTTACCTCTTTGCACATCAAAACTAAGGTCTGTGTTGTGCTTAGCCATAGGATCCTATCATTCATTTCTAGGAACAACCATACATATCAAGATTTGTCCTCTGTTGCTTCCCTCTCTGATACGTGGCATAACCTACGGTTAGCAATTTGATATTTTCGGTTGAGAACAAATGATTACTAACTCCATCATTATAAAGAATCAGTCAGCCCTTCATGACACTTTCTTTAACTACTATCCTATTATTATGTCTATTTCTTTTAATGTTGAGATTATAGCATAATTACAAGATTCCCCGCTTTACTTTCTTTCTTCCTTCTAAACCCTCCAATATGCATCCCCTTCATCTCTTTCAATTTTGTGGACTCTTATATCACTGAATGATTTTACATGCATATGAATTCCAAGGTAGGAAGTGAGTCCTAAAATGAGGATGCTAAGAGAGACATACATGGATCTAATCTATATGAGAAGCAGTAAAAGATAAGATATCCCGAGTAAATTGGGAGCTTGGGAGTATGGGGACCATTGGAGAGGGTTGAAAGGGAGGGCAAAGGCATACAGGGGAGCAGAGAAAATCAATAAAATAGTAATCAATTATAATAAAATAATAAATAAAGTAACAAATCAATAATAAAAAATAATAATAAAAATCAATACAAAGAATCTTCTAGATACCCATTGACAACTCTCTCCTTTACATTTACCATTATACAATGTATTTTTAAATTCCCAAATTAATATATACATTTTCTCCCAATGTATTATAAAAAGATACAAATTATTTTTGAAAACCATACTTAGGTTTAGAGCACAAAGTTGAATGAACCATGAGAGTTTGAAAAGAGAATATTCTTTATTTTCAGTTGAGTGACAAATAACCTCAGAGGCCCCAACATCAACAGTTCCCTGCGGTTTTGGCATCATGTTCAATCCTAGGCAATTTGTCTCATCTTTCAGGTGGAGGTCAAATCAGGACAGTTTTTAAATACTTCCTACTTCCTTCTTCCTTTCCTCTCTAACATTAATGTGTCAAGAAACTGTCTGTGTCTTTGCTTGAGTATAAACATATGTACAAACCTAGTTAAGGATTTCATATTCTGAAAAGCTTTATGGAACACTAAGCAAATTCATTCACTCCAATTCCCTTTCTTCTATCTGTACTCACATAACAGTCATATTCATCAAATTTTCACCATTTTGAATATGACAGCAACTAATTTTTAAAGTAGACCCAAATATTGTCAGAGAAAGGAGTGTAGTAATAAGGGCGGCTGGGCTGCGTCCCCAGCACCCCGGCTGCCTGGCTAGCTTATGCCCGAAATAACAACACACAAACTGTATTCATTTAATCACTGATTGGCCCATTTCTATCTAGCCTCTTCTAGGCTAATTCTCACATATTAATTTAGCCCATTTCTAATCATCTGTGTAGCGCCCCTAGGTGCGCTTACCGGGAAGTTTTAGCCTATGTCCATCCTGGGTCGGAGCTTCATCGCTTGCATCTGCCCAGGAGCCGGGAGCATGGCATCTCTTTGAGGCATCTGCTCCCAAGAGGAGAGCTGTGGGGTCTGAGCTCACTTCCTCTTCCTCCCAGCGTTCTGTTCTGTTTACTTCTCCCACCTATCTTCTAACCAATGAGGGCCAAGCAGTTTCTTTTTATTTAACCAATGACCTTCCTCCATCAAAGGAGGAACTATGAAATGCTTCTGAAGGAAGAAATGTAAGGAGATTTGGTGTGGTTATAATATAGTATCTTAAAATTAAAGGAATCAAAGATTTTAAATTTAAATTAGTATCTGTTATAAATATAATCGTCCATTTGTTTTAGGAACATTTTTTTCCAAAATTTTTTTTCATTTCTTTCATATGATGCTGATTTTTATTCTATATCATTATTATGGGTGATGGACCTTAAGGGTTTATTTTGATCTTGTATTCAGTATTCTACACAGAGTAGTAACTATGAATTCCATGGTCACAGAATTAAAACACCCAGGATATTTACACATAAGTTCCTTATCTAAAGACACATTGCATTCTCAGAGCCTTCTCTCAGTATGATGACAGACCTTATACTAAGGCTTTGCTAGTAGGAGAAAACTCAGACAATATCTTCCATGGCAAATACAACTTTACACAGATGAAGCTATTTGTCCTTTATTTTGCATGGTTGATTCTTAGGTTCATACATCCCACAAAGAAAAACAATACACTTCCTTATAATTTCTCCTGCTTCTTCTTGTCTCTGTATTTTTTTCTTTTTAAAAAATAAATTTGGCAGACACTAGCTTCAAAAGTCATAGCTTTAAGGAAAGGGTGCTGTTGGGAGTTACTCAATTGAAACTATGTATACATGGAAATATCTTAAACAATCTTCAAGGCATGAAATTGAAATAAAAGAAATAATCCTCAACAGAGAGAAAATAACATAGTTATTACTGAGAAGATTTAAATGAATCATAGTCAAGTAACATATTGTCTTGATGCAAAATATGAAGTTCAGTCATCTGTGATATTAGAAAGAAAATTTGAACACAAATGTCAAATTTTTAACTGTCTTCTTTAGATATCAGGTGCTGTTTTATTGCATTTTATTGTTTTCAGTTGTCATGAACTTACATCCTTTTCCCACTTTCTTTCCTTCCACAAGTCCCTCCCACCTACCTACCCTCTATGAAACATCTTGTATGCATACACCCACTCAACTTTACAGCCTTTTACTCTGATTATTGTTGATGCACACACACACACAAATACGCACACACACACACACACACACACACACACACACACACACATATATATATATATATATATGGATTACACACAACCTGATGAGTATGATTTTCTTCTCTAAGTATAAATGCTTATATGGTTTCATGGCTTTATACTCTGCATTGAACAACCAATCACAGTGCCACTTGAACAAACAATCACAGTGCCACTCTTCCTTCAGGTGATGCTATTTCACCTTCTTCCCACACTCATTAGATATTTGTGGTCATTGTCCACTGCTGGATCTCTGAGTAAATATCCACTTTCATAGTAACGTTGACATTGATATTGACATTTTCCCATCTTTAATTCTATAATTTCTAGCATCTTAAGTGTCACAGCAGAATTCTTGGTATTCTGTCTTTTAGTATCTTTCTCCCATCTTTAACTCTATAATTTCTAGCATCTTAAGTGCCACAGCAGAATTCTTGGTATTCTGTCTTTTAGTATCTTTCTACACCCTCTTCAGAGATGTTCCCTGGTTCCTAGATGGAGAAGCTGAGATATAGATTAATCTACTGGGACCTGGTCTCACAATCTGTTGTTCTCTACTTTGTGTCCAGGTGTGGATTTCTGTGATGGTTTTTATTTGCTGTAAAGAGAAACATTTTCCAGAAGGGGGATCTATCTACACTTATGTCTGGTTATAAAGAAAAGATTTAGAATATAGGACCGAATATGCTTAACTAGCAAAGTTGCAGTAGTAGATGCTTTTCTAAAATCCATGATCTCACTACCCCTGGGCATTTGAAAAGGTTTATAGTACTAGAAATGATTTCCCACCTGGTAAGTTACTATTGATCCTGTCAGATGCCTATTGGTTGCTACCAACATATGAGTATCACTTTTTGTACCATTTTGCTTATCTGGCCATGCTTCTAATTGCCATTCTTAATTAGGACTGTTTATATCCGCCTCTTAGCATCTTAAATCATATTTTCTGGAACAGGAAAAGTAAAACCACAGGAAAGAAAGTTTCTGACCAGTTATGATTATCTGATTCCAGTATCTTAACTGTATAGTGCCTTTAGCCATAGGGTTCCACCCATAACCTCTGCAATGTAAGCAAGCTGAAAACAGATACTTTATAATTTTTGGCAGTCACATTGACAATGTGACAAACCATTCCAAAGGAATTTTCTCATTCCCGACACTATCCATTTGTTAGTTTATTGTTCTGGTTGGTAGTTTACCAGTACAAGTGGCTTAGTTTATTTATGATATCAATGTCTATTCACTTGTATATGTATATGCCTACATTCACATATATTGTAGATAAATTTAGGTAAATATAAAATATAAATACAAAATAAAATTATAATAAATTAGGTAAATAAAAATATTATCCTTTGAAGCTTGCCCAAACAAGTTTGATGTTGTTTCACTCCCCTCCCCATGCCTTATTGTATTAGAGATCTCCCTCACCCAACTTGGAAACTTGACCCTATGAAAATGTTTTCATTTTTAGAGAACCTTTATCTTGTCATTTACCTCCCAATCCTCAAACCCCACTTTATACATAGTTCGTTACACATTCTATCTCTTTTTTTTTTTCATTCAATGTTACATATTTATCTCTGTTGATTTGGAGCTAGTAACTGCAGATGAAGAAGAAAATATGATGTTTGGGTTTTTTGTTGTTCCTTTTTTACTTTTTGGGTCTGGGTTGCCTCACTCAGTATAATATTTCCTTCTTTCATTTATGTTTAAAGGTCATGATTCCATGTTTATTTGCAGCTAAATCTTGTTTCCTAGTGCATTGGAAACACATTTTCTTTATCCATTTCTCAGTTTGTTCCATTTCCTAGATATTGTGAATAGAGCAGCTAAATACTACTGAGAAAATACTAGTGGGATATTAAATCAAATTATTTGAGCATGTGACAAAGAATGGAATCATAGTTCCATGTGCTAGATTTACTGTCATCTTCTCAAGGAATTGCCCAGAGTGGTTTGCAATTTTACATTTTTTGCAATCCCACCAAGTGAATGAGTGTTCCCTTTTCTCTACATTCCCTCATAGGTTTCTTGATTGTTATCTTTTTTGTCTTTGCTCTTCTGACTGGGTTAAGGTAAGTATCAACAATGCTCAGTTTTGCATGTCCAAAATGACTAGTGCAAAGGGACATTTTATAAGCTGTTCCTAAGTCATTTTCTCTCTGTCTGTGAAACTTTACTAGAATTCAAATCACACATAAAAACCCACACTAATAGTACGAGATTTCAACACTCCTCTTTCACCAAAGGACAGGTCAACCAGAAAGAAAAGCAGCATAGAAATAAGAGAACTAACTGATGTAATGAATCAAATGAACATAATAGTACATTCCACCCAAACAACAAAGAATATAGCTTCTTCTCAGCTTCTCATGTAACCTTTTCTAAAATTGATCACATACTCGATAACAAAACAAACACCCAAAGATACAAAAAAAAATTTAGTAACCAACTGTGTTATCGGATCACCAAAGTGTTAAGTTAGAATTTAACAAAAATAACACTCCCAGAAAGCCTACAAACTCATGCAAACTGAACCATCAACTACTGAACCATCTCTGGGTCAAGAAATAAAAAAGAAGGAATTTAAAGTCTTCCTTGAATTCAATGAAAATGAAAACACAACATACCCAAACCTATAGGACACTATGAAAGCAGTGCTAGGAGGAAAGTTCAAAGCACTATGTGCCCACATAAAGAAAACGGAGAAAGCTCACATTAGAAACTTAACAGCACACCTGAGAGCTCCAGAAAAAAAAGAAGCAGACTCACCCAGGATGAGGAGAAAACTGGAAATAATCAAACTGAGAGCGGAAATCAACAAAATAGAAACAGAAAACAATCCAAAGAATCAATGAAACAAAGAGCTGTTTCTCTGAGAAAATCAACAGGATTGACACACACCTATACAAAGTAATTAAAAGGTGGAGAGAAAACACTCAAATTAACAAGATCAGAAATGAAAAGGGGGTATAACAACAGACACTGAGGAAATTCAGAGAATCTTTAGGTCTTACTACAAAACCCTATACGCCACAAAATTGGAAAATGTAAAAGAAATGGCTATTTTTAGATAAACACCATATATCAAAATTAAATCAAGACCAGGTGAACAATTTAAATAGACCAAGTCATGAGGAAATAAGAGCTGTCTGTCATCAAAAACCTCCCAATCAAAAAAGCTCAGGGCCAGATGGTTTTAGTGCAGAATTCTAACAGAACTTTGAAAAAGAGCTAATACCTATATTCCTTAATGTGCTCCACATAAGAAAAACAGAAGAATCATTGCCAAACTCTTTTTATGAAGTTATAATTACCCCGATACCAACACCACACAAAGACTCAACCAAGAAATAGAAATACAAATCTCACTCATGAACTTCGATGCAAAAATTCACAACAAAATACTGGCAAACCGAATCAAAGAACACATTAAAAAAATCATTCACTATGCTGAGGTAGGCTTCATCCCAGAGATGCAGGGTTGGTTCAACATATGAAAATCTATCAATGTAGACCATCATATAAATAACCTGAAAGAAAAAAAAACAGAATTATTTCATTAGATGCTGAAAAAGCATTGACATTTTCAATATCCCTTTCTGATAAAGGTTTTAGAGAGATTAGTGATACAAGGATGACATCTACATATAACAAACTCAATATACAGCAAGCAGCACGCAGCTAACATCGAATTAAATGGAGAGAATCTTAAAGCAATTCCAGTAAAATCAGGAACATGAAAAAGCTGTCCACTCTTTCCATATCTCTACAACATAGTGCTTGAAAGTCTAGCAAAAGCAATAAGACAACATAAGGAGTTCAAGGGGATTAGAATTGTAAATGAAGAAGTCAAATTTTGTTATTTGCAAATGATATGATAGTGCTTATAAGTGACCACAAAAACTCTAAAAGAGAATTCCTACAGCTGGTAAATACCTTCAATGATGTGCCAGGATACAAGATCAAATAAAAAAATCAGTAGCCCTCCTATACACAAAGGATATGGAAGCTGAGAGGGAAATCAGAGAAACTTCACCTTTCAAAATAGCCACAAACAGCATAAAGTCAGTTGGGGTAACATTAACCAAGGAAGTGAAAGACCTATTTCACAAGAACTTTAAGGCTTTGAAGAGAGAAATTGAAGAGGATACCAGAAAATATAAAGATCTTCCATGCTCTTGGGTTGGTAGGATCAATATAGTAAAAATGGCAACCCTACCAAAGGCAATCTATAAATTCAATGCAATCCCCATCAAAATCCTCACACAATTCTTCGCAGACCTTCAGAAAACCATAATCAACTTCATATGGAAAAACAAACAACCCAGGAGAGCTGAAACAATGCTATACAATAAAGAAACTTCCAGAGGTATTACCATCCCTGACTTCAAATTCTATTACAGAGCTACAGTAATGATAACAGCATGGTATTGGCATAAACACAGAGACATTGACCAATGGATTCAAAGTGAAGACCTGGATATTGATACACAATCCTACGAAAACCTGATTTTTTTGACAAAAAATCTAAAGTTATACAATGGAAGAAAGAAAGAATCTTTAACAAACGGTCCTGGCATAACTGGATGTAAACATGTAGAAGAATGAAAACAGATCGATATCTATCACCAGGCACAAAACTCAAGTCCAAATGGAATAAAAACCACAATATAAATCTGACCACACTAAACCTGATAGACAAGAAAGTGGGAAGTATCCTGCAATACATAGGCACAGGAGACCACATCCTACGAAGAACCCCAGTAGCACAGACAATAAGAGTAACAATGAATACCTGGGACCTCCTGAAATGGAGAAGCTTCTGTAAAGCAAAGGACACTGTCATTAAGACAAAAAGGCAACAAACTGAATGGGAGAAGGTCTTCACCAACCCCACATCAGACAAAGGTTTGATCTGAAAATAAATAAATAACTCGAGAAACTAAACATTAAAATTTTAAATAACCCAATTAAAAAATGGGATTCAGACCAGGACAGAGAATTCTCAACAGGAGAAGTTCAAATGACCAAAAGATACTTAAGGACATGTTCAACTTCCTTAGTGATCAGGGAAATGCAAATCAAAACAACTTTGAGATACCATCTTATACCTGTCAGAATGGCTAAAATCAAAAACACCAAAGACAACCTATGCTGAAGAGGATGTGGAGTAAGGTGAACACTCATCCCTTGCTGGTGAGAATGCAAACTTGGGCAACCACTTTGGGAATCAGTGTGGTGATTTCTCAGAAAATTGGGAGTCAACCTACCTCAAGATCCAGCAATACAACTCTTGGGAATATACCAAAGAGATTCCCAATCATACTACAAAAGCATTTGTTCAACTATGTTCATAGCAGCATTATTTGTAATAGCCAGAACCTGGAAATAACCTAGATGCCCTTCAATGGAAGAATGGATGAAGAAAGTATGGAATATATACACATTAGAGTATTACTCAGTGGTAAAAAACAATGACATCTTCAATTTTGCATGCAAATGGATGGAAGTAGAAAACCCTATCCTGAGAAAGATAATACAGACCCAAAAATATGAATATGGTATGTAATTACTCATTAGGAAATTCTAGCCATAAACAATATGTAAAATAGACATTAGTTTTAATTTGTTCTTCATATAGTTTTGTTTTCTGTTACCACTCAGTAAGAATTACTGGAGAATCCCTTATAATCAATGCAGATTGTTGATATTTTTTTGTGTGTTGACCTATTTTTATTGAAAATATGTTTTTATCTTACACAACACACCACAATCACAGTTTTCTCTCCCACTACTCATTCCAGTTTCCCTTTACCTCCCCTCTCCCTCAAATCTACTTTCCCTCTATTCCCTTCATAAAAGAGCAGGCCTTCAAGAGACAACAATGAAACAAGAGAAAACAAGATTCAATAAGACAAGGCCAAAGCCTTCATAGAGAGAATGAACAAAGCAACCCAGTAAGAGGAAAAGAGTCCCAACAGCAGGCAGAAGAGTCAGAGATACACCCTCTCCCACTGTTAGGAGTCCCATAAAAACACCAAGCTAACAGCCATGACATATAAACAGAGGATATGATACAAACCAATGCAGGCTCCATGATTGCCAAATTAGTCTCTGTGAGCCCTGCTTAGCTGATTCAGTGGGCCATGTTCTCCTGTGTCCTCCATCCCCTCTGGCTCTTACAATCTTTCCTTACCCTCTTTCATGAAACTCCCAGTTCATCGAGAGGAGGAATCTGATGGGTACTTCCAAATGAGACACTCTCCCTCGCTGCATGTCTGGCTGTTATTCTCTGCACCCACCCCCATCTGTTGGCAGTGAAAACATCTCTGATGATGACTGCATACAAAACAAATCTATGAGTATCCCAGAATATCATTAAGAACCCCTTCACTGAATTTTTAGCCAGGTGTGTTTGGTTCTAACCTAGGTATCTGGGATTTCCAAAATTCCTGGCCATCCATACAGTATATATCATGATTTGCAGCTTATGGTGTGGGCCTCAAATTCATCCAGACATTGGTTGGCCACTCCCACAAGTTCTGCATTACCATTGCCCCAGCATATCTTGCAAGAAGGACAGATTGTAGATTGAGGGTTTTGTGGCTGGTTTGATGTCCAGGATTCTCTTTCTATAGCCTGTAGAGTAAATTTGGATGCAAAAGAGACTAGAAATTAGGGGTAAAAGGCTCCATGTAGGCCCAGGTCAATCATTTCTCCATTCACTGAGGTGTGTGGATGTTGCTCTCAATAGTGGGGTACTTAATGTCATTTTTCAGAGAGAAGCCCACTGCCCTAGCATCAGCCTGAGTTATTTAGGAATCTCCATGGGACCCACTTGGCAACAGCACAACCAAACACAACCCATTCCCACCAGTGAAGCCTTCCCTGGCTAGAAAAGATGCTGAGTTCAGAGTCTGGATTTTTCATTACTAGGAGTTCCCAAAAGGGTCACCCTCATAGATTCCAGGAAGTTTCCAATTCACCACGTTTCCACATGCCCCGCCCCCATTTTCAACCAATTCTTTCCACACTCTCCCCTTCCTTGAATCCAACCTGATCCTTCCTCCTCCAGTGTCAACCTGCCCTTGGTACACTCTCAAAATATATTCTGCTTCCTCCTCTCAGGGAAAGCTCTTAACCCCCCAAGAACCCTTTTCTTTACCTACCCTCTCTTGGTCTGTGGATTGTGGCTTGCTCATCATTTACTTAAAAGGTACTAACCAGTTATAAGTGCGTACACACCATGCTTGTCATTCTGGGTCTGGTTTACCTCACTCATGATGTTTTTTTTTCCACTTCCATCAATTTGCCTGCAAATTTCATGATGTCATATTTTTAAGAACCAAGTAAGTGATAGTCCATTATGTAAATATTCCTCATTTTCTTTATCCGTTCTTCAGTTGAGGGACATCTAGGTTGTTTCTGCTTTGTAGGTATTATGAATAAAGCTGTTATAAACATAAATAAAGTGTCCTTGTAGGATGATGGAGCATCCTTTGGGCATATGACCAAGAGTAACATAGATGGGTCTTGATATATATATATATATATATATATATATATATATATATATTCCCAATTTTCTGAGAAATCACCATATTGCTATGCAAAGTGGCTGTTCAATTTTGCACTTCTGCCAGAAAAAGAGGAATATTCCCTTTGCTCTACATCCTCTCTAGCATGAGCAATCACTTGAGTTTTTATTTTATCCATTTTATTATGTGTAGGATGGAATCTCAAAATTGTTTTAATTTGCATTTCCCTGATGATTTAGAATGCTAGATATTTCTTTAAGAGTTTCTCAGCCATTTGAAAGTCCTCTGTTAAGATTTTTCAGTTTAGATCTGTACCTCATTTCTTAATTGGATATTTTGAGCTTTTGATGTCTAGTTTTTTGAGTTTTTTAAACCGTTGATAGTGGAACTTTTCTAACTAAATGGATGATTCACTGACTTTTTTTTTTATCAAGAACTTAGCTGTGATATCTCTTGGTTTGATATTCAGGATCAATATAGAAAAAGGAGCACACCTGTATGATGTAACGTTTCTCAAATGCCACCACTATTTTTGTGAATACTGAACCATTGTTCAAAGAAACATTGCAATATGTTTGTTATGGCTTCTATGCAGTTTTGTTTTACATTTTCAGAAGAATTATTATAAAATATATGTTCTATAGACATATGTCCAATCAATTACCCACTAATATTTTATGTGCTTATTTTTAACTAATGATATTAAGGATTTCTTCATACATCTTGAATATGTGTGCAGTTATAAGCAATGTTTATCTCAATGTCCCAAATATCTACATTTTTTATAAAGTTTTCCTTTCCTCTTTGCTTCCCTGTTCTATGTAGGACAATGTATTAACTCAACTTTTGTTCCCCTACAATTTTTACATTTCCAGTCTCCAAATTTATAAAGTTTCGTGGGTTAATACTCATATATTTTTTCAGCTTTTCCTCTTAAATCTATATGTTTTTGGTTCACCTAGTTATCTTTTTATGGAATTGATTTAGAGAATGTGGATTACAGAACTTCATTTTAATCAAAAATCTTATTGTAATGAATTTTGTCTCATGCTTATCAAAATCCTTTTCCTTAGAAAATATTTTGACAACTTGCTACCTTACATGTCCTTGAATCTTTATATTTTATTATTCCCAAATTAATATCTACAGTTTGGTCTCAATACATCATCAAAAGAGATAATAATTCCCTTAACCACAAACAACTGTTTACTCACTATCAAGATCAACTGACTATGAAAGTCTGGAAAGTAAAAACTATTTAATTTTCAATTGAGTGACAAATTTGACAGATTCTCCAACCTTAACACTTCCCTGTGGCTTTGGCTTTCTGTACAACGTCGAACAATTTTCTTCACTCATACAGGCTGAGGTCAAATAAGATCAGATTTTAACATTATCTCTTTCTTCTGTACTCTTCTATTAAATGCAAATGCTCCCGGGAATTTTTCCATGTTTTTGGTTGATCATAAGCATATGCACAACATAATTTCGTTTTCTGAAAGCTTTATGGAATACAAAGCTAACTCATTTATTGACTTACTCTCTCATGCCTCTAAGTAATCACAAAAGAGGGCTGGTATTTCATCATTGCTCACAGCATTGAATTTAAAGCCTGTACTACAAAACGACCTCTCTTTATTTTCAACAATAAAAGTCCACATCGTGTTTTCTTCCATTTCTTTCAATTCTTCTAATATTTTCATTCCATTTTATAGTAATCTAATTGATGAAGTACATTAAGGACTTATTTACTTGTGGACTCATCCAACCACAGAACAATGATTCCAAGTTCACTATATGAAAACACCCAGAATATTGGCATAACAGATTGTTTCTAAGTACACATTTTACCCTCTCAACATCCGCTCACTGATGCCTGAATTTATACTAACACTTGGCAAAAAAAAAACAAAAAAAAGAAAGAAAACACAGACTAGGCTTCCACAAAGCCACTACATGCAATAGGATCAAAACCCAGTGCCATTGTTTTGGCTTTTCAGTCAGCCTTCATTATCTGTCATGCTCAGAGAGTCTCGTTTGATCCCATGCCCCATCAGTCCCAGTACAGCTGGCCTTGGTGAGCTCCCATTGGATCATCCCCAAAGTCTCAGTGTATGGGTGCACCCCTCCCTGTCCTGACTTCTTGTCAGGGAACTCTGACTGCTCTTTGGACTGGAAAGGGAAGACCAGATGAAGTGGGAGGATGGATGAGGGAAATGGGAGGTGGGGGGAGGTGGACATTTTAATAATAATAATAATAATAATAATAATAATAATAATAATAATAATAGAAAGTTAAAAAGAAAACACCCAAGGAACTAACTGGGGACGTGTCCTTGGGCTCCTGGGAGCCACTCTAGGTTCAAGACTCTTGCCAACCCTAAGGTGGCTCCCTTAACTAAGAATTGTGCTTCCGTGCTCCCCTATCCTACCTTCCTTTATCCCAATCATCCTTTTCCCGAAGTTCCCCCCATTCTCCCCTCCTCCCTTTTCTCTCCCCATATCCCCTCACCCACATCCTCCCCACCCCCAAGAGCCCAATTTTCTCCCCGGCAATTTTGTCTACTTCCCATAATCAAGAGGGTAACTATATGTTTTTCCATTGGTTCACCTTCTTACTTAGCTACTTTAGGTTCACCAATTGTAGACTCCGTGACCCTTATTTGTGGCTAGAAACCAATTATGAGTGAGTACATCCCATGTTCATCTTTTTGGGTCTGGGTTACCTCACTCAGGATAGTGTTTTCTATTTCCATCCATTTGCATGCAAAATTCAAGAAGTCATTGTTTTTTACCACAGCATAGTATTCTAATGTGTAGATATTCCAAACTTTCTTACTCGATTCTTCCATTGAAGGGCATCTAGGTTGTTTCCAGGTTCTGGCTATTACAAATAATACGGCTATGAACATAGTTGAAAAAATGCTTTTGTCATATGATAGGGCATCTCTTGGGTATATTCCCAAGAGTGGTATTGCTGGGTCCAGGGGTAGATTGATCCCGAATTTCCTGAGAAACTGAAACACAGATTTCCAAAGTGGTTGTACAAGATTGCATTCCCACCAGCAATGGATGAGTGTACCCCTTCCTCCACAGCCTCTCCAGCAAAGGCTATCATTGGAGTTTTTTTTTTATTTTAGCCATTCTGACAGGTATAAGATGATATCTCAAAGTTGTTTTGATTTGCATTTCCCTGATCGCTAAGGAGGGTGAGCATGACCTTAAGTGTCTTTTGGCCATTTGAACTTCTTCTGTTGAGAATTCTCTGTTCAGTTCAGTTCCCCATTTTTTAATTGGGTTAATTAGCATTTTAAAGTCTAGTTTCCTGAGTTCTCTATATATTTTGGAGATAAGACCTATGTCTGTTGCGGGGTTGGTGAAGATCTTCTCCCAGTAAGTAGGTTGCCTTTTTGTCTTAGTGACAGTGTCCTTTGCTTTACAGAAGCTTCTCAGTTTTAGTAGGTCCCATTTATTTAATGTTGCCCTTAATGTCTGTGCTGTTGGGGTTATACATAGGAAGTGATGTTCTGTGCCCATCTGTTGTAAGGTACTTCCCACTTTCTCTTCTATCAGGTTCAATGTGTTCTGAAAGATATTGAGGTCTTTAATCTATTTGGACATGAGTTTTGTGCATGGTGATAGATATTGGTCTATTTTCATTCTTCTACGGGTTGACATCCAGTTGTGCCAGCACCATTTGTTGAAGATGATTTCTTTCTTCCATTGTATACTTTTAGCTCCTTTATCGAAAATGAGGTGTTCATAGATTTGTGGGTTAAAATCTGGGTCTTCTATACGATTCCATTGGTTGATTTCTCTGTTTTTATGCCAGTACCACACTGTTTTCAATACTGTAGCTCTGTAATAGAGTTTGAAGTTAGGGATGGTAATGCCTCCAGAAGATCCTTTATTGTATAAGATTGTTTTGGCTATCCTGAGTTTTTTTGTTTTTCCATATAAAGTTGATTATTTTCCTCTCAAGTTCTGTGAAAATTTTGATGGGACCTTGATGGGGATTGCATTGAATCTATAAATTGCCTTAGGTATAATTGCCATTTTTACTATGTTGATCCTCCCAATCCAAGACCAAGGGAGGTCCTTCCATTTTCTTGTATCCTCTTCCATTTCTTTCTTCAATGCCTTATTGTTCTTGTCAAATAGATCTTTCACTTCCTTGGTTAGAGTTACCCCAAGATATTTTATGCTGTTTGTGGCGATCGTGAAAGGTGAAGCTTTTCTGATTTCCCTCTCTTCTTCCATATCCTTTGTGTATAAGAGGACAACTGATTTTTTGGAGTTGATCTTGTATCCTGCCACATTACTAAAGGTGTTTATCAGCTGTAGGAGTTCTTTGGTGGAGTTTTTGGGGTCGCTTATGTACACTATCATATCATCTGCAAATAATGAAAGCTTAACTTCTTCCTTTCCAATTTGAATCCCCTCGATCCCCTTATGTTTTCTTATTGCTATTGCTAGAACTTCAAGCACTGTATTCAAGAGGTATGGAGAGAGTGGACAGCCTTGTCGTGTTCCTGAGTTTAGTGGGATGGCTTTGAGTTTCTCTCCGTTTAATTTGATGTTAGCTGTCGGCTGGCTGTATACTGCTTTTATTATATTTAGGAATGAATCTTGTATCCATATTCTCTCCAATACTTTTATCATAAAGGGATGTTGAATTTTGTCAAATGCTTTTTCAGCATCTAATGAAATGATCATATGGTTTTTTTCTTTCAGTTTATTTATATGATGGATTACATTGATAGATTGTCATATATTGAACCAGCCCTGCATCTATGGGATGAAGCCTCCTGGATCATAATGGATAATTTTTCGGATGTGTTCTTGGATTCGGTTTGCTAGTATTTTGTTGAGAATTTTTGCGTAGATGTTCATGAGTGAGATTGGCCTGTATTTCTCTTTCTTGATTGAGTCTTTGTTTGGTTTTGGTATCAGAGTAACTATAGCTTCATGAAAGGAATTTGGTAATGACTCTTCTGTTTCTATATTGTGAAATACATTAAGGAGTATAGGTATTAGGTCTTCTTGGAAGTTCTGGTAGAATTCCGCATTGAAACAATCTGGTTCTGGGCTTTTTTTGGTAGGGAGGTTTTTGATAACAGCTTCTAATTCTTCGCGACTAACAGGTCTCTTTAGATTGTACACCTGGTCCTGGTTTAACTTTGGTATATGGTATTTATCTAAAAAAGTGTCCATTTCTTTTACATTTTCCAGTTTTGTGGCATACAGGCTTTTTTGTAGTAAGATCTAATGATTCTCTGAATTTCCTCTGTGTCTTGATTTCTAAGGATGATGAACATATTTTGAGATATTTCTCTGCTATATTTGTCTCTTGAAAACAATTTTGTAACTAAGATATTTGTTTCTTTGACTGTTTGGGGGCTCTAAGCCCATTATGGGTATCAATCCTTGGTTAGATACAAAGCTAGCCAGGGTTCCCTCCTATTCTATAGATCCTTATTTCTTAAATCTATTTGATTGTGTCGGTAGCAGTTCAAAAGCTTTTCAGTTTTTTGAAACTTTTCAGTCCTATTTGTCAACTCTTTCTCATAAAGAGTATGTGCTGGTAGCACAGTCCAGGAAAACAGCACAGCTTTTTTTTAAACTACAGCTGACTCAGGAAAATCTTTCTTAAAGGAGTTGCATCACAGCACCAGGAAACAGAAAGCTGTGTTAAACTCTGTATTTTTGTGTCTAGAAATTCCTTTCAAACTCTCTCACATTTTAAGTGGATTTAGCTGGCCACATGGACACCAATTGAACAGGAAATCAGCTTGTTTGTCCCAGCTGCCCCAAACCGAAATAACCACACAGAAATCATGTTAAATCACTGCTTGGCCCATTAGCTCTACCTTCTTATTGGCTAACTGTTACATTAATTTAACCCATTTCTATTAATCTGTGTATCACCATGTAGCAGTGGCTTACTCATGAAAATTCCCAGCCTCTCTCTCCAAAAGATTCATGGCATCTCTCTGACTATGCTTTCTTCTTCCCAGAATTTAGTTCCATCTTTCCCACCTACTTAAGTTCTCTCCTATCAACAGGCCAAGGTAGTTTATTAACCAATGAAAGAAACACATAGACAGAAGGTCCTCACACACCAAAGCTACAAAAGAGAAATCACTTCACAAGAATAGTACAAATAAAAAAAAAGTTGATGTCATATGTATTATTGCAATAAATATTTCATGGAATTAAAAGACCAAATAAGCCAAGTGCAAAAATGTAGAAAGGTTATGATCTATGCTTTGTGGCGAGGTGCAATCCTTTAATCCCAATACTTGGGAGGCAGACACACGGGTGAGTTCCAGTTCAGCCAGTCTACATAGAAAGTTCAAGGATAGCCAGCATACATAGATAGAACAGTCTGAAAATAATAATGTTTATATATGTATACTGTATTATTTCACAAATAAATACTATATTCAAATTGAAAGTTATGATTTATGTTTCTTAGAGCAAGGGCTTTTCCTGCCTAGTTTCAGCTTGACTTATTATATATAAAAATAAAGGTTTGGGCTAGAGAGATGGCTCAGAGATAAAAAGCACTGGCTGCTCTTCCAGAGGTCCTGAGTTCAATTCCCAGCAACCACATGGTGGCTTACAATCATCTGTAATGAGATCTGGTGCCCTTTTCTGTACTGTAGGATACATGCAGGAAGAACCCTGTATACATGATAAGTAAAAATCTTAAAAAAAAATAAGGGTTGGGGCTGGAGAGATGGCTCAGCGGTTAAGAGCATTGCCTGCTCTTCCAAAGGTCCTGAGTTCAATTCCCAGCAACCACATGGTGGCTTACAACCATCTGTAATGAGGTCTGGTGCCCTCTTCTGGCCTTCAGGCATACACGCAGAAAGAATATTACATACATAATAAATGAATAAATA
Organism: Microtus oregoni; assembly: GCF_018167655.1. Lineage (NCBI taxonomy): Eukaryota > Metazoa > Chordata > Mammalia > Rodentia > Cricetidae > Microtus > Microtus oregoni. Next base: position 1,418,717 of record NW_024544787.1, on the reverse strand, counting down.
AATTAAAAAAAATAAGGGTTGTATTGTCGTCAGCTATAGGGTCTTGTCATCCAGTTCTGGGGGAAACTAAGAAGCAAAGCAGGACCCTGTAGTACTTGTTCTGCCTTAGGGACTTACCTTTCCAAACCATATGGAATAGCCTATATTTCACATTGCATCATTTTTGTTTTATAAGTATGCCTTAGTAGTTAAGCCATTATCTAACATCAAACAAATGTCCTAAAAGATATTTTCTTTAAACTATGACCCATTTATATTAATATTAATTATGTTTGGGTTTATAATAAAATTACATAATTTCTACTATCCTTTCCCACCATCAAACCAACCCATAAATCCATTTTTTCTCTTTAAAAGCTATAGTGTCTGTTTTCATTGTTACATGCACACACACACACACACACATATGTGCATTCATATACATATGCATACACACATATACATCCTGTTCAGACTGAATACTGTTACACATATGTATGTTCTCAGGGTTTGTCATTTGTTATATATAGGATATCCATCTGATCTTCTTTTCCTTAGAGAAGACAAACAATCTTATACAATAAAAGTACATCCAGAGGCATTACCATCCCTTACTTCAAACTCTATTACAGAGCTACATTAATGAAAACAGCTTGGTATTGGCACAAAAGCAGAGATGTTGACTGATGGAATCGAATCTAAGACCCGGATATTAATCCACAAACCTATGAACACCTGATTTATGACAAAGGAGCTAAAATTATACAATGGAAGAAAGAAAGCATCTTTAACAAATGGTGCTGGCATAACTGGATGTCAATGTGTATAAGAATGAAAATAGATCCATATCTATCACCATGCACAAAACTCAAATCCAAATGGATTAAAGATCTCAATATTAATCTGACCACACTGAACCTGATAGAAGAGAAATTGGGAAGTAGTCTGCATCACATGGGCACAGGAGACCACTTCCTACGTAGAACCCCAATAACACAGACAATTAGAACAACAATGAATAAATGGGACCTCCTGAAACTGAGAAGCTTCTGTAATGCAAAGGACACTGTCATTAAGACAAAAAGGCAACAAACTGAATGGGAGAAGATCTTTACCAATCTTACATCAGACAAAGGTCTGATCTCCAAAATATATAAAAAAGTCAAGAAACTCTAATTAAAAAATTTAATGTCTAATTAGACATTAAAACTCTAATTAAACCAATTAAAAATGGAGTACTGAACTGAACAGAGAATTCATAATAGAAATAGTTCAAATGGCCAAAAGACACTTAAGCTCATGTTCAACCTCCGTAGTGATCAGGGAAATTCAAATGAAAACAACTTTGAGATACCATCTTACACTTGATTGCTCTTAGGACTGGAGAGGGAGGTGGAAGGGGAGTGGGGGAGTGGGAGGCAAATGGGAGGAGGGGAGGAGGTAGAAATTTTTAATAAATAAAACAAAAAAGACTATCCTGTTCTCAGTATTCCTCAATTGCCTGTAGTTACTTGAGTAAAATTGAGGCCTTGTGGTCATTCTTCTCCCATATTATCATGTCCATCACTGCCATATCTGGTAACAATCCTGGCACTTGCGCTGTAGACTAGGTTGTCCTTGAACTCACAGAGATCCAGCTTCCTCTGCATCCTGAGTGCCAGGATTAAAAGCACGTACCACCACTGCCTGGCCTGATCTGAATTTTAGGCAGACATGTGGGAATTTGGGGGAATGGCATCTAATATTACTAGGAGACTCAATCTTATAGCTAACTCTCTGTTTCTCTGCCTCTTAAAGTCTTTGCACTCTCTCTTCTTAATGATCCCTGAGCTGTAGTTATGGAAGCTCTATTATAGATGAAGCCATTAGAACTGTGCTCCACATCCATATTTCAGTTGGTTGTGGTTTTCTGTAATGTTCTCTAACTGTTGCAAAGAGAATTTCCCTTTATGATAGATTAGGTCTAATTTTTTTTTAAAATCTAAAGATTAGGAACTAGAGGTCTCAGAAGACAGATGACAGAGAACATATGATGTGTTTCTTTCTGGATCTGGGTTACCTCATTTGGTTTGGTATTTTCTAGTTTTATGTTTTTATGTGTACTTTTCTTAATTTTATTTTTCTTTACATCTGAATAGTGTTCCATAGTGTAGGTACACCATATTTTCACTATCCATTAATTAGTTGTAGAACGTTGAAATTGTTTTCATTTCCTCAATATTGTGAGTAGAGGAGCAATGAACAAGGCCAAGTAAGTATCTATAGATTAGGATGCTGAATACTTTGGGGATATGCCAAGGAGTAGAAGAGCTGTGTCATATAGCAGATATAATTCTAGTTTTTAGAGAATTTTTACACTGATTTCCATAGTGGTTATACCAGTTTGCAATCACACCAAAAATGAGTCTAATCCACATTTCTGCCAGTGTTTGTTTTCTATTGTTGTATTGAACTTGAAACTTTGAAAGGGTTGATATGAAATCTCAAAATTGTTTGGATTTGTACTTTCCTAACTGCTAGTGATAAAGAATGCTTAAAAAAATTTTTTGAGATACATTTGTTATTTATCTCTCTATCTTTTAATGTATCTTATATAGTTCCAAGGCCCATTTTATGAATGTGTCATGTGTCTTTTTGATACATCATTTTTGACTTCTTTATAAATTATGGATATTAATCCTATGACAGATGGATAGTTGACAAACATTATGTCTATTCACTCACCTGATTGCTTCTTTAGCTCCACATAATATTTTAGTTTAATAAAGCTAAACTTGTCAATTTTTTGTCTTAATTTACAGCTGGCATATTAATCTACAATGGGCCTCTACTAGACTATGTCTGCCTACTAGGAGGCATGGATGAGGAGCTAGACGATGAGATTGCCCTAATTAATTTGAGATGTGTTCATTGTTTTAGGTAGAGCCCTTTCTTTCACTTAGGTATGCAATCATGAGGCCACTATAATCTAAGGTATAGTTCCAAAGCAATGGTCACACAGGTAGGCCTGGATAAACTCAGTGGATCACATAACAAAACCAAATGACCTGACTCTATTTAATAGTTTTATTGAATTGAGGGGTTTGTGAAGCATAGGATATATATATATATATATATATATATATATATATATATGGTCTAAAATAAGAGTAAACAGAATTACTCATATATGTATGGAATTTTCAAAGAATAAACTTTTTAGTAAAAATACGTTATGGTATATAGTTGACAAACCATCTCTTTAGAAAAAGAAGAAGAAAATAATTGTTATGTGTTGAATGAACTGTGCAACTTGAGACACTCTGTGCCTTTAGTTTCATGGACATGGGCTCTTAACTGCCAAATAGTGCTTCTTAGATGCAACACCTCCACCATATTCCAAAAGCCAGTCTTAACTTTTGTGACATTTCAGAGATAAGTGTCTTTCCCCAAATCTATAATTCTAGAACCATAGTAGATGAGAAATCAATTTTTAGACTTCTTTCTTGTGCTTTGTTTCCTGTTATCAGTGAGTAAGAATGAGAGGAGAATCCATATTATAATCCAATTGTAGACTAATAATATGTTTCTCTGTTTGCTGACTTTTTCAAACAGATCACTCACTACAGTTTCTCAAGAGCTGTGCCACTGTATTTCATGATTTGATACTAAGGAACAATCTGAATAAAACAAGGCATGTGTATGACTTCATATTTACCAAACACCCATATAAGAATATTATTGCTTCTACATTTTCCAGTTCCCAGCCATTTGACAGAAACATAGCCGTATGTATATTATGCTATCTAACTTGAGTTTCATTATTTTATATATTCAGAATGAATAATGTGACTTGTTTCATGGCTGTTTCACTTCATTATTTTCTATAGGCATAAGTCTTTGCCATGTTTATTTCTGTTAATGCTAATAGAGATTTCTTTACACGTTCTGAGTATATGTGCTGCTATGAATGATGTTTTTATATACCTTCTCCAAAGGTATGGATTTTCTTTTAACCATTTCTTCAATATATCTTGAACTACCAAATATCTAAAATTTAATACTGTTTTCCTCCCCCCATCAGCCTCTCTCCTATGTAAGACAATACATACATTCAGTGAATGTTTCCCTTAAAGAATCTTTCATTGCTTCGATATCAAAGTTTTGAAGTTTCTTGTGAGAAGTTATCATAAAATTTCTTCAGCTTTACCTCTTGAATATATAAACCTCTGATCTGTCTGCAAGCTCTACCTTACTATGAAATTGATTTAGAAGTTTCTGATTAGAGATCTTCACTTTCCCCCAAATAAATACATTGTAAGGAGTGACATTCTGGGCTTATATGCTTATCAAATTCCTTCTGCACAGAGTATTCACCACCAACATATTCCTTGCTTTTTCAATAAAACTATACTTTTATTATTTCTAAACTGATATATACACTGGTCACCAGTACTTTATAAAGATATGATTTCTGATAAGAAACCAACTGCAGTTTAAACATCACTAAGATGAATTAACCATGATGATTCTGAAAAGTAAATAGATGAGTGACAAAATCCTTCTGAGTCTCCAACCTCAGGCAGCACCTTGGACTTTGAATTCCTGTATAACCCAAGGAAATTTGTATCATTCACTCAGGTTGAGTGCAAATCAGAACATATTTATTTTATTATTTACTTCTTTCCTCTTATGTATGGGACGTGTATGCTCTGGATATTCCCAGTGTCCTTTCTGGAGTAAAAGCATATAGAATCTCTACTTACTACTTTACCATTATATCTCAGCATCCCACATATCTAAATATTGATTAGGTTTTCTTCTCATTTCTATCTTCTCTGAATATCCTAAGACAAAACATTAATTCACTGGTGATTTTGCTAAAGAAATTTCCCAATGAACCATGTCCAAATTCTTAGACCTTAAGATGATTAGTTCTTTAGCTTCTTGTATTAAAAATATAGATCTGTATTTCATCTTGACATGGCTGTATCATACAGTGACAAAGGACTTTGAATTACATGTTTATGACCAGTGACATCATGCTTATCAAAATTCTATTGCTTAGACAATACATTGAAAACATTTGATTTAAATAAAATAAAATGATGTACTTCATTATTCCCAAATTAATATCTACATTTTGTCCCAATTGTCTTATAAAGATACATGAATACTTTTAAAAACATACTAAGGTATAGACAGTACCAACTTGACAAAACCATAAGAGTTTGAAAAATAAATACTCTTTTATTTTTAATTGATTGACAAATCACCAGACTCCTCAACCTCAAAAATTCCCTGTGGCTTTGCTTTCAATTCTAGGCTATTTGCCTAATTCATTTAGGCTGAGGTCAAGTAAGGACAGTTTGTTTTTCAATGTGGAAAATAATGTCTGCTATTTGAAATACTTTAAATTTCATAGAAAGTGTTCAAAGATTTAAAATATAATTTTGAACCCCACAGTTGGAATTTAAATCTACAGTGCTGAATGAGGGTAAAATGTACGTAGATCAGAAATCAAAAACACCAGATGATGTAATATGCAGTTACCCTTCCATTCATGCTCTTTACAGCCCTCGAGGTAAGAAATTATTTCTGATTGATTTCTAGGACCTTTATATAATAAAGATGTGAACTGTGAATGATTTTCCAACGCACATATAAGTAGATTTTTTTCTATTCACATTCATCTTCTCTAGATATTAGGCAAATGGTAGAATATTGTACAAATTCCACACCACAATGTTTTGGTGAACAATGTGTATTGGAGAGTCTCCCTTATTAGAACACAAAGAGCATCTCCATTTCTTCAGCAGCTGCATAAAATTTGGGAGCTTTGTTTTGATTTTGCTCTCACTTTGTTTTGAGACATGGTCTCACTATGTAGCTCTGGATGACCTGGGACTCACTATGTAGACTAGGTTGTTTTGAACTCACAGAGATCCACCTGCTCCTGCCTCCAGAGTGCCTGGATTAAAGGTGCATATCACATTGCCTGGAAGCTGCACAGAAATTTAACATTACACTATGAATGTTATCATACTAATGGGACAAAATTATTTTATTATTTTTTTACAATAAACCAAGATAAATCTTGCATGCCTGTCATGATGTGCCAGTCTTCACTGTTATCCGAGAGATAGTGATGCTGGGTCAGAAGATATAAATGCCTTTTTCATTTATTAAACTGTTTTATCTTCAGAGTTGACAGGGCCTCAGCCATGTATCTCAGGGCTCTCTGTTTCAGAATTTCTGTGTCTTTTACTAACGTTTGGAATCAGTTTCCTGGTTTTTTACCGACAGTCAAAGCATATGTTAAAAACATAAAAATCATAAGAACTCTCAACTCACTTTTGTCAGATGCATATATAAAACAAGCCAGGGACAATGGCATCTGACAATGTTTAAGCAAAGTTTTTAAAAATTTCCTTCTTCCCTCCTCTTACTCTTCTCTCTGGCATTATTGTGCCAGGAATTTCCCTGTGCTTTTTTTTGAATATAAGCATATGCTCAAACTCAATTAACAATTTCATTTTCTTAAAAACTTTTGGGAACATTAGAAGAGTTCATTTATCTACTGATTCTCTTGTTTGACTCTATAATCATAAAGCAGTGGTATTAGTGCAGCAAATTTTCAGTGTTGAAAGTAAACTGTGCTGTATCTCTACATTTGTCTACTTTGAACAATAAAAATTTAATGTTTTACTTCATTCATATTTTATAGTTTTACATTATTTCATGCTAATCTTAAAAGTGAGGAGCCTTAAACACTCATTCTCATCTTGCTATCAGAATTCAACCAAACATAGTAACTAATTAATTCCAAGTTCACTGAGCAAAAATATCCAGATTTCACACTAAAGACACATTGCATTCTCAGAGTCTTCTCTTATTCTGATTGCTGGCCTTATACTGAGACTTGACTAGAACAAAAAGCCACAGACAGAATCTTCCAAGGCACATATAACTTTATAAGCACGAAGAAGCAAAACTAGCTGGATCATTGGGCTACCGGCGGCCCTGTTTAGTTGCTGTGGAATCCCATCAGGACGGGTGAGTGTGTGCTATCCAGGGGCGGACTGTCCCGGAAGAGAGCACAACCCCCCCTCCCCCCCTCCCCCAGCTCCTTCTGCAGAGCTGTCTTTCTTTTGCACGACCCAGCCCCCCCAGCACCCCTCCCCAACCCTGCCCTGCTGTATGCTAGGACCAGTGCTCAAGTACAGTTTCAAGCTCCTAAACTAAGGAGACCCACCCAGAGCAGTGAGTGCCTGCCTACCAGGCAGGCCTCAGGGTCCCCTGTAAGGGAGCCGGGCACCTTCAGCTCCGGCGCCAGGCTTCCTGCCCGCTTCTGGATACCACCCCCCCCCTTGCTCCATTCATCCTGTTGGCCCTGGATCATTGGGCTACCAGCGGCCCTGTTTAGTTGCTGAGGAATCCCATTGGGACGGGAACGGTTCCTGCTTCTACACTGAAGAGATATACCCAGAGAGTCAATCACAGCAAAGACACCAGGCCTCTCCTGGCTCCATTTGAAGGAAGAGATGGGAAGGCGCCAAGGCAAGAATTCCTCCAACAACCTGAAAGGCAACATGACACCACCAGAAACCAGGAATCCTGAAATAAGAAGAATTGTACACCCTACTCCTGAAGAAATAGAAGAAATCGACTCAAAAGTGAACTATATGAAAATAATAGAGGACCATAAACAGGAGGTGAAAAACTGCCATAAACAATTAGAGATTACAAACAAAACGGTAGAGGAAATGAATAAATCGCTCAAAGACACGCAAGAAAACCAAGAGAAACAAGAAAAAGCAATCAAACAGGTTAGGGAAGCGGTTCAAGACATGAAGAATGAAATGGAAGGATTGAAGAAAGCACAAACCGAGGGAAGAATGGAGATGGAAAATCTGGGTAAACGAACAGGAACAACAGAGACAAGTACTAACAACAGATTATAAGAGATAGAAGAGAGAATGTCAGACACTGAAGATACCATAGAGAAAATAAACACGCTGATCAAAGAAAACAGCAAAACCAACAAATTCTCATCACAAAACATTCAGGAAATTTGGGACACAATAAAAAGACCAAACCTAAGAATAATTGGAGTAGAAGAAGGAGAAGAAGTAAACCTCAACGGAACAGAAAATATATTCAATAAAATTATAGAAGAAAACTTTCCCAACCTGAAGAAAGAGGTACCTATGAAGGTTCAAAAAGCATACAGAACACCAAATAGGCTGGATCAAAAAAAAAAAAAAAACATCCCCTCGCCATATAATAATCAAAACACAAAATATACAGAATAAAGAAAGAATATTAAGAGCCGCAAAGGAAAAAGGCCAAGTTACTTATAAAGGTAAACCTATCAGACTTACACCTGACTTCTCTATGGAAACCATGAAAGCCAGAAGGTCCGGGATAGATGTACTGCAAAAACTAAGAGATCATGGATGCAAGCCCAGACTACTATATCCAGCCAAGCTTTCATTCATTATAAATGGAGAAAACAAAATTTTCCAGGATAAAAACAAATTAAACAATACGTAGCCACAAATCCAGCCTTACAGAAAATAATAGAAGGAAAATCACTAACCAAGGAGTCCAACAATGCCCACAATAACTCAGTCATCTAGAGACCTTTCACTAGCGCAACTCAAAGAAGGGAAACACACAAACCCTACTACTAAAAAAGTGACCGGAGTTAACAACCACTGGTCATTAATATCACTTAATGTCAATGGGCTCAACTCACCTATAAAAAGGCACAGGCTAAGAGATTGGATACGAAAACAGGATCCAAAATTCTGCTGTCTACAAGAAACACACCTCAACCACAAAGACAGGCACCTACTCAGAGCAAAGTGCTGGGAAAAGGCTTATCAAGCAAATGGACCTAAGAAACAAGCAGGTGTGGCCATACTAATTTCTAACAAAGTTGACTTCAAACTTAAATCAATCAGAAGAGATGGAGAGGGACATTTTATACTCATAACTGGAACAATTCATCAGGATGAAGTCTCAATCCTGAATATCTACGCCCCTAATATAAAAGTGACCACGTATGTAAAAGAAACATTGCTAAAACTCAAGGCAGCAATCAAACCACACACACTAATAGTAGGAGACTTCAACACTCCTCTCTCACCAATGGACAAGTCAATCAAACAGAAACCTAACAGAGAAATTAGAGAATTAATGGAGGTAATGAAGCAAATGGACTTAAGAGACATCAATAGATTATTCCACCCAAAGAGGAAAGAATATACCTTCTTCTCTGCAGCTCATGGAACCTTCTCGAAAATTGACCACATACTCGGTAGGAAAGCTAACTTACACATTTACAAAAAAATATTAGTAACCACCTGTGTCTTATCAGATCACCATGGAATAAAGTTAGAATTCAACAACAATGCTACCCCAGAAAGCCTACAAACTCATGGAAACTGAACAGTCAACTACTGAACCATACCTGGATTAAGGAAGAAATAAAGAAAGAAATTAAAGTCTTCCTTGAATTCAATGAAAATAAAGAAACAACATACTCGAACTTATGGGACACTATGAAAGCAGTGCTAAGAGGAAAGTTCATCGCACTAAGTGCCCACTTAAAGAAAACAGAGAAAGTAAATATTGAAGACTTAACAGCCCACCTGAAAGCTCTAGAAAAAAAAGAAGCAGCCTCACCTAGGAGGAGTAGAAGAATGGAAATAATCAAACTGAGGGCAAAAATCAACAAAATACAAACACAGAAAACAATCCAAAGAATCAATGAAACAAAAAGCTGGTTCCTGGAGAAAATCAACAAGATTGATAAACCCCTATCCAAACTAATCAAATGGCAGAGAGAGAGAATATGCAAATAAATAAGATCAGAAATGAAAAGGGGGACATAACCATAGACACAAAGGAAATTCAGAGAATCATCAGATATTATTACATAAGCCTGTATAACACAAAACTGGAAAATGTAAAAGAAATGGACACTTTTTTAGGTAAATAACATTTACCAAAACTAAACCAGGACCAGGTGAACAATCTAAAGAGACCTATTGGTCGCGAAGAATTAGAAGCTGTTATCAAAAACCTCCCTACCAAAAAAAGCCCAGGACCAGATGGTTTCAATGCGGAATTCTACCAGAACTTCCAAGAAGACCTAATACCTATACTGCTTAATGTATTCCACAATATAGAAACAGAAGGGTCATTAGCTAATTCCTTTTATGAAGCTACAGTTACTCTGATACCAAAACCACACAAAGACTCAACCAGGAAAGAGAATTACAGGCAATCTCACTCATGAACATCTATGCAAAAATCCTCAACAAAATACTGGCAAACCGAATCCAAGAACACATCCGAAAAAATATCCATTATGATCAAGTAGGCTTCATTCCTGAGATGCAGGGCTGGATCAACATATGAAAATCTATCAATGTAATCCAGCATATAAATAAACTGAAAGAAAAAAACCATATGATCATCTCATTAGATGCTGAAAAAGCATTCGATAAAATTCAACACCCCTTTATGATAAAATGATTGGAGAGATTAGGGATACAAGGGTCATACCTAAATATAATAAAAGCTATATACAGCAAGCCGACAGCTGACATCAAATTAAACAGAGAGAAACTCAAAGCCTTCCCGCTTAACTCAGGAACACGACAAGGCTGTCCACTCTCGCCATACCTCTTCAATATAGTGCTTGAAGTTCTAGCAATAGCAATAAGACAACATAGTATGATCAAGGGGATTCGAATTGGAAAGGAAGAAGTTAAACTTTCATTATTCGCAGATGATATGATAGTGTACTTAAGCGACCCCAAAAACTCCACCAAAGAACTTTTACAGCTGATAAACAGCTTTAGTAATGTGGCAGGATACAAGATCAACTCCAAAAAATCAGTCGCCCTCTTATACACAAAGGATATGGAAGCAGAGAGGGAAATCAGAGAAGCTTCACAAATCACGATAGCCACAAACAGCATAAAATATCTTGGGGTAAATCTAACCAAGGAAGTGAAAGATCTATTTGACAAGAACTTTAAGGCATTGAAGAAAGAAATTGAAGAGGATACCAAAAAATGGAAGGACCTCCCTTGCTCTTGGATTGGGAGGATCAACATAGTAAAAATGGCAATTCTACCTAAGGCAATTTATAGATTCAATGCAATCCCCATCAAGGTCCCATCAAAATTCCTCACAGATCTGGAGAGGACAATAATCAACTTTATATGGAAAAACTAAAAACCCAGGAGAGCCAAAATAATCCTATACAATAAAGGATCTTCTGGAGGCATTACCATCCCTGACTTCAAACTCTATTACAGAGTTACAGTAATGAAAACAGTGTGGTACTGGCATAAAATCAGAGAAGTCGACCAATGGAATCGTATAGAAGACCGAATTTTAACCCACAAACCTATGAACACCTCATTTTTGATAAAGGAGCTAAAAGTATACAATGGAAGAAAGAAAGCATCTTCAACAAATGGTGCTGGCACAACTGGATGTCAACCTGTAGAACAATGAAAATGGACCCATATCTTTCACCATGCACAAAACTCAAGACCAAATGGATTAAAGTCCTCAATATCAGCCAGAACACACTGAAAAGGATAGAAGAGAAAGTGGGAAATACCCTACAACAGATGGGTACAGGAGATCGCTTCAAATGTATAACCCCAGAAGCACAGACATTAAGGGCAACATTGAATATATGGAACCTACTAAAACCAGAAGCTTATGTAAAGCAAAGGACACTGTCACTAAGACACAAAGGCAACCTACTGACTGGGAGAAGATCTTCACCAACCCCGCAACAGACAAAGGTCTTATCTCCAAAATATATAGAGAACTCAAGAAACTAGACTTTAAAATGTTAATTAACCCAATTAAAAAATGGGGCACTGATCTGAACAGAGAATTCTCAACAGAAGAAGTTCAAATGGCCAAAAGACACTTAAGGTCATGCTCAACATCCTTAGCAATCAGGGAAATGCAAATCAAAACAACATTGAGATATCATCTTACACCTGTCAGAATGGCTAAAGTCAAAAACAACAACGATAACCTTTGCTGGAGAGGCTGAGGAGGAAGGGGTACCCTCATCCATTGCTGGTGGGAATGCAATCTTGTGCAACCACTATGGAAGTCAGTGTTTCGGTTTCATAGGAAATTCTGGATCAACCTACCCCTGGACCCAGCAATACCACTCTTGGGAATATACCCAAGAGATACCCTATCATATGAAAAAAGCATTTGTTCAACTATGTTCATAGCAGTATTATTTATGATAGCCAGAACCTGGAAACAACCTAGATGCTCTTCAATGGAAGAATGGATGAAGAAAGTATGGAATATCTACACATTAGAGTACTACGCTGCGGTAAAAAAAAAATGAATTCTCGAATTTTGCATGCAAATGGATGGAAATAGAAAACACTATCCTGAGTGAGGTATCCCAGACCCAAAAAGATGAACATGGGATGTACTCACTCATAATTGGTTTCTAGCCATAAATAAGGGTCACAGAGTCTACAATAGGTGAATCTAAAGAAGCTAAGTAAGAAGGGGAACCCAAGGAAAAACATATAGTTATCTTCTTGGCTGAGGGAAGTAGACAAAATTGCCGGGGAGAAAATTGGGATCTTGGGGGTGGGGTGGGATGGGGGTAAGGGGATATGGGGAGAGAAAAGTTAGAAGGGAAGGAGGTCGGGCCTTGGGAAAACAGAAGGATTGTGATAAAGGAAGGTTGGACATGGGAGCACGGAACCACAATTCTTAGTTAAGGGATTCACTTTAGGGTTGGCAAGAGACCTGACCCTAGAGGGGCTCCCATGTGCCCAAGCCAAGGTCCCCAGTTAGTGCCTTGGGCAGTTGAGGATAGGGAACCTGAAATGACCCTATCCTAGAGCAATACTGATGAATATCTTGCATATCATCATAGAACCTTCATCTGGTGGTGGATGGAGATAGAGACAGAGACCCACACTGGAGTACTGGACTGAGCTCCAAAGGTCCCAATGAGGAGCAGAAGGAGGGAAAACATGAGCAAAGAAGTCGGGACCACGAGGGATGCACCCACCCACTGAGACAGTGGAGCTGATCTATTGGGAGCTCACCAAGGCCAGCTGGACTGTGACTGAAAAAGCAAGGGATAAAACTGGACTCTCTGAACATGGCAAACAATGTGGGCTGATGAGATGCAAAGGACAATGGCACGGGGGTTTGATCCTATGTAATGTGATGGCTTTGTGGGAGCCTAGCCAGTTTGGATGTTCACCTTCCTAGATATGGACGGAGGAGGGAGGTCCTAGGTCTTACCACGGGGCAGAAAACCCTGACTGCTCTTTGGACTGGAGAGGGAGGGGGAAAGGAGTGTGGGGAGGGGGAGAAGGTTGGGAGTAGGGGGCGTAGGGTGGGAGGAGGGGGAGGGAAATGGGAGGCTAGGAGTAGGTGGAACCTTTTTTTTTCTCCTTTTCTCAATAATAAAAAATAAAAAAAGAAGCAAAGCTACTGTTCCTAATTTCTATATGTCTTGGTGTTAGTTTTGTACATTTCCTTCTTTATTCAACATGGTTACCTATATGTGGTTTTACTTCTGAGTTTAACTTTTCACAAAATATCTATTGGCAGACACTATCCTCAAATGCCAGTGAGCTGTGGTAGTTTTGTGGAGACTCAATTAAAACTATGTATGAAAGTATCTTTAAAAACTCTGAAAGCATACAGTGAACAATTATAATGAGTCAACTTCAATTTCAATGAAGAAAACCTAAATGAGAATGAAAATAACCAAAGTAAAATAATTTATTGTCATGAATGTAAAATGTTTTAACTTAAGTATTATGTTATATTAAAAAGCATATTCTGACTAAAATGGCAAATATTGAATTGTGTTCTTTACATAACAAATCCTGTATTAATGCAAAATTTAAGATTTTATTTGAAGCAGATATATATTATTTTCCTCCAAACATTCTTTCCTCATTCTCTCTCAGGTAGAACCCCTCCATGACCCTGCTTTCAAGTATATTGGTTCTTTTTCTTTGGTTATTATTATATGTATGAATGTATGTATTTATTCAGGTATATACAGATATATACAATTAACAGCTACAGAGTCTGCTTTTGCTGTGTGGGTGTATATAGTTTAGGATTGATCACTGAAGATTTGTGGGATCCACTAGGTTGGGATAAGATTGTGGGGGGAGGCTACCACATGTGCTGCAGAAGTTGGATGAGACTGGAGGATTGGAGTTAGAAGACTACAGAGGTAAGGATCTGCAGCTGGCCTATAGGGCTGGGCACTCTGCACTGGGTAACCAATCAGGACATTCTTCCCTGGAAGAGTTTTCTCAGTCTTTCTTTCTCAGCAATCATTTATCCCCTTATAGCTCATTTTCTATGTGTGGTTACCCTCAACAATTTCCTCTTTTCACATTAAGATGTCAGTTGATATTGCCATTGTTTCCACAATTTCTAGGAGAGAATATATGACTGCAGATATTCTGGTATTATGGATTTTACAATCTTTCTGTTCCCTCTACTGAAAAGTTCTGTGTGCCATAGATGGAGGAGCTGAGCTACAGATATATCCAATGGGTATGGATTCCCCACAATTCATTGATTTCTGTATTGAATTCATTCGTGGTTTTCTGTGATGGCCTCCATTTATTGTAAAGAGAGGTTTCTTTGCTGAGGAGTGACAACTATACAGATCTGCAGCTGGAAAAATGAGATTTAGAATGTATTGTGGAGTTATGCTGTCTATAAAAATGATGCTAGTAGATTTCTTTCTATAAATCGTAAACTTGATAGTCCTTTGTGGTTGACTAGCCTTCCTGTACCATGGTTTCCCCTCCTGCTCATTGGGCATTCGGTCCAATTAAATAGCTGTTAGTTGCCACCAACATGTGAATCCCACTTATTGTTTCTTTATGCATATTACGTCATGATGGTAATTGTGATACGTTATAGGTGTTAGAGAGGGCACACTGTTTAATTATTTACAGCCTTTGGTAGCATGTGATGTGAAATTCCCTTCTGTATTCTGTGAATACCATTGCTAAATAAAGAAGCTGCTTTGGGCCTATTGCAGCCCAGAATAGAAAAGGCAGCAATTCAAAGGAGATAGAGGGAGAGAGTAGGCACAGTCAAGGAAAATCCATGTAGCTGCCAAATGAGACAGACACTGGGTACTGGTTGGAACTGTACCAATAGGTCACAAGCACGTGACAATACACAGAATAATAGAAATGGGTTAATTTTAGATATAAGAACTAGCCAATAAGAAGTGGGAGCTAATAGGCCAAGAAGTGTTGTAATAATACAATTTTTGTGTGATTATTTTGGGTCTGGGCAGCTGGAAAATAAATGAATATCTTTAGACCACAAAATGTTGTCCACTGTCTGGGGCATGGATCTACATATGACCTAAAAATGCTTAAAACAAGAAAGAGGGCTTCTATACCCACATAAATAGGGACAAAGCACAGTTTCCTGATAGTCAATTATTTTTTCAGATATTCTCTCTTGGCACTGATCCAGAGGCACTGCTTTCTTTAACAGAGGCCTTTCTGATTCAATATTAGTAGCAAAAACAACAACAACAACAACAAGAAAAATACCAAGAAAATAATTACCAAAAACAAACAAAACAAAACAAAAAACCCATCTGGCTTCTTTAAGAAATGGCAGCTTGCTGGTCCATGATAGTTGCATGTAAAACTCTGACTCTTTAAGGAGACCAAGCACTTATATAAGTTCTGGGTGAGCAAGGGGTTACAAATTGCTTAATGGTGAGACAGACCTGCTGTGACCCTGGATCTGGGTCAATGTGCATGGCTCTCAAAGGTAGTGAACATGCTTTCACCATTTTAAACTAGGCAGACAAAACAGGCAATGTTGTAGAGTTGATCCTAGACATGTCTCTTAGCTTTTTTTTTCTAAAAAAAAGTTTACTCCTAGTCAAAAAAATAAGTACAGATGCGCCCACAATAAAGACAAGTGCAGGTGTAAAAAGACCTCTAGATGGATCAAGGTGATGGAGAAACGTATATAGGCTAGGGAAAGAGGAGAAATAGTTATGAAAAGAAGTAAATATTTTTTTAAATAAAAAAAAAGTTTAGAAAAATTTTTTTCTACATGGGAAGCAGAAAAAAAAAATCTCCTGAGTAAATTGGGAGCATGGAGACATTGGGGGAGGGTTGGAAAAAAGGAGAAGAGGCAGGGAGGAGAGAAGAAAAAATGTAGAACTCAATAAAATCAATACATTTTTTTTAAAAAAATTGAACTATATAGTTTCTCTGTTCCCCTCCCTTCCTCTCCCTTACCTTTCTAACCCCTCCCATGGTCCCCATGTTCCCTATTTACTCAGGATATCCTATCTCTTTCTATTTTGCAAGTTGATTGGATCCATGTATATCTCTCTTAGGGTCCTCATTATAGTCTAGGTTTTCTAGAATTGTGAATAGGCTGATTTTTTTTGCTTTATGGCTAAAAGCCATTTATAACTGAGTACATATGATATGTATCTTTTCGAATCTGGGTTATCTCGCTAAATATGAGATATTCTAGATCTATCAATTTTACCGCAAATTTTAAGATGTCATTATTTTTTTTCTGCTGTGTAATACTCCATTGTATAAATGTGCCACATTTTTCTTATCCATTCTTCAGTGGAAGGGTATTTAGGTTGTTTCCAGGTTCTGACTATGACAAAATAATGCTGCTATGAATGTAGTTGAGCACATGTCCTTGTGGCACAACTGAGCATCCTTTGGGTATATCCCCAAAAGTGGTATTTCTGGGTCTTAAGGTAGATTGTTTCCTATTTATCTGTGAAATTGCCATACTGATATCAAAAGGAGCTGTAACAATTTGCACTCCTACCAGCAATGGAGGGGTGTTCCCTTTATCCCACATCCTCTCCAGCATATCAGTGTTTTTGATCATGGCCATTCTTACAGGTGTGAGATGGAATCTCAGAGTTGTTTTCATTTGTATTTCTCTGATGGCTAAGGATATTGAACATTCCTTAAGTGTCTTTCAGACATTTTAGATTCCTCTGTTAAGAGTTCTCTGTTTAGGTTTGTGCCCCATTTTTATTGGATTATTTGTTCATTGGATGATAGCCACGATAGCCAAAACAATCCTGTACAATAAAGAAACTTCTGGAGGCACCATAATCCATGACTTCAAACTCTACTACAGAGCGACAGTACAGAAAACATCCTGCTTTTGGCAACAAAACAAAACAAAATCAGACAGGAGGATCAATGGAACAAATTTGAAGATCAGGATATCAATCCAAATACGTATGAACATTTGATTTTTTTTTTTGGTTTTTCGAGACAGGATTTCTCTGTGGCTGTGGAGCCTGTCCTGGAACTAGCTCTGTAGACCAGGCTGGTCTCGAACTCACAGAGATCCGCCTGCCTCTGCCTCCTGAGTGCTGGGATTAAAGGTGTGCGCCACCATCGCCCGGCTTGAACACTTGATTTTTGATAAAGAAAAAAGATAAAATGAAGAAAGCATATTCCACAAATGGTGCGAAAATAGAGCCATATCTATTGCCATGCACAAAGCTCAAGTCCACATGAATCAGAGAGCTCAATGTAAAACCAACCATATTGAACCTCATAGAAAAAAAAGTGGGAAATACACTTGAACACATTGACATAGGAGACCACTTCCTAAATATAACCCCAGTAGCACAGACACTAAGAGAAACAATTAATAAATGGGATCTCCTGAAACTGAAAAGCTTCTGTAAAGAAAAGGACACAGTTAACAAGACAAAATGACAGCCTATACAATGTGAAAAGGTCTTCATTAATTGCACATCAAACAGAGGTCTGATCTCCAAAATATACAAAGAAGTCAAGATATTGGTCATCAAAAGAAAAAATAAACCAACAGTATATTTTTTTCTTTTGAAATCTATCCAGGTCCTCGGCCCACTTTTCAAATGAATCTTTTCATTTTTGACTGATTTTACCCCCAACATAACATTGTTTTATTAATTACCTGGGAATTTCATGAAATGTACCTCAATCACACTTGTTTCCCATTCCTCCCATATCTACCCTACCAGTCCTGTTTTCCCCTCAAATTTGTAGTGACCATATTCATGGTCCAACAACTACTAGTGGCCAGACCCTTAAAGAAAACTGACTTGCTTCCCACTCTTGCCCCCAAAACATATTTCTTAGAAATATATAAAAACTAACAAATAATCAAAAAGAAAAACAAAACACACAAAAAATACAAATCAGAACTAGGATTGATTTCTTGATTATTTAGAACTTCTAAACTTAAACCAACAAGAGACCAAAATCCAATGAGCATTTTACTGATCAAAGCTCTAGTATTACTATGCTCAAATTCTGGTATTATTTCTCATCCTTGTTCTTGTCCCAATGATAGTTTTCATTGCTGTCCTTTTGCTTACATTATTCTTATCATCCTTGTTGTGTATTGTACATTAATGCGTATTTATGTGTACATGAGTGTGCATGTACATATATGTGCTTGTGAATATGTGTGTGCAAGCATTGGGAGAGCCGATGTGATCCTTGAATATAAACTTTTAGTCGCATTTCACCTTGATTTCCTGGCAGGGTCTCAATGACCTACATCTTTCCAATTAGAGTAGTTTGTTCAGGCAAAAAGTACCTAGGGCCCTCCTTTTTCCATCTCACCAGCATTGAGTTCAGTTTCTACTGTGGGATTTTTACATTTCCATTAGTTAAGTAATTTAATGTCCTATTTCCTCAGACCTAAGTTGATGTATTTTTGAGACTTATTCTTCACTATCACACAGTTTGGCTTTAAAGTCATAGTTCTTCTGTCTCCAAATCCTAAGTATTAGTATTAAAAAGGCATCTCTACTACCAAAGTTTTCAAAGTGACCAATAAAAATAATGCACTACATACTATTTCTTCATATTACTTTTCTTTCTGTATGTTCAGTTTCTTACTGTACTGAAAGCCTGAATATGGTATTAATGAAAAAAATCTAGACTTCATGGCAGTAATCTTACATAAGTGCAAAATGTTTACTTATTTGGTAAAATTTATTTATAAATTTATTCAAAAGGAAATGTTCTGGATACTTTCATGTGATCCGTGGTTAAAGAACTGGGGATTTTATATTTATATACTTCTCTTGAGATTAGGAGGAAATAAATAAAATGTTTTATGTATAAAATGAAAGGTAAAAAGAAATAATTTTTACCAATACACAAAATTTTCAGAGAACAGAATTTCTTCTGATATCATCAACTCTGTTGGCCTATAGTTCTGGTGTGCAATGGCATGGAATAATGAAAATTTTAATAAATACTGAATTTAGCATTTTAAGATTCATATTTTTATTTATGAAATCTTAAGTATTTATGATTATCAGAATATTTCCTTGAGTATCCATGGATCCCTTATAGCTTACTACTTTCATGGAAAGAAAAAGAGATTGTGTTTATATAGGGTCAAGATTTAGATAAGAATCAGTGTCATGGAAGGGAGCAGTCTATGTTAAGTATAGAGTAGAAGACAGCAGATAATTGCACTTAGAAGAGAGAGACAGAAACATATTACTTCTATCATGTCTATTAAATTCTTAAATATTGGAACCCACAAATTTGTTCTTATCTTTCAACAAAAGAACTGGCCAATAAAGAAAAATGAGGGGTGGGAGAGATAGCACTGTGGTTAAGAGTACTGGCTACTCTATTAGAGGATGTGGTTTCAATTCCTTGCACTTATCTGGCAGCTCACAATTGTCTAACTCCAGTTCCAGGCGTCCTAATATCCTCACACAGGCATGCATTCAGGGAAAACACTAATGCATATAAGATAAAAATAAATAAATCTTGGGAAAAAGGGCAGAAGATATAGATAAAGAGGCTAATATTGAGAGCTCTAACTTATTTGCATGTTTTTTAGTAAGAAAATACATTTCACCATCAGTGGTGGCACACACTTTAATCCCAGAACTTGTGAGGCAGAAGCAGGCAGATCTCTGTGTTTGAGGTCAGCTAAATGAGTTCCATGACACCCAGGGTTGTTACACAGAACAGCATACATCTGAAAAGAAACACAAAAAAACAAAACAAAACAGCAAAAACAACAACAAAAGAGAAAATACATTTCACAAATATTTTTACAGAGCTAAGGGCATGGAATGTTGGGGAAATGTATCTACAAATAAGAAATACCAAAGGTTGTTGATAATAATTCAGAATCTGAGAATATAGGAAAGGCTCTTTGCACAGTGCAACTGGAAAGATGATATTCCTGTTACCTTGCAATCCTGGATGTTATAACTATAAATACATTAAGAAAATAAAGCTACCACCTTTTGGGGACCTAGCTACTACTAAGAAGGGCAATGGATATTGGGCACATTTTTATAGATGATTATAAAATCATGATTGATGGAGCCATTTGATGGAGGTGGGTCTTGTATCTATCTGTTGCTTTCATTGGTTAACTAATAAAGAAAACTGCTTGGCCTGATAGGACAGAAAATTAGGTAGGTGGAGTAAACAGAACGGAATGCTGAGAGAAAGAAGCCAAAACAGTCAATTGCCATGATTCTCCCACCAGACACAGACACAGGTTAAGATCTTTCCTGGTAAGGCACCTCATGGTATTACAGGGATATTAGAAATGGTTTAGATCAATATGTAAGAGCTAGCCAATAAGAAGTTAAAACTAATGGGCCAAACAGTGTTTAAAAGAATACAGTTTCCGTGTAATTATTTCGGGTAAAGCTAGCCATGTGGGTGGCCAGGTGCCAGGAACATAGCCCGCTGCTCATATGACAACAGAGTGGCACCCAACATGGTGGACTAAATCCACTTAAAAACCTGAGAAGGCTTAAAAATAAGAAAAAGAGAGTTTAACGCAGCTTTTTGCTGTTTGTGGGTGGCATGCCGCAGAGAGAAATTGTCCTGACTCAGCAGCAGGAAAAAACTGGCTGTTTTAAAATGACGGCTTTCTGGGATGTGCCACCAATGCGATCTCTGTCTGGCTCCTGCAGGAGACAGAGCTTTTGATTGGAGTATTTGGAGTAAAGTATTATGACTTGCTTGATGGCAATGTGGCCTGCTGTGTGCCTGGAACTGTATGTGGCTCAGGGGCACCAAATGGCTCTGAGGCAGGAGCCACTCAACTCCACCATGCTGAACTGTGCTGGTCTCAGGCAGGAACTACCATAATTACCATAATAACAGAGCAGTTAAGGTTTAGACGGCAGGGCACAGGTGCTACCTTATTACATCTGCATGGCACAACTTAAGTCTTTAAGAAGAGCTTAGCATTTTAAGAAGTGCTCCTGGATAAAAAAAAAAATTACAGGTTCACAATAGGACAGATTCAGACCACTAAATGGATCACAATGTTGGATGAGTGTAAGTAGTCTTGAAAGAGAGAAAAAAAATATAGAGAGAATAAAGTTAATGCCCTTAAAAAGGGGGGGAGGGGCTAAAGTCTTTAAAGAGACAGAGTACAGATAGTTATAGATTAAAAGAAATAAAGAAAAATAAGCCAGGTAAAAATGGAAAATTCACAGAGAGTCTGGATTATGGACATTGTGTTTTCTTTAAAATTTTTGACTGTGAAGGAGCTAAGTACAGAGAAACATTTCATTATTTGGGCTGCCAAGTGGAACTAGAACGGATATCATGAGGGTATGTCTTCAGAATTTGGGTCTAAGGATATGATGCTTTGGAAAGGGTCTTCTTTTGTTTTCACAGAGGATGAGACTCTGTGGATTGCGTCTATCCCAATATAGTATGATAGATCATGCTCTCCTGAAAGCTTGCTGTGAACACCTTCAAAAAATTACTTCACTCAACTGCCAACTGAGATGACCCTGGCACACAGGTTATACCATGAAAGACCTAATTAACAATGCCCCCATTCAGCAGGAAGCAGTTTGGAGAGAAAAAACTGTGCCCATGTTCCCAAATATTGTTTATAAATGTTCTTTTACATTTAAAGGGGGATATGATATAAGTATGAATAATTTACATTGGTATGGAATTTAAGGTCAATTTTGTTATGTGTATATGTGTTTCTGCTCTTTATTAAGGTATTGTGATTGTAAAGTTCATTTTAAAAATGTAATATATAATAGGAAATATAGGTTGTTAATGGATAATCATCGATAATAGTTAGGCTTGTAGTCATGTTAGATTTTCTAGGTGTATGGAGATATATTTCGATTAGATAGGCATTCTTCATATCTTTCAAAGACTGCAGAATATGGCATTTAAAATATTTTAATAACTTAGGATAACTTAGAACTTTTCATGACAATGAGACATGTCTGCTCCTGGCAGCACCAATCTACTTCAAGAGGAAGATTGGCATTGAAGAGGATCCTTATGGAGTTGGTTAGCCATTTGGGCAAGAAACTGCTCATGTCTGGACTGATGCATAAACTAGACACAGAGAATCCATCAGAGAGAGGACTTCTGAACTTGCCTAAAGGTGAGATGGTCTTTCGGGGTTCCTGATTTCTGAAAGAGTCTACGAGACATTCTGCAGGACACAGCAGAAAGTGACTGAACTGTCTTTGAAATTTCCTGCTTCATGGAAAAGTCTGCTGGATACTATGGGCCTGTAGGCTGAAGATGCATGCCCCAATGGTACAGAGGAATTTTGGGTGACTGTCCAGGCAGCGAGATGTCTCTGTCATTTCTAGAGTTTTCTTATTTCTTGTTTACTTAGGTAGTATTATATCATTCTGGAGTCTTTGATGGAGTTGAACAATGGATAGTTATAGTTTTCCTTAGTAATGATAAAAGATAAAGTAGATATAAATATTGTAACTGTAATTCTTGCTTGATAACTGTTTTGTTATATGTAATTTTACTATGTTAAAGTTAAAGCCTTCTTTTTTGTTTAAACAGAAAAAGGGGAAACGATGGAGGTGGGTCTTGTATCTATCTGTTGCTTTCATTGGTTAATTAATAAAGAAACTGCTTGGCCCTGATAGGTTAAAACATAGGTGGGAGGAGTAAACAGAACAGAATTCTGGGAGAAAGAAGCCGAGTCAGGTAGTTGCCATGATTCTCCCACTCCAGACAGACGCAGGTTAAGATCTTTCCTGGTAAGCCAGCTCGTGGTGCTATACAGAAAATTAGAAATGGGTTAGATCAATATGTAAGAGCTAGCCAATAAGAGGTTAAAACCAATGGGCCAAGCAGTGTTTAAAGGAATACAGTTTCCGTGTAATTATTTCTGGTAAAGCTAGCCGGGTGGCGGGACACAGCCCACCACCACCCATATTACAAGAGCCATTGTGAGACATCTTCATATATTTGAGAAGGCTGTAATTCCACTCCACAAATAATTATGAGCCACCAATTCTAGTCAAATTCTTAACCTTGATTCAATTAATTGTCTTATAGACATAGCTTTTATTTATTTGCTTGCTTATTTTATTATTAGTTTATTAGTTTAAAAAATACCAATTCAAATTTCCTTTCCCTCCCCTTCTCCCACTCCCTCCACACACACTCCCACTCTCCCCCTCAAATCCTAACAGAGGGCAAGGCATCCTGCACTGTGGCAAGTTCAAGGACCTCCCTACTATATCTAGGTTGAGAAAGGTATACATCCAACGAGGATAGAATCCCAAAGAGCCAATATATTCCATAGAGACAAATCACAGTGCCACTGTCAGTGGCCCCTCAGTATGCCCCAACTGTCAACCACATTTAGAGGGACTAGTTAGATCCCATGGTCATTCACACCCAGTCCAGTTGGAGTTGGTCAGCTCTCAATAGCTCAGGCAAACTATCTCAGTGGGTGAACCCCACATGGTCTTGACCTGCTTGCTCATATTTTCCCTTCTTCCACTCTTCAACTGGACCTTGGGACCTCAGTCCAGTGCTCTGATGTGGTTCTCTGACTATGTTTGTATCTCTTGTTGGACAAAGGATCTATGGTGATATTTGAGATAATCATCAATCTGACTACAGGGCAAGGCCAGTTCAGGCCTATTGCTTACGGTTTTAGCTGGGGTCATCCTTGTTGATTCCTGGGAATTTTCCTAGAGACAGGTTTCTTGCTAACCCGAAAATGGCTCCCTCAATCAAGATATCTCTTTCCTTGCTCTCATATATGTTATTCCTCCATCTCGTCTATCTCTTTCCCTCAAGTTCTCAAAACGCTTCCCTTTTCCTCTTCCTTCTACCCTTCGCCCCCTTGCTCCCAATTATGTAGGGTGATCTTGTCTGTTTCTGATTCCCAGGTGGGTCTATATATGTTTCTCTTTGGGTTTACCCTATTACTTAGGTTCTCTAAGATCATGAACTATAAGTTCAATATCATTTTTATGGCTAGTATCCACTTATGAATGATTACATACCATATTCACTTTTTTAAGGTCTGGGTTACCTCACTCAGGTTATTGTTTTCTTATTCTATCCATTTGCATGCAAAATTCAAGATGGTATTGTGTTGTACCTCTGAGTAGTACTCTAATGTATAAATATGCCACACTTTCTTTATCCATTCTTCAGTTTAGGAGCATCTAGGTTGTTTCCAGGTTCTAGGTATTTCAAATAATGCTGGTATGAACATAGTTGAAAAAATGCTTTTGTAGTATGATTAAGCATCTCTTTGGTATATTCCTAAGAGTGGTATTGGTGCATCTTGAGGTAAGTTGATTCCCAATTTTCTGAGAAACCACTACACTGATTCCCAATGTGATTACAGAAGTTTGCATTCCCACCAGCAATGGATGAGTGTTGCCCTTACTCCACATCCTCTCTATAGCATAGGCTATCATTGGTGTTTTCAATCTGCACCATTCTGACAGGTGTAAGATGGTATTTTGGAGTTGTTTTGATTTGCATTTCCCTGATAACCAAAGAAGTTGAACATGTCCTTAAGTATCTTTTGGCCATTTGAAATTCTTCTGTTGAGAATTCTCTGTCTAATACAGAACACAGATTTTAATTGGGTTATTTAGAATTTTAATGTCTAATTTTGTGAGTTCTTTATGCATTTTGGAGATTAGTCCCTGATCTGAATGGGGGGGGGGCGGCAGTGATGATATTTGCCATTTAGTAGGCTGCCTTTATGTCTATTTGACTCTGCCCTTTGCTTTACAAATGTTTCTCAGTTTCAGGAGGTCCCCTTTATTTATTGTTGCTCTTTTTGTCTGTGCTACACTGGTTATGTTTATGAAGTGGTCTCATGTGCCCATGCATTGAAGGCTACTTCCCCCTTTCTCTTCTACCAGTTTCAGTGTGGTTGGATTTATATTGAGGTCTTTAATACATTTGGTCTTGAGTTTTGTGCATGATGATAAGGATCTATTTATTCTCTTCTACACGCTGACGTTAAGTTATGCCAGCACCATTTGTTGAAGATGCTTTCTTTTTGTCATTTTATAATTTTAGCTTCTTTGACAAAAATCAGGTGTTCATAGGTATGTGGATTAATATACAGGTTTTTGTAGTAAGATGTAATGATTCTCTGAATTTCCTCAGCATCTGCTATTATGCCCCCTTTTCATTTCTGATTTTGTTAATTTGGATGTTCTCTCTGTGCCTTTTGATTTATTTAGATAAGGGTTTGTCAATCTTGTTGATTTTCTCAAAGAACTAGCTCTTTGTTTTAGCGATTCTTTGTATTGTTTTCTGTGTTTTTATTTTGTTGATTTCAGCCCTCAATTTGATTATTTCCTGTCTTTTAATCCTCCTGGGTGAGTCTGCTTCTTCTTTTTTTACTTCTTCCTTGACCAAGGGGTGATTCAGTAGTTGACTGTTCAATGTCCATGAGTTTATGGGCTTTCTTGGAGTAGAATTGTTGTTAAATTCTAACTTTGATCCCAGGAGATCCGATAAGACACAGGGAGTTACTCCATTTTTTTTTTTTTTGATGACTGCTTTGTTACCAAGTATGTGATCAATTTTAGAGAAGGTTCCATGATTGCTGAGAAAAAGATATATTCGTTTTTGTTTGGGTGTAATGTTTAAGAGATGTCTGTTAAGTCCATTTGATTCCTTACATCTGTTAGTTCTCTTATTTCTCTGTTAAGTTTATGTCTGGTTGACCTGTCCATTGATGAGAGAGGAGTGCTGAAATCTCCTGCTATTAGTGTGTGGGGTTTGATGTGTGCTTTGAGTTCTAGTCATGTTTCTTTTACATATGTGGATGCTTTTATATTGGAGGCATAGATATTCAAGGTTTAGACTTCATCTTGATGAATTGTTCCTGTCATGAGTATAAAGTGTCCTTCTCCATCTCTTCTGATTGATTTTTGTTTGAAATCAATATTATCAGATATTAGGATAGCTATACTTACTTGTTTTTAGGTCCATTTGATTTGAAAAACTTTCCCCAACCCTTTACTCTGAGGTAGTGTTTGCCTTTGAGGTTGAGTTGTGTTTCTCATGAACAGCAGAAGTTTGGATCCTGTTTTTGTATCCATTTTCTTAGCCTGTGTCTTTTTATAGGTGAATTGAATTTATTGAAATTAAGCGATATTAATGACCATTGGTTGTTAACTCCGATTATTTTTTGATAGTAGTATTTGTGTGTTTCACTTATTTGGGTTATGCTGGTGTGGGTTCTCAGAAATCTGTGTTATTGTGGGTATAGTTAGCTCCCTTGAGATGAGGTTTTTCTTCTAGTAATGTCTGTAAGGCTGGGTTTGTGAATATGCATTGAATAAATCTATTTTTGTCATGGAATATCTTGTTTTCTTCATCAATGGTGAAAGAAAACTTTACTGGATATAATAGTCTAGGCCTACATCCTTGGTCTCTTAGTGTCTGCAGCACACCTATGCAGGACCTTCTTACTTCTGTGGTTTCCATTTAGAAGTTGGGTGTAATTCAGAAAGGTTTCCCTTTATATGTTACTTGACCTTTTCCCTTTGAAGCTCTTAATATTCTTTCTTTAATCTGTATGTTTTGTGTTTTGATTATTAAATGGTGAGGGGATTTTAGTTTTGATCCAGTCTATTTGGTGTTCTGTAAGCTTCTTGTACATTCATAGGGATATCCTTCTTTAGGTTGGAAAAGTTTCTTCTATAATTTTGTTGAATTTATTTTCTGTGCCTTTGCTCTGGGGTTCTTCTCTTTTTACTACCCTATTAAATTAAGGTTTGGTCTTTTCATGTTGTCCCGATTTTGTGAATGTTTTGTGTTAAGAATTTGTTGGATTTAATGTTTTCTTTGACCATTGAGTCTATTTTCTCCATAGTATCTTCCGCACCTGAGATTCTTTCATCTATCTCTTGTATCCTGTGGGTTATACTTGTCCCTGTAGTTCCTCTTTGTTTGTTTACCCAGTTTTTCCATATCAAGTATTCTCTTGGTTTGTGTTTACTTTATTACCTCTGTTTCAATCTTCAAGTCTTGAACTGTTTCTTTTACATGTTTGAATGTTTGTTCTTGGTTTTCTTGGGTTTCTTTTATGCATTTATTTTCTTCCACCTTTTTGTTTGTGTTCTCTTCCATTACTTTAAGGGAGTTTTTCACTTCCTCTTTGAATGTCTCCATTTTCATAAAGTTATGTTTAAAGTTGTTTTCTTCTACTTCTTCTGTATTGGGATGATCAAATCTTCCTTTTGTGTGTCTGCTAGTTTCTGGTGTTACCATGTCACTTTTTAGGATGTTTGAGGAATTCTGGCATTGGTGTCTACACATCTCTTCCTTCAAATGAGGCCTGCAGTGTCTTGCTGTCTTGTTCCAATCCTTGCTGTGACTGTCTCTTAGGTCTCCTCAGTATTAGAACAAGCTGTGTTTCAGGGTTCCTCGGAGCTCATAGGCTCTTAGGATATCTCAGCTCAGTATTGGAGCATGCTGTGTTTCAGGGTTCCACAGAACTCTCAGGTGAATAGGCTGATTTGGGGACAAGATGGTTTGGGGGATAGCCCAGATGCAGGAATGTTACCTGCTGGCTGGATAGAAAACCAAGGGAGATGGTGACAGTCCCCTGGTTCTTTTATTTTTTTTTTCATTTTTTTTATTGAGAAAAGGAGAAAAAAAACAAGTTTCCACCTACTCCCAGCCTCCCATTTCCCTCCCCCTCCTCCCATCCTTCTCCCCCTCCTCCCACCCTTCTCCCCCTCCCCCCACTCCTTTCCCCCTCCCTCTCCAGTCCAAAGAGCAGTCAGGGTTTTCTGCCCTGTAGAATATCTTGCATATCATCATAGAACCTTCATCTGGTGATGGATGGAGATAGAGACAGAGACCCACACTGGAGCACTGGACTGAGCTCCCAAGGTCCCAATGAGGAGCAGAAGGAGGGAGAACATGAGCAAAGAAGTCAGGACCACGAGGGGAGCACCCACCCACTGAGACAGTGGAGCTGATCTATTGGGAGCTCACCAAGGCCAGCTGGACTGTGACTGAAAAAGCATGGGATGAAACTGGACTCTCTGAACATGGCGAACAATGAGGGCTGATGAGACGCAAAGGACAATGGCATGGGGTTTTGATCCTGCTTAATGTGCTGGCTTGGTGGGAGCCTAGGCAGTTTGGATGTTCACCTTCCTAGATATGGACGGAGGGCGAAGGACCTAGGACAGTCCCCTGGTTCTTATCCCACTGGTGAGGTCCCAGATAGTGGGGCATCCAGCTGTCTGGCCTTGTGGCCACTGACTCACCTCTTAGATACCCTCAGTATTAGATCAAGCTGTGTTCCAGGCTTCCATTGAGCTTTTAGGTGAACATGTAGGTGTGAGGGCAGGGTGGATTGGGGGATAGCCCAGTGGCAGGAATACTCCCTGTTAGATTGCTAGAAAAGCTGAGGGAGTTGGGGAAGGATATCTGTTTTTTTTTCCCATTGGTGAGGACTCAGAGAGTGGAGCTTCCAGCTGTCTGGCCCTGTGGCTTCTGACTCACCTCTTGGATGCAATCAGTATTGGAGCAAGCTACATTCCAGTGTTCCACAGAGCTCACAGGTGAACAGGTGAATGTGGGGGCAGGGTGAGTTGGGGGATAACCCAGCAGCAGGAATACTCCCTGATGGCTGGCTACAAAAGCTGAAAGAATTGAGGAGCGGCCCCTGGATTTTTTCCCACTGGAGAGGTCCTAGAGTAGGACATCCATCTGTCTGTACCTGCAGCTGTTGAATTACCTCCCAAGTCCCCTCAGTATTGGAGCAATCTGTGTTCCAGGGTTCCACTGAGCTTGTAGGTGAACAGGTGGGAGATATAGCTTTTTAGTGTGTGTGTGTGTGTGTGTGTGTGTGTGTGTGTGTGTAAATCCTGGTTTTCTTGTGTGCTATATGAAAGCAATATCACTGAGATATATGTCCATTTAAAGTCTATTTAGTTTTCATTTGTGTTCTCCACAATGTTTATATTTTAGAGAGTTTCATTTTATATGTCCCATCAACAATTATCTGAAAACAATCTTTGCAGATGTCTTCAAGTGTAATGATATCTGCTGCTGAACTGTGTTAATTACTTCAACTCCCCTTGTAAAGAGAGAGAATATTGGAAACAGAGGTCTGCCTATAGTCAGGAGATTTTGTGAACCTCAAGCAGAGTACAGGATCAAACAGACTAAAAATTGACAGTCTACCTCCATAAACTAGGAGAGAAGATTTGATAAAGTTGTCTTTCAGAACAAAGAGCAGGAATTAATCCTGCTGACAAATTAGCACTTCTGGTCTTAAATGTGAGAGCAGACATTTCTGTTATTTGTGTTTCTCATCATATGCCTTTTATTAAAATAGAAGTTCTGCTATAAAGAACACTCACTGATTCTTTGGAAAAAATTCTTTAGTCTGAGGTGAAGATAAATTTGACTTTGGTTTAGTATCTAACCAACAAAGAAGTTTCATGTTGAACATAAGAATGTGGTCATAATTTACCCAGTTTTTTCTATTGTTGAGGATGGATTCTCAACACAATTCAAGGGGTCTCTGCTTTGCACTGATGATGCAGAAACTAGGTCAGAGAAGTGGGGTTTGAGTTTAAAAGATGGAATATGTGAAGAGGATGACTTTGAAGGGTGTCTGCTAAAAATTAGAGAAGTCATTGGCTTCTGCTATTAACCTTCATTTCGTGGTATTTATTGACTTGGCTACCCTCAGACCACAGCCTAATATAGACTACAAAAGTAAAAGAAAAGGAAGAAACATGAATTGAAGACAGAACACTTATCACGACATCAAGATCCACTCCATAGTTAGAAAATAAAATGTGATTTGATTTTCCTGTGTACCCAATAAGACAAAGTCTTCTGAATCAAATAAATTCTAAATCAAAATCAATTATAAGTAATGTAAAGGTTTCAGCTAGGAATGAGGTTGTTCACAAAAAAAAAACTTAGTACATAGGAGGCAGGGACTGTTATACTGTTAAGTATTTAATAGTGAGTCCAATGCTAATACAGGATAGATTGTGATTTCTGGCTCAAGTATAAAAATAACAACAGCAATCTCAAGAGTTTAGGGGTCAAATATCATCTGATCAAGGCTGGAATGATAATGACCAGTATGATAAAATATCCCTAAAGGTTCATTCGAGGCAATCATATTCTGGCAGTAACCAAACTTTCCGTAACCGAACTTAAGACATACTTCACAAAATGTAAATAATGCAAGAAGGAAACTAGCAAACTATCCAGGGTACCTCACAAAGTAACCAGGGCTAGTGAGATCATGAGTCTAATGATTTTGCTAGACCAGCATGATTAAAAACTACTTATTTAAATATTTACTCTTTTACCCACAAATAAATGTATCTTTAACCTTTTCTTGAAGACCCTTTACTTTATAACAGACAGTATCACAGAAAATCACAGTTTGTCAAAATGGAGAAAGCAACACATCATAGTGCACACAGATCCAGTAAGGATACTTACAGCATAAATATATACCAATTACTATGCAGTTGTTACAGAGGAGGGGGCTGAAAGATTATGAGAGAAAGAGGATCAGGAAGTCTGTTGAGAGACAGTGTCTCTTAAAATCATAGGGAAGCTCCATACAAAACATATAAAAATATGGCTGTTTAAAGAGTATTTGAAGGATGGCAACAAAAATAATTATGGTATCATAAAAGGGGCAGTTTTATTGGTTCCCAGCCATAGACAAAATTATAATCAACTAAGGCCTGAAGAAGGGAGGAGAAGTATTATTCTTTCCCAGGAATGAATCCCCTAACTGATTATCCAATGCAAAGTGGTCAGCTGAAAATTGAAAGAAAAACAAGACACACAAAAATGACTCAGCAGGTGATATTTATATATTCATGTTTAAATATATGAGATAATTGTACATGTAACAATAATAATTAGAGAAAAGGGCTATTGGTTTGAGAGGTAGTATGTGGGTAGACAAGGAAGAAGTTGCAGGGAGAAAAGGGAAGGTCGGTTTTGTAGTTATATGTTAACATAAATACAAAAAAAAAGAAATAAAGTATGACCTGATATGCAAAGAGCATGAACATTTTACATTTGAGTGGGAGTAATGTTTCTAATATGACACAATGCTTGGCTTCACCTTTTGTTGGAAGAAGGCTGCTTGTTGGTTCCCAGCCACTTAGTCCTAAATTAATCACACAGAACCTATGTTACACTGTTTGGCCCATTAGATCTAGCTTCTTATTGGTTAACTCTTAAGTATTAATTTAACCAATTTCTAATAATCTGTTTATCACCATGTGGCTGTGGCTTACTGGGTAAAGTTCTGGCATCTTTCTCTGGTGGGGCTAAATGGCTTCTCTCCAATTCTGCTTCCTTTCTCCAAGATTCCAGTTTACTTCCCCCATCCCTGCTTACCTAAGTTCTGCCCTATCAACAGGTCAAGGTAGTTTCTGTATTCACCAGTGGTATTCACAGCATACAGAGGGAAATCCCCCATCAACATTTTACATTTGTGACCACATATTATTTTTACTAGGATTTGTTTCTAATCTTCTCATTAATAAATTATGTGATTGTTCTCTTTGTTGTATTTTATTTATTTTTATATTTCACTATATGATTTAAATATTCCTTAAGTATTTTTCAAACATCTTTCAATGAGTGTCTCCAAACTCCTTTCCTGTATCCTGTCTCCCTGTTATTCATGGGCAATTTCTACCAGTAGTTACACTGTAGAAAGAAAAGCTAAAAGACAAGCAGAAATAGAAACTGATGCATTGAATAGAGTGAGCAAACTGAATTTCTAACAGCAAAGATAAGGACAATAGCTTTTCTTCTTTCTAAGTATAAAGTTATACTTGGCTTTTGAGGCACTTCCTTGTTTATTCTTTTATTTTATTTTTTTTCCAAATGTTAGTATAAGGTCAAGCATCAGTGAGAGGATGTTGAGAGGGTACAATGTGTACTTAGAAACAATCTGTTATGTCAATATTCTGGGTGTTTTCATATAGTGAACTTGGAATCATTGTTCTGTGGTTGGATGAGTCCACAAGTAAATAAGTCCTTAATGTACTTCATCAATTAGATTACTATAAAATGGAATGAAAATATAAGAAGAATTGAAAGAAATGAAAGAAAACACGACGTGGACTTTTATTGTTGAAAATAAAGAGAGGTCGATTTGTAGTACAGGCTTTAATTTCAATGCTGTGAGCAATGATGAAATACCAACCCTCTTTTGTGATTACTTAGAGGCATGAGAGAGTAAGTCAATAAATGAGTTAGCTTTGTATTCCATAAAGCTTTCAGAAAACGAAATTATGTTGTGCATATGCTTATGATCAACCAAAAACATGGAAAAATTCCCGGGAGCATTTGCATTTAATAGAAGAGTACAGAAGAAAGAGATAATGTTAAAATCTGATCTCATTTGACCTCAGCCTGTATGAGTGAAGAAAATTGTTCGATGTTGTACAGAAAGCCAAAGCCACAGGGAAGTGTTAAGGTTGGAGAATCTGTCAAATTTGTCACTCAATTGAAAATTAAATAGTTTTTACTTTCCAGACTTTCATAGTCAGTTGATCTTGATAGTGAGTAAACAGTTGTTTGTGGTTAAGGGAATTATTATCTCTTTTGATGATGTATTGAGACCAAACTGTAGATATTAATTTGGGAATAATAAAATATAAAGATTCAAGGACATGTAAGGTAGCAAGTTGTCAAAATATTTTCTAAGGAAAAGGATTTTGATAAGCATGAGACAAAATTCATTACAATAAGATTTTTGATTAAAATGAAGTTCTGTAATCCACATTCTCTAAATCAATTCTATAAAAAGATAACTAGGTGAACCAAAAACATATAGATTTAAGAGGAAAAGCTGAAAAAATATATGAGTATTAACCCACGAAACTTTATAAATTTGGACACTGGAAATGTAAAAATTGTAGGGGAACAAAAGTTGAGTTAATACATTGTCCTACATAGAACAGGGAAGCAAAGAGGAAAGGAAAACTTTATAAAAAATGTAGATATTTGGGACATTGAGATAAACATTGCTTATAACACATATTCAAAATATATGAAGAAATCCTTAATATCATTAGTTAAAAATAAGCACATAAAATATTAGTGGGTAATAAATTGGACATAGGTCTATAGAACATATATTTTATAATAATTCTTCTGAAAATGTAAAACAAAACTGCATAGAAGCCATAACAAACATATTGCAATGTTTCTTTGAACAATGGCTCAGTATTCACAAAAATAGTGGTGGCATTTGAGAAACGTGACATCACACAGGTGTGCTCCTTTGTCTATATTGATCCTGAACATCAAACCAAGAGATATCACAGCTAAGTTCTTGATAAAAAAAAGTCAGTGAATCATCCATTTAGTTTGAAAAGTTCCACTATCAAAGGTTTAAAAAACTCAAGAAACTAGACTTCAAGAACTCAAAATATCCAATTAAGAAATGAGGTACAGATCTAAACTGAAAAATGTTAACAGAGGACTTTCAAATGGCTGAGAAACCTTAAAGAAATGTCTAGCATTCTAAGTCATCAGGGAAATGCAAATTAAAACTATTTTGAGATTCCATCCTATACCTAATAGAATTTCTAAAATAAAAACTAAAGTGATTGCTTATGCTGGAGAGGATGTAGAGCAAAAGGAATATTCCTCTTTTTTTCTGGCAGAAGTGCAAAATTGAACAGCCACTTTGCATAGCAATATGGTGATTTCTCAGAAAATTGGGAATATATATATATATATATATATATATATATATATATATATATATCAAGACCCATCTATGTTACTCTTGGTCATATGCCCAAAGGATGCTCCATCATCCTACAAGGACACTTTATTTATGTTTATAACAGCTTTATTCATAATACCTACAAAGCAGAAACAACCTAGATGTCCCTCAACTGAAGAACGGATAAAGAAAATGAGGAATATTTACATAATGGACTATCACTTACTTAGTTCTTAAAAATATGACATCATGAAATTTGCAGGCAAATTGATGGAAGTGGAAAAAAAAACATCATGAGTGAGGTAAACCAGACCCAGAATGACAAGCATGGTGTGTACGCACTTATAACTGGTTAGTACCTTTTAAGTAAATGATGAGCAAGCCACAATCCACAGACCAAGAGAGGGTAGGTAAAGAAAAGGGTTCTTGGGGGGTTAAGAGCTTTCCCTGAGAGGAGGAAGCAGAATATATTTTGAGAGTGTACCAAGGGCAGGTTGACACTGGAGGAGGAAGGATCAGGTTGGATTCAAGGAAGGGGAGAGTGTGGAAAGAATTGGTTGAAAATGGGGGCGGGGCATGTGGAAACGTGGTGAATTGGAAACTTCCTGGAATCTATGAGGGTGACCCTTTTGGGAACTCCTAGTAATGAAAAATCCAGACTCTGAACTCAGCATCTTTTCTAGCCAGGGAAGGCTTCACTGGTGGGAATGGGTTGTGTTTGGTTGTGCTGTTGCCAAGTGGGTCCCATGGAGATTCCTAAATAACTCAGGCTGATGCTAGGGCAGTGGGCTTCTCTCTGAAAAATGACATTAAGTACCCCACTATTGAGAGCAACATCCACACACCTCAGTGAATGGAGAAATGATTGACCTGGGCCTACATGGAGCCTTTTACCCCTAATTTCTAGTCTCTTTTGCATCCAAATTTACTCTACAGGCTATAGAAAGAGAATCCTGGACATCAAACCAGCCACAAAACCCTCAATCTACAATCTGTCCTTCTTGCAAGATATGCTGGGGCAATGGTAATGCAGAACTTGTGGGAGTGGCCAACCAATGTCTGGATGAATTTGAGGCCCACACCATAAGCTGCAAATCATGATATATACTGTATGGATGGCCAGGAATTTTGGAAATCCCAGATACCTAGGTTAGAACCAAACACACCTGGCTAAAAATTCAGTGAAGGGGTTCTTAATGATATTCTGGGATACTCATAGATTTGTTTTGTATGCAGTCATCATCAGAGATGTTTTCACTGCCAACAGATGGGGGTGGGTGCAGAGAATAACAGCCAGACATGCAGCGAGGGAGAGTGTCTCATTTGGAAGTACCCATCAGATTCCTCCTCTCGATGAACTGGGAGTTTCATGAAAGAGGGTAAGGAAAGATTGTAAGAGCCAGAGGGGATGGAGGACACAGGAGAACATGGCCCACTGAATCAGCCAGGCAGGGCTCACATAGACTAATTTGGCAATCATGGAGCCTGCATTGGTTTGTATCATATCCTCTGTTTATATGTCATGGCTGTTAGCTTGGTGTTTTTATGGGACTCCTAACAGTGGGAGAGGGTGTATCTCTGACTCTTCTGCCTGCTGTTGGGACTCTTTTCCTCTTACTGGGTTGCTTTGTTCATTCTCTCTATGAAGGCTTTGGCCTTGTCTTATTGAATCTTGTTTTCTCTTGTTTCATTGTTGTCTCTTGAAGGCCTGCTCTTTTATGAAGGGAATAGAGGGAAAGTAGATTTGAGGGAGAGGGGAGGTAAAGGGAAACTGGAATGAGTAGTGGGAGAGAAAACTGTGATTGTGGTGTGTTGTGTAAGATAAAAACATATTTTCAATAAAAATAGGTCAACACACAAAAAAATATCAACAATCTGCATTGATTATAAGGGATTCTCCAGTAATTCTTACTGAGTGGTAACAGAAAACAAAACTATATGAAGAACAAATTAAAACTAATGTCTATTTTACTATGATTTTAGAATTCTAGAATGTGGGAGAACACACTCATTCTATGAGTGTCACAAAACAGAAAATTTGAACTTGGAAAGGGATGGAGATAGTGTATGGAAGAAGAACTATGTGTGATCTAGGGACTCTGTTTTGTGATCCAAAGTGCACAGAATGGCACATAGTTTCATATTTCATTTCATTCTTTGCAAATGCTTTCATTTGTGAAAATAGTAGCCTGTCATTGATATATCAGGAAACATGTTTTTCTTTTTAGAAAATATTCCTTGACAATTTTGCAAACACACACTCAAACAAATACTTACTATTCCTTATCCAATATGATTCACATCTCCACGTGAAGTTTGATTAAACCCCTTCAAGCAACAAGTCTCTTTTACAGTGTCATTTATTTTAGCTTATTTGTGGCCCTATGAGTTTAATCAGGGCTATCCCTGTGAGTTAGCTTTGCAACTAACTCTTGGACCCTAAGGGCATCACTAGTAAGAGCAAGGGGAAATGCCAGGAATTTACCTACCGCAAAAAACCTATCAAGAGAACAGAGCGCAGGAAGAATGGGTACAATCCTATATACCAGGTCCTCATCCATGTCTCCTGTCAGATAAGCAAGGTCTAGAACAGGCCCCGTGTAGGAAACTACGTTGACTGTAAATAATTTCAACAATTGAAAAGTGGGGCTTCAGAAAACTGAAAAGCATTTGAAGAGATAAGGAAAAAGATGGATGAAGAGAAGGTACATCGAATGTGTGGGAATCTTAGACAGCTTTACAACTGAAGGTTGATAAATATTCACAAAACATGGAAAACTCAAAATACAGAGTCAGGAAAACAAATACTCCATTCAAAATGGGTCTGAAAATAAAGAGTTTTCTTATTTTTCTGCCTTTTCTTTTTTAATTTTTTTTATTACTTTATCAATAATACCAATCAAAATTTCCACGTCCTCCCCTCTTCCCACTTCCTTCCTGCTCCCGAACACAACATCCCTCCCTCCTCCCGCCAGTCATAAGATAGGGCAATTTACCTTGCCTTGTGAAAGTCTAAGGACCTCCCTCCTACATCTAGGCTTAGGAAGGTATGCATCCAAATGGAATAGGATCCAAAAGCCAGTATATGCAGTAGAGAAAAATCCCAGCACCATTATCATTAACTTCTCAGTCTGCCCAATTGTCAGCCAAATTCAAAGGGTCCAGTTCAATCCCGTGCTAGTTCAGTCCCAGTCCAGCTGGATTTAGTGAGCTCCCTTTAGCTCAGGCACACTGTCTCAGTGGGTGGACCAACCCCTCATGTTCCTGACTTCCTTGCTCATATTCTCCCTTCTTCTGCTCTTCAACTGGACCTGGGGAGCTCATTCCAGTAATCTGATGTGGGTCTCGCTGGGTGAAAGTTCTATGGTGATATTCAAGATAGTCATCAGTCTAACTACGAGACCAGGCCAGTTCAAGCACATTCTCCTCCACTGCCCAGGGTCCTAGCTGGGGTCAACCCCGTGGACTCCCAGGAACCAAGTCTCCTGCCAACCCCAAAATGTCTCCCTCAATTAAGATAGCTCCTTCCTTGCTACCATATCCAACCTTCCTCCATCTCAATATCCCACTCCTCCAAGCTTTCCCAATCCCTCCCCTTCTCCCCTCTCTCTCCCACTCTCCCCTTACTCCCTCCCCAACAACATGTTCCTAACTTATTCCTGGCGATCTTGTCTACATCCAGTTTCCATGAGGATCTATGTATGTTTTTCTCTGAGTTCAACTTGTTACTTAGCTTCTCTAGGATCACAAACAATAGGCTCAATGTCCTTTGTTTATGGCTAGAATTCCCTAATGAGTAAGTACATACCATATTCATATTTTTGGTTCTGGGTTATCTTTCTCAGGATAGGGTTTCCTACTTCCATCCATTTGCATGCAAAATTGAAAATGTCATTGTTTTTTACCACTGAGTAGTACTCTAATGTGTATATGTGCCACACTTTCCTTATCCATTCTTCCTTTGAAGGGCATCTAGGTTATTTCCAGGTTCTGGCTATTACAAATAATGCTGCTATGAACATAGTTGAATAAAAGCTTTTGTAGTATGATTGGGAATCTCTTTGGTATATTCCCAAGAGTGGTATTGCTGGATCTTGAGGTAGGTTTACTCCCAATTTTCTGAGAAACCACCACACTGATTCCCAAAGTGATTGAACATGTTTGCATTCTCACCAGCAAGGGATGAGTGTTCGCCTTACTCCACATCCTCTTCAGCATAGGTTGTCTTTGGTGTTTTTGATTTTAGCCATTCTGACAGGTATAAGATGGTATCTCAAAGTTGTTTTGATTTGCATTTCCCTGATCGCTAAGGAAGTTGAACATGTTCTTAAGTATCTTTTGGCCATTTGAACTTCTCCTGTTGAGAATTCTCTATCCTGGTCAGAACCTCATTTTTTAATTGGGTTATTTAAAATTTTATATCACTCGGGAGGCAGAGGCAGACGGATCTCTGTGAGTTTGAAGCCAGCCTGGTCTACAAGAGCTAGTTCCAGGACAGGAACCAAAAGCTATGGAGAAACCCTGTCTCGAAAAATCAAAAAAAAAAAATAATGTTTAGTTTCCTGAGTTATTTATATATTTTCAGATCAAACCTTTCTCTGATGTGGGGTTGGTGAAGATCTTTTCCCATTCAGTAGGTTGCCTTTTTGTCTTAATGACAGTGTCCTTTGCTTTACAGAAGCTTCTCCATTTCAGGAGGTCCCATGTGTTCATTGTTGCTCTTATTGTCTGTGCTACTGGGGTTCTTTGTAGGATGTGGGAAGTACTCTACAACATATGGGCACCGGAGATAACTTCCTACGCATATCCCCAGCAGCACAGACATTAAGGACAACATTGAATAAATGGGACCTCCTGAAACTGAGAAGCTTCTGTAAAGCAAAGGACACTGTCACTAAGAGCATGGAAGATCTTTACATTTTCTGGTATATTCTTCAATTTCTTTCTTTAAAGCCTTAAAGTTCTTGTGAAATAGATCTTTCACTTCCTTGGTTAATGTTACTCCAACTGACTTTATGCTATTTGTGGCTATTTTGAAAGTTGAAGTTTCTCTGATTTCCCTCTCAGCTTCTTTATATTTTGTATATACGAGGGCTACTGATTTTTTGGAATTGATCTTGTATCCTGACACATCACTGAAGATATTTACCAGCTGTAGAAATTCTCTTTTAGAGTTTTTGTGGTCACTTATGAGCACTATTATATCTGCAAATAACAAAAGTTTCAATTCTTCCTTTCCAATTCAAATCCACTTGATCTCCTTATGTTGTCTTATTGTTATTGCTAGAATTTCAAGCACTATGTTGTAGAGATATGGAAAAAGTGGACAGCTTTTTCCTGTTCCTGATTTTACTGGAATTGCTTTAAGTTTCTCTCCATTTAATTTGATGTTAGCTGCCCGCTGCTTGCTGTATATTTTTATTATATTTAGATTTCATCCATGTATCCCTAATATCTCTAAGACCTTTATCATAAATGGATATTGAATTTTGTCACATGCTTTTTCAGCATCTAATGAAATGATCATGTTTTTTTTTCTTTCAGTTTATTTATATGATGGTTTACATTGATAGATTTTCATATGTTGAACCAACCCTGCATCTCTGGGATGAAGCCTACTTCATCATAGTGGATGATTTCTTTGATGTGTTCTTTGATTCGGTTTGCCAGTATTTTGTTGAGAATTTTTCCATCGATGTTTATGAGTGAGATCTGTCTTTATATCTCTTTCTTGGTTGAGTCTTTGTGTGTTGTTGGTATCAGGGTAATTGTAACTTCATAAAAAGAGTTTGGCAATGACTCTTCTGTTTTTCTTATGTGGATCACAATAAGGAGTATAGGTATTAGTTCTTCTTCAAAGTTCTGGTAGAGTTCTACACTAAAACCATCTGAGCTTTTTTGATTGGGAGGTTTTTGATGACAGACAGCTCTTATTTCCTCATGACTTGGTCTATTTAAATTGTTCACCGGGTCTTGATTTAATTTTGGTATATGGTGTTTATATCCATTTCTTTTACATTTTCCAATTTTGTGGCATATAGGGTTTTGTAGTAAGACCTAAAGATTCTCTGAATTTCCTCAGTGTCTGATGTTATGCCCCCTTTTTATTTCTGATATTGTTAATTTGAGTGTTTTCTCTCCACCTTTTAATTACTTTGTATAAGTGTGTGTAAATCCTGTTGATTTTCTCAAAGAAAGAGCTCTTTTTTTCATTGATTCTTTGGATTGTTTTCTGTGTTTCTATTTTGTTGATTTCAGCCCTCAATTTGATTATTTCTAGTCTTTACTCTTCCTGGGTGAGTCTGCTTCTTTTTTTTTCTGGAGCTCACAGGTGTGCTGCTAAGTTTCTAATGTGAGCTTTCTCCATTTTCTTTATGTGGGCACTTAGTGCTATGAAATTTCCTCTTAGCACTGCTTTCATAGTGTCCTAAAGGTTTGGGTATGTTGTGTCTTCATTTTCATTGAATTCAAGGAAGACTTTAATTTCCTTCTTTTTGTCTTTCTTGACCCAGGGATGGTTCAGTAGTTGACTGTTCAGTTTTCATGAGTTTGTAGGCTTTCTGGGGGTGGTATTTTTGTTAAATTCTAACTTTACACCATGGTGAT
Source organism: Microtus oregoni (assembly GCF_018167655.1). Lineage (NCBI taxonomy): Eukaryota > Metazoa > Chordata > Mammalia > Rodentia > Cricetidae > Microtus > Microtus oregoni. Next base: position 1,378,022 of record NW_024544787.1, on the reverse strand, counting down.
CTGATAACACAGGTGGTTACTACAATTTTTTTTTGTATCTGTGGGTGATTGCCTTGTTACCGAGTATGGATCAATCTTAGAAAAGGTTACATGAGATGCTGAGAAGAAGCTATATTCTTTGTTGTTTGGGTGGAATGTTTTATAGATGTCTGTTAAGTCCATTTGATTCATAACTTCTGTGAGTCCTCTTATTTATTTTTATTATTTATTTATTATTCTCTATTACGTTTCTGTCTGGTTGGCTGGTCTTTTGGTGAGATAGGAGTGTTGAAATATCATACTATTAGTGTGGGGTTTGGTGTGTGATTTGAATTCTAATAACTTTTCACAGAAAGAGAGAACATAACTCAAAACATCTTATAAAATGTCCCTTTGTACTAGTCATTTGGGACTATATAATATAAAATATTATAAAAATATAATATAAAAAGATAACAATAAAGAAAACCTTGAGAGAATGTAGAGAAAAAGGAACACTTAATCACACTTGGTGGGATTGCAAAACTGTAAAACTGCAAACCACTGTGGACAATTCCTTGAGAAGATGACAGTAAATCTAGCACATGGAACAATGATACCACTCTTTGTCACATGCTCAAAGAATTTGATTTAATATCCCACTAATAATTTCTCAGTAATGTTTAGCTGCTCTATTCACAATACCTAGGAAATGGAACAAACTGAGAAATGGATAATGAAAATGTGTTACCAATGCACTAGGAAATAAGATTTAGCTGCAAATAAACACGCAATCATGACCTTTAAACATAAATGAAAAAAGGAAATATTATACTGAGTGAGGCAACCCAGATCCAAAAAGAAAATAAAGAACCACAAAAAACACAGACATCATATTTTCTTTTTCATCTGCAGTTGCTGGCTCCAAATCAAGAGATAAGTATATAAAGTTGAGTAAAAAAAAAAAGAGAGCTATCAGAATGTGTAAACGGACTATGTATAAAGTGGGGTTTGAGGATTGGGAGGTAAATGACAACATAAAGGTTCTCTAAAAATGAAAACATAATCATAGTGTCAAGTTTCCAAGTTGGGTGAGGGAGATCTTTTAATACAATAAGGCATGGGGAGGGGGAGTGAAATAACATCAAACTTGTTTGGGCAAGCTTCAAAGAAATATATATATATATATATATATAAATATATATATATGTATGTGTGTGTGTGTGTGTGTGTGTTTGTGTGTGTGCATCAAGAAGAATCAAAATAAAAGGCTGTAAGTTTTGTGGGTGTATGCATACAAGATGTTTCATTCAGGGTAGGTAGGTGGGAGGGACTTGCGGAAGGAAAGAAAGAGGGAAAATGATGTAAGTTGATGACAACTGAAAACAATAAAATGCAATAAAACAGCACCTCATATCTAAAAAACACAGTTAAAAATTTGACATTTGTGTTGAAAGTTTCTAATATCACAGATGACTGAACTTCATATATTTTGCATCAAGACGATATGTTACTTGAGTGTGATTCATTTAAATCTTTTCAATATTAACCATGTTATTTTTCGCTCTGTTGAGGATTATTTACTTTTATTTTCATTACATATCTTGAAGATCATTTAAGATATTTCCATATATGCATAGTTTCAATTGAGTAACTCCCGACAGCACCCTTTCCTCAAAGCTATGACTTATGAAGCTAGTGTCTGCCAAATTAATTTTGTAAAAAGAAAAATAAATACAGAGAAAAGAAGAAGCAGAAGAAATTATAAGGAAGTGTATTGTTTTTCTCTGTGGGATGTGTGAACCTAAGAATCAACCATGTAAAATAAAGGACAAATAGCTTCATCTGTGTAAAGTTGTATTTGCCATGGAAGATATTGCCTGAGATTTCTCCTTCTAGAAAAACCTTAGTATAAAGTCTGTCATCATACTGAGAGAAGGATCTGAGAATGCAATGTGTCTTTAGATAAGGAACTTATGTGTAAATATCCTGGGTGTTTTAATTCTGAGACCATGGAATTCATAGTTACTACTCTGTGTAGAATACTGAATACAAGATCAAAATAAACCCTTAAGGTTCATCACCCATAAAAATGATATAGAATAAAAATCAGCATCATATGAAAGAAATGAAAAAATTGGAAAAAATGTTCATAAAACAGATGGAGGATTATATTTATAACAGATACTAATTTAAATTGTAAAATCTTTTGATTCCTTTAATTTTAAGATACTATATTATAACCAAACCAAATCTCCTTACATTTCTTCCTTCAGAAGCATTTCAAAGTTCCTCCTTTCTCTGACATTATTTGGGACTTCTTTAAAAATTAGTTGCTGTCATATTCAAAATGGTGAAAATTTGACGAATATGACTGTTATGTGAGTACAGATAGAAGAAAGGGAATTGGAGTGAATGAATTTGCTTAGTGTTCCATAAAGCTTTTCAGAATATGAAATCCTTAACTAGGTTTGTACATATGTTTATACTCAAGCAAAGACACAGGCAGTTTCTTGACACATTAATGTTAGAGAGGAAAGGAAGAAGGAAGTAGGAAGTATATAAAAACTGTCCTGATTTGACCTCCACCTGAAAGATGAGACAAATTGCCTAGGATTGAACATGATGCCAAAACCGCAGGGAACTGTTGATGTTGGGGCCTCTGAGGTTATTTGTCACTCAACTGAAAATAAAGAATATTCTCTTTTCAAACTCTCATGGTTCATTCAACTTTGTGCTCTAAACCTAAGTATGGTTTTCAAAAATAATTTGTATCTTTTTATAATACATTGGGAGAAAATGTATATATTAATTTGGGAATTTAAAAATACATTGTATAATGGTAAATGTAAAGGAGAGAGTTGTCAATGGGTATCTAGAAGATTCTTTGTATTGATTTTTATTATTATTTTTTATTATTGATTTGTTATTTTATTTATTATTTTATTATAATTGATTACTATTTTATTGATTTTCTCTGCTCCCCTGTATGCCTTTGCCCTCCCTTTCAACCCTCTCCAATGGTCCCCATACTCCCAAGCTCCCAATTTACTCGGGATATCTTATCTTTTACTGCTTCTCATATAGATTAGATCCATGTATGTCTCTCTTAGCATCCTCATTTTAGGACTCACTTCCTACCTTGGAATTCATATGCATGTAAAATCATTCAGTGATATAAGAGTCCACAAAATTGAAAGAGATGAAGGGGATGCATATTGGAGGGTTTAGAAGGAAGAAAGAAAGGAAAGCGGGGAATCTTGTAATTATGCTATAATCTCAACATTAAAAGAAATAGACATAATAATAGGATAGTAGTTAAAGAAAGTGTCATGAAGGGCTGACTGATTCTTTATAATGATGGAGTTAGTAATCATTTGTTCTCAACCGAAAATATCAAATTGCTAACCGTAGGTTATGCCACGTATCAGAGAGGGAAGCAACAGAGGACAAATCTTGATATGTATGGTTGTTCCTAGAAATGAATGATAGGATCCTATGGCTAAGCACAACACAGACCTTAGTTTTGATGTGCAAAGAGGTAAACTGGGCAGGGAGGGTCCTTGCTTTAGTAAATATAATCATATTTCCTAAATGCAGAGTCCCGTCCATTTGCACATTGTACAGTTTTTTTTATGAGTGCCATTATTTTAATAGACTGTTTCATTTAATTTGTTTTCTTTTGGTTAGTGATATCTGTATTTATTGCCAGTGGACATCTAGCAACTTTTTTTTCCTATTATAAATACAGTTAAACTTTGGTGATATCTCTTGTAGATCTATACAATAGCCATTAAATTCAGTATACTGGAAGAATAAAGTAGTCAATATATTGGTAGACTTAAAGGTAGCACAGGATATATCAATACCCTTCGAGGAAATCCTCGTCATGTTTTTCCATCTTATCTTCTAACAGTGTGGTTGCTTTGGCTCATATAGCCCAGGCCACACCTTAAAATTCATTTAACTGGGCTGGAGAGATGGATCAGAGGTTAAGAGCATTTCCTGCTCTTCCAAAGGTCCTGAGTTCAATTCCCAGCAACCACATGGTGGCTCACAATCATCTGTAATGGGGTCTGGTGCCCTCTTCTGGACTGCAGGCATACACACAGACAGAATGTTGTATACATAATCAATAAATAAATATTTAAAAAAACAAATAAAAAATTCATTTAACTGCACAGTGTTAGGATTAGATTCAGAATGTATTTTAAAGTATGTGCCATGGTTTTAAATGAATCATATATGACATATCTACATGCATTGTGACCTTTACCCACAAGTATAGCTCTGGAGGCAAAATGATTACTTAAATTCTCTCACAGGGACAGATCTTTCTTTCTGAGAGGAATGTTCAATTAATCATCCCAACAGAACCTGACCTTTAGCCTAATCTTATTAGTTTAGGGGTATGAGATCATACGCCGTTCAGCAGGGTGAAGTGAACATACTGGACAGATGCAGGCTGTTGTGGTGCAGAACCATTGGTTGATTCCAGGAGACTCCCTCTAACTAACTGTATAAAAAGCTTTTCAGTTCAGTTCCTTCACAACCAATACCCTTCTTTGATCTCCTGTGGAAGAGCAAAGGCAGGCACCACCATGGTAAAGTTTCTGCTGCTTGCTTTGGCATTTGGTCTGGCTCATGCTCAGGCTGAGGTAAATTCATTTGATCTGTGCACAGGTTTGATATTCTTCAATAGTTTAGTTCTGTGGGTGCGGGTGTCATTCAGTTTGTCCTTGCAAATACATATTCATGATATAACCTTTCTGACTTTCACTCAGATACAATTTTCCAGCCAGATTTCTCAAAAATCAAACGAAGAAAATAAAAAAAAAAACCAATGGATTGAATTTGCAGAGCATAGGAGACCAAATATGAGTAGTTCCAAAATGTCTCAAGTTCAAAATGTTATGTAAATTGAGTTATCATATTGTCCCAAGTTATTCTTCTTCCCCAGAAGCATAATTTTGAACTAACAAACAAACTCTTATTGATTTATATTTCTCATTAGCTTATGTATTTCCAAAGATTCGAATCAGAGATGAAAGTAACAACTCAAATTCCAGTGGCCTTTGTTGTTTTTTCAGCTTGAAGGAAAGTGGGTTACCACTGCCATCGCTGCTGACAATGTGGACAAGATAGAGGCAGGAGGACCACTGAGACTCTATGTTCGTGAAATTACTTGCACTGAGGCATGTAGTAAAATGGAAGTCACATTTTATGTCAAGTAAGCAAATTGTCAACAGTGTAACCTGAGCAGACTGCTTACGTTTCACAGATTTTTCTATTGTTAAGCGTATAGGTGAATGTTCTGTTTCTGGTCATGAAACTGAAAATCTCATCTTCAGAAATGCAATTTTGTTATTTCATGATGGGTTAGCTCTGGAGACCACAGGAAAGTAAAAATCTGTCTCCAATTCTATGAGCTTTTCCTGAGAAATTCTTCTGGCTGGAGGCCTGTGGCTGAATTTTATGCTCTAATATTAAAATCATGAGATTCTAAGGATCTCATTTCTAGTTAGCCAAAAGGTAGGTGTGAGCATTTGGGTCAATGTCATGCATGTTATATTATTCAGGCATAGGTGTCATAAAATATTCTTCCACAAACAGGTCAGAAAAATCTAATTTGCAAATCCATGCCTGGTATGGGAAGTACTTCTCTATATGTGTTGTTTTTATTAGTTAATGGATAAAGAATCTACCTTGGCCTGTGATAGGGCAGAATATAGCTAGGCGGGGAAAACTAAACTGAATGCTGGGAGAAAGAAGTCGGTGTCAAAGAGATATCATGTAGCCGCCAGAGGGAATAGACGTGAGTTGCCAGCCGGAACTTTGCCAGTAGGCCACGAGCCTCATGGAAAATATAAAATAATGGAATTTGGTTAATTATAGATGATAAAGTCATTAGCAATATGCTTAAGTGATTGGCCAAGTGGAGATTTAAATAATATAGTTTCTGTGTGATTATTTTGGGTCTGAACTGCCAGAAACATGTCTGTGATGCTCTAGTTTCAAAATTTTTTTTCTGACATTTAGATGACAATGTTCAATGAAAAGGTGCTTAACACTGTAAAAACTTAAAATGTTTATAACCATTATTTTTTTCTAGCCACAACTATTGTTTTTGGTTAGACACAAAAGCATTTAAAACACATTCATAAAATCTTGTGTACATATTTATTGTTGGAACAGTCAAAGAGAATGAACATATTGAAAATCATACTCCGTGAATACTGAAATTTGGATAAGGAATAAAATAGTCTTCATAACAATTGGGAAAATTGCTACAAATAAAGAAATTCATATGTATGATTGCAAACAGGATAATATTTTCTAAACAAACATTATGAAAAGTGAGGTAAACAGTTTCATCTCTTCTAGCTCTGAACACTGTTCATAGATATGAAAATATCTCATGTTCTGTAATATTTAATTAAATATTTAATATTAATTCAAAGGATAAATACAATAAACCATGATTCCTCTGTTTGATTTTCAGTGTGAATAACCAATGTTCTCAGACCCAAATCACTGGGTATAGGCAAGAAGATGGCAACTACAGAACCCAGTGTAAGTATGGGATCTTGGCACTTCCTCTATGAACAAAAGCATTGTGGGTGAGGGCATACATGCTGACACTTCAGCCACGGATAGATACATGGACCTAGAACAATTTTGGTTACTGGGAATGTTATCAGTCCTTCCAACCAACGGAGATATGATATGAAGTCAGAGTACATTGTAGGTCATCTGAAGTTTACATGGAGAAGTACACAATAAAGTAACGACACGAGTAATGCTAACAAAAAGTCTCCAAATAGTTTCCTGCATGAAAATTTACTTCTAAACAATATTCAGTGTCTTTTCTTTCATACAGTATTTTGGTTTGTTATTGGACAGGCCTGCCGCTCACTATTAGGTCTCGGTGGCCTCAAACATCTTTGCAAACTTCATGATTCAGTTCATCAAGTACTTATATTACAAGGATTATCTATCATCCTAGATTTATAGAGGATTTTAATTAACGATGATATAAGAAAGTTTCCCTTTCTTACATTTTATAAACATCATAACATTTAGATCACTGGATGATCAAATTGACTTTTGAAAAGCAGTTAGGGTAAAATCTGTTTAATAATTTCAAACTTACTACCCCAAATTTGAAAAAAAATGCTAAAATAATATCAACACTATTCAACTGAATTGTACACAGCATAACTTTTGGCTTGATTTTAAATGAAGAGAAGGCACATTCTTCTGGCAAAAATAATGCTTTTCTAACCTCACATGGATATTAAAAAGCAGTCCTGTAACAGAAAATGACCAGATCCTAAAATCCACTTATTTCTGTGAACCATTCTATCATTCATTGAGTATCTGTAAGTGAAAATATCATAGACACACACACATAAAACACACACACACACACACACACACACACACACACACACCAGAGAGTTTTTCATCTTACAAGTTGTAAGATGAAAACTTTTGTGCATATTTCTAATGAGTACAGTCTTTTTTGCATATGTATCCCTTTGCCCACCAGGTATTATTATGGTATGACACCAAAGTTTTACACTTTCAGGAAACTGACAAGTGGCCTTTTGTATCTGATTGAAATGGGAAGAATTACCCAACAGAGTGATCCCAGAGGTCTTGACACAGGAATTCAGAGAAAAGGGAAAGTGTCTGTACCTAGGATTCAGTACCAGGTTTAAAGAGTAAGAATGATTGGTTACCACATTATGATAGGATATGTAAAATGAATGACTACAAGAATACCTTTATACATGTGTGTCATATGATAGTGAATCAGAGAATATTGCAGAGTCAGGGTCAATATTAATGTTTAGTCAACAGGTAACATCCAACAAAGTAGAGAAATGGATGACACTGAGTTTTGAAATGTGTCTGTTATTGCAGTTGAAGGGGATAATGTATTTAAACCTGTGAGTGCAACAGAAGACAACATAGTCTTTACCGGTGCGAATGTGGATAGAGCCGGCCAGACAACAAACTTGATTTTTGTTGTTGGTAAGAATGGTAGTGGGTTTCCTGTAACAGTAACAAAAGTACGACCCTGTAAATGAGGATTAAGTCAGATTCACCCACCAAATACAGTATCCTGTTATTTCCAAACTCTTATCAACTAAATAACAGTCCATTTGTTTTGTGAGCCAATTTTTACATTATACTGTAATTCAAGTAGCATGGTCATTGAAGACTAGGGACGATGGCGGGGTGGGGGGTATTGGAAGAGTTGATGTTCGTGTTTCCTCACTGGAAAGAATAGAGTAAAATGGAGTATTTTCCCACAATTCAGACCATTTTGAGTTCATTTGTTCAAGTGTGTACTAAATTAAAACATGAACTCTAGAGTATAGATTTGGGAGAAAAGTGAAGCTTCCATTCATAGGCATCTGTGACTCTCTAGTGTTATGTTTTAGAAAGTGGGTAGGATTGAGATGAGTGAATTCTCTAGAGAAGTTTTTATTTTTAATTTTTTGATGCATCATGAAATGCTGAAAAGTGATCTCATACCGTCATTTAGACATTTTTAAATGTGTCCATGGAACTCTCAAAAATTATTATTGCCTATATTGACTCACCCAGGGTAGTTGAAATTAGAGCAGTTGGTATTTTTATTCTATGTAGTGGTGGGATACTAAAGACGCAATGTAAATTCTCCAGAATTCTACTGATCATGTCTCTGCCATTGGAATTCATGCAATGTAGGAAAAGGTCAACCTTTGACTCCTGAACAACATGAAAAACTTGAGGCATATGCTAAGGAACGTAGCATTCCACCAGAAAACTTTCAAGATGTTCTTGCTACAGGTAACCTTAATTAATATATTTGTCCATAGCATCCATAAATACATACATACATACATATGTATACGTATAACAATGGATATTCATAAATACATGTATGTGTATCTACATACTGAGTCTGTCTCTCTATGTATCTGTTTATGTATTGATGTATCTATTATTCTATGTATCTATCTACCTACTTATCTACTCAGTAAGATCTCTGAATGATGTTATATCTAGCTATATGTTATCTTTGAGTTGTTCTTTCCAGCAACATCCCCTGGGGAGCTGTTCTCGTATTCTTATGAGATCAGTTCTGTTAATCCTTACTCCATTCAACTACTTTTACAGATACTTGTCCTAAATAATGATCTTCTGTAGGTGAGTAGAAACAGAAGGCATGTCTAATCACCTTGATATTTGAGTGTATTTGTGCTTATTATTTAAAAAAAAATGGAGACAAGTATGGGACCAAGGGAAAAATGAATGCAAAATAAAGACAGGTTATTATTTGTCTTTTAAAAATGAAAATCTTACTGTGACAAAACCGAAGGATAGCATATGTTTATTTATAAAGCAGTTTGAAGGACATTTATTCATAATTGCTAATATTTTTGGTATAGAAGAATATTCCGTCATTAAAAGTGTGTCTTGACATTTGAGAAATCCTACTTTACTCATGACTGTGGCATATGATTTGTCACAGATATTGTATAAGCAGGTTGATCTTTTCAATAAATTCATTTAAACCTGTCAATATAAATTGTCGTATAAGATTAAAGAGTGTCATATTTCCTGTCAACAGAGCTCCTATAGAATTCAAAGCACAAGATATTGGTGATTTCTAGGGAAGAAACTGTTCATGGGCAATCCCTTCTCTATACTCTATATTGTTATATTTAATTTTGTATTCATACATTCCCAAGGATGAAAATTTTCCTGTCTGACTAACCATGTTTTAATATTTGCTTTCATGTCTGCAGAGATGACAACAGGATGAGAATTACACATCATGTCCTCTTTACCATGGAATTAGCATCACATACAAATCCCCATTTCTTTCTGAATAAATTTCCCCTTGACTATGAATTCAAGATACCACCATCCAAAGTCCTGACTTACTTTTCCTTTCTCTTTGTATGATCTATGAGCTGTTACTTTTTGAATGATTCAATAAAATGTTTCAAGAAGCAATGAGGACCTTGTGAAAAGGATTTCATTTAAAAACCACTTAAACCTTCACTAAGATAATTAAAATCACCACTCGGCTGTAAGAAATGATGTCTGTATTACTAGAACTTACTGTAATAATTGGAAACTTTACAATTCCTGGAGAGCCATGGGCAAGAACTCTGCTGTGGTAAATTGTGTGTTGTGCTCTTATTTACCTTCAGCTGAAAATTTGTTATTTGCAGATGAATGGTCATAAAACTTTAAAAGATTTCACACAACAAACTCTTTGGATCTGCCTCCATGTTACACATTATTTAAAATAAAGGGTAAAATATGTTTTCAATAGTTCATATGAGGAGATTGTCTCTTGTTAAATGACTTCAGTAAGTAAGCAAATGAATCAAGATATTCTCAATAATGTAAATCTGAGGAGTCATTCTCACTTGAAGAATAAGTTCATGAAAATTATAACAATCCCTATAAATATTCATATATTTATTACAATTTTCTGTTTGTGATACAATGATTCATTAGAATGTAGTTAGCTCTCAAAATAGAAAGCTATAGAAAAGGCAATGCAATTTTTTTTTATTTTCGAAGCAGGGTTTATCCGTAGCTTTTGGTTCCAGTCCTGGAACTAGCTCTTGTAGACCAGGCTGGCCTTGAACACACAGAGATCCGCCTGCCTCTGCCTCCCGAGTGCTGGGATTAAAGGCATGCACCACCACCGCCTGGCTTCTTTGAGAGCTTTAAACAAGGAAAAAGAAAAGATATTAGACAGTGTCGCTACATCCGGTCTCTCATCTAAAGATATAACCAAGTCAAGTACATTCAATATTCATAGGCAACAGATATGAATTAGAAAGAATGAAATAGTTTCTTGTTGACTAAAACATGTTATTTAACCTTTCTTCTGTTTCTTTAAAACACAGTGACGTCAGAACAAATACTGGACTAATGTTTGATAAAAGTTCTGTATATCCAATGTACATTTACATCACTTCACACAAATCTCAAAATAATTACTACTATACTTGTGTCCCATCTCTTCTTCCAATTTTTCCAAGTTCTTCAGGAATATTCGCATTTATTTAAAAGTATGTGTGAATGTGTGTGTGTGTGTGTGTGTGCCTGGATGTGTATTTAAAGAGAGGAGATTGATAGAGAAATTTATAGCCCATATGAGTCCATTTAGTATTTCTAATATGGATTCATGTTTAGTGCTGGACTCTTGGTCTTCAATTACTTACAACTTATGAGTGGTCTCATTTTAGAGGTAAAAGGAACATGGCTACTTCTTTTACTATCAGAAGTTGCTTTCTATGTTGCCAAGCTTTCAAATGGCATGAAAGTTCTTAAGCTCACCATTCACATCGTCATAACATAGCTAGTTTGCGCAATCTGAGAGGTAACTCAGTGGTGATTAGTTGAACTTTCATCCTGAGCTATAGAAGATTAATCATGCTTGGTTCCATAAACATGTCCAACTACCATTGTTGATTTCATCAACCAGTGTAATTTCTCTGAACATTCTGAATGTTAAGTTCTTAACCAAGACTTTAGAGATGATTTAAATATCGATCCTAGTTTGTAGTACTCTCATGTTGACCAAGATAATCTTCCTTCATCAATTTGTAGAGTGTATTATTATTTCTGCAGATATATTCTTATAATAGCCAGAAACCTCTCAAAGCAGTCAGTTTTGCAAGTTAAGAATTCCAGGAATTCTTATTTCTCTGTGTTCTCAGCAAAATAAACATGAAGAAAACAAATGACTTCTTTCCAAACCTGGATTATAGATCAAAAAAGCGTGTTCTCAGAAAGTGAAACACAAAGGTCTGAGAGACACTTAAAAGTGTTCAATATTCTTAGGCATTAGGGAAATAAAATTAAAACTATTTAGATATTTTGTCTTACTGGTGTCAGCATGGCCTAGCTCAATAAAAGAAATGATGCATGGAAAGGGCTGCACTTGGTCCAGGTATGTGGAAGTGAAAACTGATTCAGCTGCTGTCAAAATCAATGACGAGTATCCTAAAGATGACATCAGTCTTACCACAAGTCCTTCAAAGAAGAATTACAACCCAACTATCTTGACTTTTTTTTTTTCAAGAATCTACACAGATGACCCCAGCTAAGAATCTAAGCAATAGTGGAGAGGGTACCTTGCTGTGAGACAATGGTCTTCTACTCTGTAAAAATTTATCAGTTATATTGCTTTCATGAAATGCTGATTGGCCAATAGTCAGGCAGGAAGCATAGGAGGGGCAGCCAAGTAGGAAGTAGAGGTAGGGAAATGAGAACAGGAGAATTCTGGGAAGAGGAAGACTCAGTCTGCAGCTGACACCCAGATACAGAGGAAGCAAGATGAGAATGCTTCCTGATAACAGGTTTCAAGCAACGTGGCTAATGCACACATTAATTATAGGCCAATATAAGTTATAAGAGTTAGTAAGAAGCCTGAGCTAAGAGGAAACCAGCGAATGTTAATGTACATCTTTGTGTGCTTTTGGGGGGGACTGAAAGGCTATGGGACCAGGCAGGACAGAAACCTCTGTCAACAGTACCTGAATTGGCCTTCCCCTCTAATCAGATTGATGACTATCTTAATTGTCATCATAGAGCCTTCATCAGCACCTGATGGAAACAGATGCATAGATCCACAGCTAACCACTGGCATGAACTCCTGAAGTCCAGACATAGAGATGGAGGAGTGATATTCCGAGCAAATGGGCCAAGTCTATGATGGGGAAACCCACGGATATAGCTAACCTGAGCATGTAGGAGCTCACTGACTCTATACTTATAGCTGAGGAACCTACATAAGAACAAACTAGGCCCCGTGAATGTGGGTGACAGCTGTGTGGCTTGGGCAATTTGTGGGGCCACTAGAAGTGGAACCAGTATTTATCCTCATGCATAAACTGGCTCCTTGAAGCCGATTTTCTATGAATGGTTAGCTTGCTCAACCAGATATAGGGAAGAGAGCCTTGATCCTGCCTCAAATAATGTGACAATCTTTGTTGACTCCCCATGTACGGCATCACCCTCTCTGAAAAGTGGATAGGGGTGGGGAGAAGATGGAGCAAATGGAAGGATGAGAGGGAGAAGAAACTGTGATATGAATATAAAATAAGATGATTTTTAAAATAAAATAAAATAAATAATTAAACTCCAGTCATACTTGGGAGGGAAGAACTTTTCCCAACTGAACCATTCCCCTAGCCTATGTGGATGTGAGTTTTTATTAGCATTGATACAAAAAAACCAACAGAATGTAAAGAATCACCTCCAAATATGTTATATATAGCCAGTGTTAATTTAATCCCTATCAAAGAACACACATGCACTTGCATACACACACAGAGGCATGCATTCATGTATGCATATGAACATTCATGCACATACAGAAAAACATAACTGGGATCATAGTGTTAAAAAAAACTTAATAAAATACTAGAAAATGAATATACACCCATATCAAAGGAATTGTTCACAATGATTAAGATGGATTTATTCCAGGGATACAGGCTTGATTTAAAATACATAATTCTATAAATATAATGATCATACAACATAATTAAGGTAAGAAAGCACATGATTAATTCAATAGATGAAGAAAAAGCCAGTGATAAAATATATCATACTTTCAAGATAAAATCCCCAGGGAGAGTCGAAATGGAGAAAATATACTTCAAAATATTAAAGGCTATCTCTGAGAAACATACTTCAAAATCCATTCTACATGTAGAAAACTGGCAAGGAAACTGACTAAAATCTTGAAGAAGAGAGAGTGCCCACTCTCCCTATTCCTTTACAATGTCATGTTGGATTTCTTGCAGTGAGCAATAGAGAAAGGGAATGAAATTATAATCACACACATATGAACAGATGAATTCCAATCATCCCCATTTTCAAATGCCATGGTATTATACTTAACACATGGCTGCATTGTACCAGAAAACATGTAGCAAAGTCAACAATTTCAGCAGCATGACAAGCAAAGAATCAGCATACAAATGTTAACAACCCTTCTATCTACCAATAGCCAAGCAACCTTAGAAAGAGTTCATGTACGGAATATCATTTACAATAGTATGGAAGGAAAGAAAATATATTGGGTTAAACATAAATTAAAACAAGAAGGCAAATTTCTTTCTTTTAAAAAATTGTTTATCTGGGGAAGACTAGGTGGGCACTGGCAGTGGCACCAGAATTTATCGTTACTGCATGTACTGGCTTTTGGAGATCCTATTCTCTTTGGATGAAAACCTTCTTTGCTCAGCCTAGATATAGTAAGGAGCGCCTTGACCTTCCATAAAGCAATGTGCCTTACCCTCTCTGAGGAGTGGTCGGGGTGTGGGATGAAATGGTGTGGGAGGAGGGAAGGGAGTGGGAGAAGAAGAGGGAGTGTGGACTTGGATTTGGTAATTTTTAATAATCTAATAAATAAAAAATGCTTTTATTCAGCTATATATTTTCTGTTCCCCTCCCTTCCTCTACCCTCCTCTTCTACCATCTTTCATGATTCCCACTTTCCCTATTTACTTAGATCTTGTCTTTTTCTACTTCCCATGTAGATTAAATCCATGTATTTCTCTCTTAGGGTACTCTTTGTTGTCTAGGTTCTCTGGGATTGTGCATTGTAGGCTGCTTTTCTTTGCATTATGTTAAAAAGCCACTGTGAGTGAGTACAGATGATATTTGCCTTTCTGAGATTTTGTTACCTCACTCAGTATGATGTTTTCTAGATCCATCCATTTGTCTGAAAATTTCAAGATGTCATTATTTTTTTCTGCTGTGTAGTACTTCATGGTGTAAATGTACCACATTTTCCTTATCCATTCTTTGATTGAGGGGCATTTAGGTTGCTTCCAGGTTCTGGCTATGACAAATAATGCTGCTATGAAAAGTTGAGCATATGTCCTTGTGGTATGATTGAGCATACTTGGGTATATACCAAAAAGTTGCATGGATGGTTCTTGAGGTAAATTGTTTCCTAATTTTCTGAGAAATCACCATACTGATTTCCAAAGTGGCTATATCGTTTGCACTCCCACCAGTAATGGAGGAGTGTTCCATTTACCCCTTATCCTCTCCAGCATAAGTTGTCATCAATGTTTTTGATCATGGACATTCTTACAGATGAAATATGGAATCCCAGTGTTGTTTTGATTTGCATTTCTCTGATGGCTAAGGATGTTGAGCATTTCCTAAGTGTCTTTCACCCATTTTAGATTTATCTGTTGAGAGTTCTCTCTTTAGGTTTGTACCCGATTATTTTATTGGATATTTTGTTCTTTTGATGGCCAGTTTCTAGAATTCTTTGTTTATTTTGGAGATCAGTCCTCTGTATTATGTGGGGTTGGTGAAGGTCTTTTCCCATTCTTGTAGGCTGTTGTTTTGTCTTGTTGACCATGTCCTTTGCTTTACAAAAGATTTTCAGTTTTAGAAAGTTCCATTTATTAATTTTTTTCTCTTAGTGTCTGTGCTACTAGAGTCACATTTAGGAAGTGTTTGTGCCAATGCATTGAAGTGTACTTCCTACATTCTCTTCCATGAGGTTCAGCGTGTTTGGTTTTATACTGAGGTCTTTGATCCATTTGGACTTGAGTTTTGTGCATGGCGATAGACATGGATCTATCTTTATTCTTTTACATGTTGATATCCAGTTCTGCCAATACCATTTGTTAAAAAAGCTTTCTTTATTTTATATTTTCTATTTTTTTGCTTTTTTGTCAAAAATCAGGTGTTAGTAGATGTGTGGATTAATATCAGGGTCTTCGATTCAGTTGCATTAGTCCTCCTGTCAGTTTTTATGCCAATACCAGAATATTTTCAGTATTGTAGTTCTGTAGTAAAGTTTGAAGTCAGAGATTGTGATGTCTCCAGAAGTTCCTTTATTGTACATGATTGTTTCAGCTATCCTAGTTTTCTGATTTGATTTGTTTATTTATTCATTTATTTATTTATTTTTGCTTTTACATATGAAGTTGAGTAATGTTCTTTAGAGGTCTTTGAAGAATTTTGATGGGATTTTACAGGGCATTGCACTTAATCTGTAGATTGCTTTCGGTAAGATTGCCATTTGTTTTGTCCTCACTGTCCTTGTCTGCTTCTTGTTTTTTAGATAACCTATTATTCTTATTATTGATTTTATTGAACTATATATTTTCCCTGTTTTTCCTCCTTCCTCTTCCATTCCCATCCACCCCCTTCCATGGTCCCCATACCCCCAATTTACTCAGGAGATCTTTTCTTTTTCTAATTCCCATGTGGATTAGATCCATGCATGTACCTCTTAGCATCATCATTGTTGTTTAGGTTCTCTGGGGTTGTGAATTATATGCTGTTGTTTTTATTTATGTCTAAAACCTACTTATGAGGAAGTATATGTGATATTTGTCTTTCTAGGTCTCAGTTACCTCACTCAATATGATGTTTTCTAGATCCATTCATTTGCCTGCAAATTTCATGTTGTCATTTTTTTCTGCTGTGTAATACTCCATTGTGTAAATATACCATATTTTCCTTATCCATTCTTTGGTCAAGGGTCATTTAACTTGTTTCCAGGTTCTGGCTATGACAAACAATGCTGTTGTGAACATAGCTGAGCACATGTCCTTGTGGTACTTTTGAGAATCCTTTGGGTACATACCAAAAAGTGGTATTGCTGGGTATGGAGGAAGGTTGTTTCCTAATTTTCTAAAAAATTGCCATACTGACATTGAAAGTGGCTGTTCCAAAAATGCAGGAGTGTTCCCTTTGCCCCACAACCCCTTCAGCATAAGTTGTCATCAGTGTTTTCATCGTGGCCATTATTACACGTGTTAGATGAAATCTCAGTGTTGTATTGGTTTGCATTCCTCTGATGTTTAAGGATGTTGAACACTTTCTTAAGTGTCTTTCAGCCATTTTAGATTCTTCTGTTGAGAGTTCTCTGTTTAGGTCTGTACTTCATTTTTTAAAATTGGATTATTATTATTATTACTTTTGATGGCCGAATCTTTAGTTCTTTGTATATTTTTGAGATAAGACCTCTGTGTGATGTGTGGTTGGTGAAGATTTTTTCCCATTCTGTAGACTGCCATTTGGTCTTGTTGACCATGTCCTTTGATTTATAGAAGCTTTTCAGTTTCAGAAGGTCGCATATTAAATGTTTCTCTCAAGTTTCTGTGCTACTTGGGTTATATTTGGAAGTGGTCTCCTGTGTCAATGCATTCAAGTTTACTTCCCAATTTCTTTTCTATAAGGTTCAGTGTATTTGGTTTTATGTTGAGGTCTTTGATCCATTTGGACTTGAGTTTTGTGCATGTTAGTAGATATGGATCTATTTTTATTCCTTTACAAGTCAATATTCAGTTTGCCAGCACCATTTGTTAAATAAAATTTCTTTTTTTCTATTTTATATTTTATGCCTTTTTTGTCAAAAATCAGGTATTATTTGATGTGTGGCTTATTATCTCCATCTTCGAATCACTTCCATTGGTCCTTCTGTCTTTTTTTTATGTCTGTATGAGTTTTATTTTTTTCAGTACTGTTGTTGTATAGTAGAGTTTAAAGTCAGGGATTGTGATGCCTTCAGAAGTTCCTTTATTGTACATTATTGTCTTGGCTTCCATGGGTATTTTTTTTTTTGCTTTTTTATAAGAAGTTGAGTAGTGTTCTTTAAAGGTCTTTGAAGAATTTTTCTGGCTCTATTTTATAGGCTCAATGTCTTTTATTTATGGCTAGAAACCAATTATGAGTGAGTACATCCCATGTTAATCTTTTTGGTTCTGGGTAACCTCACTCAGGATAGTGTTTTCTATTTCTATTCATTTGCATGCAAAATTCAAGATGTCATTGTATTTTACCACTGAGTAGTAATCTAGTATGTATATATTCCACATTTTCTTCAACCATTCTTCCATTGAAGGGCATCTAGGATGTTTCCAGATTCTGGCTATTACAGATAATGCTGCTATGAACATAGTTGAACAAATGCTTTTGTAATATGATAGGGCATCTCTTGGGTATATACCCAAGAGTGGTATTGCTCGGTCCTGAGGTAGTTTGATCTTGAATTTCCTGAGAAATCGCCCCACTGATTCCCAATGTTTTGCATTCCCACCAACAATGGATGCGTTTACCCCTTACTCTACAACCTGTCCAGCAAAGTATATCATTGTTGTTTTTGATTTTAACCATTCTGACAGGTGTAAGATGGTATCTCAAAGTTGTTTTGATTTGCATTTCCCTGATCACTAAGGAGGTTGAGCATGACCTTAATTGTCTTTTGGCCATTTGAACTTCTTCCATTGAGAATTCTCTGTTCACTTCAATGACCCATTTTTTAATTGGGTTAATTAGCATTTTAAAGTCTAGTTTCTGGAGTTCTTTATATATTTTGGAGATCAGACCGTTGTCTGATTCAGGATTGGTGAAGATGTTCTCCCAGTCAGTAGGTTGCCGTTTTGTCTTGGTGACAGTGTCCTTTGCTTTACAGAAGCTTCTCCATTACAGGAGGTCCCTTTTATTCAAAGTTGCCCTTAATTTCTGTGATATTGGGGTTAAGCGTAGGAAGTGATCTCCTGTGCCCATATGTTGAAGAGTACTTCCCACTTTCTCTTCTATCAGGTTCAGTGTGTTCAGATTGATATTGAGGTCTTTGATCCATTTGGACTTGAGTTTTGTGCATGGTGATGGAGAGTGATCTATTTTCATTCCTCTACAGGTTGGTATCCAGTTATTCCAGCACCTTTTGTTGAAGATGCTTTCTTTCTTCCATTGTATACTTTTAGCTCCTTTATCGAAAATCAGGTGTTCATAGGATTGAGGGTTAAAATCCGAGTCTTGTATTTGATTCCATTGGTCGACTTCTCTATTATTTTGCCAATACCAAGCTGTTTTCATTACTGTAGATCTGTAATAGAGTTTGAAGTCAGGGATGGTAATGCCTGCAGACGATGCTTTATTGTATAAGATTGCATTGGCTATCCTGAGTTTTTTGTCATTCCATATAAGGTTGATTATTGACCTCTCAGAGTCTGTTGAGAATTTTGATGGGACCTTCATGGAGATTGCAATGAATCTATAAATTGCCTTTGGTAGAATTGCCATTTTTACTATGTTGATCCTCACAATCCAAGATCAAGGGAGATCCTTCCATTTTCTGGTATGTTCTTCAATTTCTTTCTTCAAAGACTTAAAGTTCTGGTCAAATAGATCCTTCACTTCCTTGGTCAGAGTTACCCCAAGATATTTTATGCTATTTGTGGCCAAAGTGAAAGGTGATGCCTCTCTGATTTCCCTCTCTGCTTCCTTTTCCTTCGTGTATAGGAGGGCAACTGATTTATTGGAGTTGATCTTCTATCCTGCCACATTACTAAAGGTGTTTATCAGCTGCAGGAGTTCTTTGGTGGAGTTTTTGGGGTTGGTTATGTACACTATCATATCATCTGCAAATAAGGAAAGTTTAACTTTTTACTTTCCAATTCGAATCCCCTTAATCCCCTTATGTTGTCTTATTGCTATTGCTAGAATTTCAAGCACTATTTTGAAGAGGTATGGAGAGAGTGGACAGCCTTGTCATGTTCCTGATTTTAGTGGGATGGCTTTGAGTTTTTCTCCGCTTAATTTAATGTTGGCTGTCGGCTTGCTGTAAATAGCTTTTATTATATTTAGGTATGACCATTGTATCCCTAATCTCTCCAAGACCTTTATCATAAAGTGGTGTTGAATTTTGTCAAATGCTTTTTCAGCATATAATGAAATGATCATATGTTTTTTTTCTTTCAGTTTATTTATATGATGGATTACATTGATAGATTTGTATATGTTGAACCAGCCCTGCATCTCAGGGATGAAGCCTACTTGATGATAATGGATAATTTTTCTAATGTTTTCTTGGATTCGGTTTGCCAGTATTTTATTGAGAATTTTTGCGTCCATGTTCATGAGTGAGATTGGTCTGTCGTTCTCTTTCTTGGTTATGTCTTTGTGAGGTTTTGGTATCAGGGTGACTGTAGCTTCATAAAAGGAATTTGGCAATGCCTCTTCTGTTTCTATATTGTGAAATATGTTAAGGAGTATAGGTATTAGCTCCTCTTGGAAGTTCTGGGAAAATTCTGCATTGAAACCATCTAATCCTGGGCTTTTTTGGAAGGGAGTTTTTTCATAAGAGCTTCTAATTCTTCGCAACTAATGGGTCTATTTAGATTGTTCACCTGGTCTTGGTTTAACTTTGGTATATGGTACTTATCTAAAAAAAATGTCCATTTTTTTGCATTTTCCAGTTTTGTGGCATACAGGCTTTTGTAGTAATATCTAATGATTCTCTGAATTTCCTGTGTCTGTGTTTATGTCCCCGTTTTCATTTCTGATCTTATTTATTTGCGTGTTCTCTCTCTGCCGTTTAATTACTTTGGATAGTGGTTTGTCGATCTTGTTGATTTTCTCCAAGAACCAACTTTTTACTTCATTGATTCTTTGGATTGTTTTCTGTGTTTCTATTTTGTTTATTTCAGCCCTGAGTTTGATTATTTCCAGTGTTATAATCTTCCTAGGTTAGTCTGCTTCTTTTTTTTCTAGAGCTTTCAGGTGTGTTGTTAAGTCCCCAATGTATGCTTTCTCCGTTTTCTTCAAGTGTGCACTTAGTGCTATGAACTTTCCTCTTGGCACTGCTCTCATTGTGTCCCATAGGTTTGAGTATGTTGAGTCTTTATTTTCATTGAATTCAAGAAAGACTTTAATTTCTTTCTTTATTTCTTCCTTGATGCAGGTGTGGTTCAGTAGTTGATTGTTCAGTTTCCATGAGTTTGTAGACTTTCTGGGGTTAGCATTGTTGTATTCTAACTTTAATCCATGGTTAACCGATAAGACACAGGTGGTTACTATTTTTTTTTTTGTAACTGTGGAAGTTTGCTTTGTTAACGAGTATGTGGTCAATTTTCAAGAAGGTTCCATGACCTGCAGAGAAGAAGGTATATTCTTTCCTATTTGGGTGGCATGTGTGTCAAGCAGAGTCTATAATTCAAATGCTATTCTTGGCAAGAGGAGCTTCAGAGCAGCTAATTAGGGATTTCAAAGCTTTGCTTGCAAGTAGCATTTTCTAAAAATGAAGGAAAAGGAACTGTTGTATGCAAAGATGCTCTTCTTTTGTTCACATATTTTATATTACAGAAAGATACTGACCAAGAATATACAGGTAGGGTTGGTTTCCTATTAAAATAAATCAGCTGTCTGGGGTAACCTGAACAATAGGATTGTCTCCTATCTTGGAATGCTAAGGACAACTATTTAGTCATAAACCATTGCCATATCAGAACAATGACAAAGATAATAGCTTTATGACAATTTAATCCAACTTCCTTCAATAAATGATGTTGTGGCCAAAATTAGGTTCCTCGAGCTTTCTTTGGTTATGTGAAGGTTAAGCCAGAACATAGGACCTCACACTCATTCAAACAATGTATATGTGAGTGTGTGTGTGTGTGTGTGTGTGTGTGTGTGTGCGTGTGTATGAATGTAAAATATGTCAACAGAGTTTTGTTGTAATTCTTCTTTGAAGGACTTATGGTAAAACGGATGTTAGGATCCTACCCACTGATGTTGATCACAGCAGAATCAGGTTTCACTTCCACCAACAAGGGCCAAGTGCAGCCATTTCTCGTGCTGATTTTGATCACAGTTGAATCATTTTTCACTCCCACCAACCAGGACCAAGTACAGCCCTTTCCCTGCATCATAGACAAAATCTCTAAGGAGATTCAAGTTTATTTCTGTGATGGCTAAAGACATTGAACACTTTGAAGTGTGTCTCAGATATTTATGCTTCACTCTCTGAGAACATGAATTTTAGTTTTATAATACATGTTTTGATATGGAGTCATATGTTTTCTTGGTATTAATTTTGCTGAGGAGATAGAAAGATGAGGATTCCTGCAGTGTAAACTTGTAAAACTGACACATTTGGAAGGCTTCAGGCTGTTATAAGAACATATCTGCAGGAACAATGCATTCTACAATTTGATGAAGGAAGATTATTCCTGGTCACCATGAGAGTACTACTAAATAAGATCAGTATTTAAATCATCTCTAGTAGTCGTGATTAAGAAATTACCATTCAGAATATACATAGAAATTACAATAGTTGGTGAAAAGAACAATGATAGAGGAATATGTTTATGGAATCAAGGATGATTTACATTCTACAGCTCAAGGTGTAAGTTTAACTAATCACCTCTGAGTTACCTCTCAGATTGTGCAAGCTTTACCCAAGTTAGCATAATGTGAATGGTGAGCTTTAGAACTTCTATGCCATTTGAAGTCTTGGCAGCTTAGAAAGCCACTTCTGATAGGACAAGATGTAGCCATATTCCCTTTACTTCCAATATGAGACTTATAGGTAATAAGTAATTGAAGCATAAAAGGACAGCACTGGGTACAAATGCATATTAGAAACTCTAAATGGACACAATTGCGTATAAATTTCTGTGTCAACCTCTTCTTTCTTAATACACACACATATTCACACATATATTGAAATGAATTTGTATATTCATGAAGAAGTTGGAGAAATTGCAAGAAGAGGACACAGGAATAGCACTAATTAGTAGGAGAACGAAGGTGGTGTGATGTAAATGTACACTGAATATACCAAATTTACAGAAGACGTTGGTCAATTATTTTTTTCTAAAGTAACATTGTTTTGCCAGTCACACAGTGAAAGTTTAAATAACAGGATTTTTCACAGAGAAATTATCATTGTTTCTTATTCATATCTCTTGTTTATGAATATTGAATGCACTTTGCTTTCTTTATATCTTAAGACTTCATTAAACTGTATGTAACAACATTTTCTAATATATTTTGTTTTTCCTTGTTCCAAGCCCTAAAAGAAGATTGCCTCTGCCTTTTGTAATTTGATAACTAACTACATCCTAAGTAATTGTTGCAATACAAAGAGAAAATTGTAACCAGCACATGCACATATGTAGGGCATGGTATCTATGGAATATCATTCTTAAGAAATTATTCTTCAAATGTAACTGAGTCATATGTACACTATTAAAGCATATCCTGATTCATTTGCTTACTGAAGTCATTTAGCAAAAAATAATCTCCTCAGATAGACTTTTGAAAACATATTTAATCCTCTCTTTTAAATAATGTGTAACATGGAGGCAGACCCAAAGAGATTTTTCTGTGAAATCTTATAGAGTGTTAGGACTGTTCAACCGCAAATCATAATTTTAAGCTGAAAGTAAGCATGAAGCACAATATAAAATTTATTTCTTCAGTGTTCTTAATCATGGATCTCCAGTAATTATCACATTTCATTTTTATCTATTTATTTACTAAAGATTTCTGCCTCCTCCCCGCCACTGCCTCCCATTCCCTCACCTCCCCCAATCAAGTCCCCCTCCCTCATCAGCTCCAAGAGCAGTCAGGGTTCCCTGCCCTGTAGGAAGCCCAAGGACCTCCCACCTCCTTCCAGGTCTAGTAAGGTGAGCATCCAAACAGCTTAGGCTCCCACAAAGCCAGTACGTGCAGTAGGATCAAAACCCAGTGCCATTTTTCTTGACTTCTCAGCAGTCCTGATTTAGTAATACTGATATCATTTGTTACACCAGAGTGGTTATTTTATTAGTTTAGTGAATATTTATGTGCTTTTTGAATGAGATCCTTTTCACAACATCTTTATTGCTTCTTGAAACACTTTATTTAATCATTAAGAAATATGAAGACCTTATAAATCATAAGAAGGGAAAGGAAATACAAGTCAGGAATTTGGTATAGGCTGCTCTGACTTCACAGGAGAAAAGACAATTCTTTTAAAAGAAATGGTGATTTATATATGACATTGATTCCATGGTCAAGAGGATACGATGTATCATTCTATTCCTCCTGTCATCTGTGCAGATAGACATGAAAGCAAAAATTAAAACATGATTGAACAGACAGTAAAGATTTCATCATTGAGAGTTCATGGATGCAAAAATATATATAACAATATAATGAGTATACATAAATGATGGTACACAAACAGGTCCTATCCTAGAAATCACCAATACCTTGTACTGTGGAAACTATAGAAGCACTGTCAACAGAAAATAATGATATTCTGTGCCCTTACATGAAAATTTATATTGAGTGGTTTCAAGGAATATGCTGAAAATATCAACATCATTTTACCATATCTGTGACAAATAATACCCCACAATCATAAGTAATATAAGATTTTTACAAATAGCAAGGCAGACTCTCTTGATGAAGTATTCTTCTATGTAAGCATATTAGCAATTGTGAATTAGATAAAATTCTTCATCTTTTTATAAATAAAGATATTTTATCCTTCATTTCTATCTCTGTAATATTTTCTCTTTTAAAAGACATATGGCCGGGCGGTGGTGGCGCACGCCTGTAATCCCAGCACTAGGGAGGCAGAGGCAGGCGGATCTCTGTGAGTTCGAGACCAGCCTGGTCTACAAGAGCTAGTTCCAGGACAGGCTCCAAAAACCACAGAGAAACCTTGTATCGAAAAAAAAAAAGACATATGATACCCAGTCTTGATTTTCCTAATTTTCAGTTTACATTTTCCTTGGTGACATAATTATCTCTAATTTTTTGTAATAAGCACAAATCATGGTCTCTGTTTCTTCTCACCTCCAGAAAGTCATTATTGAGGACAAATATCTGCAAAAGAATATGAATGGGGTAAGGATTGACAGAAACGTTTTCATAGTAATATAATAACAGATCCCCAAGGATTATTTCTGGAAATAGCAACTGAAAGATTGCATACGAATCCATATAATCTGAATCAGGGATCTTACTGAGTAGATATATAGGCAGATAGATAGATAGATAGATAGATAGATAGATAGATAGATAGAGTTAGATTCGTTTTATATATATATATATATATATACATTATGTATGTGTATATATTCATACATGGATATATGAGAGAGAGAGAGAGAGAGAGAGAGAGATAGATAGATAGATAGATAGATAGATAGAGAGAGAGAGAGAGAAAAAAAAATTCTGTGGCCAAAACAATATTCATTGGGGTTACCTGTAGCCAGAATTTCTCTAATGTTTTCTTTTGGAATGTTTTGTTCCTTAGCAAATTCTTCAAGTTTTTCATATTGTTCAGGAGTCAAAGGTTTACCTTTTCCTACAGTTTATTAATCACAGTGTCAAAGACATGTTCAAGAAATATGGAGAAATTATATTGCTTCTTTAGTATCCCTGCATCACATGCAATAGAAAGTCCCAACTGCTTCAAAAGATCTATCCTAGGTAGACCAATACAAACAGTAATAATTTTCCCCAAATTCCATTTTCAGTGTTTCATGATGTATGCAAAAATAAAGCAGCTTCTTTAGGGAATTCTCACATCTCAAGCCTATGTATTTTCAAAAATATAACACTAAAGAATCATGGATGCTTATCAATGGCAGCTTCACATTTCTCCTGAGTCTATACTCTAGAGTTCATGATTTCTTTAGTACACACCTGATCAAATGACACTCAAAATGTTTTAAATTTCAGACAAATAGTATTTAGTCTTTTCTTTCTAGTAAGGAAACATGAACATAAACACTTCCAGTAACATTCACCATCACCAATACTCTTCAATGACCATGCAACTCAAATTACAAAATAAGGTAAAAGTTGGTCCACACAACAAGCATATTGTCATTTAGTGGAGAGGAGTTTGGAAACACCACAATACTGTTTGGAGTGTGAATCTGACTTAATCTCGATTTTCAGTGTGCTACTTCTCTTACTACATCAGAAAACCCACTACCATTCTTACCAACAAGAAAAATCAGGTTAGTTGTCTGGCCAGCTCTATCCACATTCTTGCTAGTAAAGACTATGTTCTCTGGTGTCACATGCACAGGTTCATATCTGTTGTCACCTTCAACTGTAATAACAGAAATATTTCAAACCCAGTGCCACTCATTTTTCTACTTTGTTTGGCATCACCTGTTGACTAAACATCAATATTGATCCTGACTGTAGCAATCATCTCTGATTCACTATCATATAGCACATGTTGGCAAAGGTATTCTTGTAGTCATTCATTTTGCATATCCAATCATAATATGAGAACCAATCATTTCCACTCTTTAAAACTGATAGTGAATCCAAGGTTCATACACATTTCCTTTTCTCTGAATTCCTTGTGTCAAGACCTGTGGGATCACTCTGTTGGGTAATCCTTCCCCTTTCAACAGGATCTAAAAAGACACTTGTCAGTTTTCTGAACTGAAAACTTTCGTGTCATACCATATTAATACTTGGTGGGAGAATTGATACATATGCTAAAAAGAACATACTAATTAGACATCTGCACAAAAGTTTTATTCTTGTTAGATTATAGATAGAAAAGATTTAAGAATCAACATTTCATTTTAAGTTTACCAGACATTCATAGTGTGTATGTTCTCTCTCTGTGTGAGAGTTTTTCTGTTTGCATTCTCTCTCTGTCTCTCATCATCATCATCATCATCATCATCATCATCATCATCATCATCATCTCTCTCTCTCTCTCTCTCTCTCTCTCTCTCTCTCTCTCTCTCTCTCTGTGTGTGTGTGTGTGTGTGTGTAGATTTTTCTCTTAAAGACATTAAGTTATAAAAGTGGTTCATGGAAAAATAAAATGAATTTATTATCTAGTAAATTTCTATTACTTGACTACTTTATAATGGTAATGTAAACTTAAGAAAACAATAAAGTTGGCAGAAGAATGTGCCCTCCCTTCATTCAAGATCTAAACAAAGATCATCCTATGCATACTTCAGTCCAATATTTTTACTGTTATTTTAACAATGTTTACAAAATTGAAGGGGTTTGTCTGAAGTTTTTAAACAGATTTTCCCTAACTGCCTTTCAAAATTGAAGTTTATCATTTAATGATGTAAATTTTATGATCGCTACAAAGTAAGAGAATAGGAAACTTTAAAATAGGACCATTAATTTAAAGTTTCCCTGAATCCAGAATGACAGTTCAGGCTTGTAATATGAGTGCTTGTCAGCCTGAGGCAAGAAGTTTTCAATGATGTTTGAGGCCACTGAGACCTATCAGTGAGTATCAGGCCTGTCTGATGACAAACAGAGATATTGTATGAAATCAGCATTATTTGTCATAGCCAGAACCTAGAAACAACGTAATTAACCCTTTCAGAAGAATGGATAAGAAAAATATAGTACATTTATACAACGGAGTACTACATAGCAGGGAAAATGACATCTTGAAATTTGCAGGCAAATAAATGCATCTAGAAAATATTATATTGAGTGAGGTAACCCAGACCCAGAAAAACAAATATCATGTGTACTCACTCATAAGTGCTTTTTAGACACAAGGAAAAGAAAAACTACCCTACAATTCACAATGCCAGAAAACCTAGACAACAAAGAGGACCCTAAGAGAGACTGCCATAGATACAATCTACATGGGATATACAAAAAGACAAGATCTGAGTAAAATGGGTGCATGGACAACAAAGGAGAGGGTAGAAGGGGTTGGGCTAGGAAGGGAGGGGAGCAGAGAAAAATATATAGCCTAATAATAACAAATTTAAGAAAAGGAAAGACACTGAATATTATATAGAAATAAATTTTCATGCAGGAAACTATATGGAGACATTTTGTTAGCATCATTACTTACATCTTCAGGTTCAGTGTTCTTCTCCATGTAAACTTCAGATGACCTACATTCTACTCTGACTTTGTAGCATATCTCAGTTGGTTGGAAGAACTGATGAATTTCCAAGTAACTAATATTGTTCTAGGTCCATGTACCTATGAGTACCTGAAGTGTCAGCATGAATGTGCTCACTCAAAATGCTTCTGTTCGTAGAGGAAGCTCCCAGATCCCATACTTACACTGGGTTCTGTATTTGCCATCTTCTTGCCTATACCCAATGGCTTTGGTCTCTGAACATTGGCCATTTGCACTAAAAATCAAACAGAGGATCCCTGGTTTATACTTTATAACCTTTAATTCTTATTAAATATCTTTAAGTATTATAATGAACTTGATGATATAATAAAGTCTATGAACAGTGTACAGAGCTGTAACAGAAGTACCTATGCTTACCTCACTTCTCTTAATTCTTGTTTAGAAAATAGCTTCCTGTTTGTAATCATACACATGCCTTTTTTTATTTGTGGCAATTTTACCAAGTGCTATGAATTCTCTGATGGCTTCCTTATTCAAATTTCACTATTCACTGCGTATGGTTTTCAATATCTTAATTCTCATGTTCTAATCCAATGATAACATGTACATAGTTTCATATGCATGTGTTTTAAGTGATTTAATTGATAACCTAAAACTTACATTCATAGCTAGAAGAAAGAAATGGTTGTAAGTTGTGTAAGTTCTTATGCTGTTATGCAACCTTTCAATGAACATAATCATCTAAATGGCAAAAAGTCTTTTTGAAAGTAGAGCATCAAAGAAAGGGGTTTGCAAATTAGATTTGTCTAACTTGTTTGTGAAAGACTTTTTATGATGTCATTGACTAAATAATATAACATATATGATTATGAACCAAATGTTCACACTTACCCTTCAACTTACTAGAAATGAGATTCTTAGAGTCTCTTGCATCTAATATTAGAGCACAAAATTCAACCACAGTCCTCCAACCAAAAGGATTTCTAAGGAAACACTCAGGGAATTGAAGACAGTATCAAACATCCATGTAATACCCGGAGCTAACCCATCTCGGAATAAAATAATCACATTGCCAAAGATGAGGCCTTAAATTTCATGACCAGAAACAGAACATTCCCCTGGAAGTTTGACAACATAAATGCTGAGAAATGGAAATATTCTACTCAGTTTACATAGTTGACAATTTGCTTACTTGACATAAAATGTGACTCCCATTTGTCTACATGCTTCACTACAAGTAATTTCACGAATATAGAGTCTCAGAGGTCCTTCTTCCTCTATCTTGTCAACATTGTCAGCAGCGATGGCAGTGGTAACCCACTTTCCTTCAAGCTGAAAAAAACAACCAAGTCCCTGGGAATGTGAGTTGGTACTCGCGTCTCTTATCTGAATCTTTAGAAATACATAAGCTAACAAGAAATATAAAATAAAAAATATTTTGTTTATTAGTTAAAAATTATGTTTCTAGGGATGTAGAATAACACAGGGTAATATGATGACTCAATTTACATAGCATTTGGTACCAGTGACGTTTTGGAACTACTCATGTGCTGGCCTCTTAAGCTCTGAAATTCAACCCGTTGTATCCTTCTTTCAATTGTTTCATCCTAGAAAAATCTTATTTAAAAAGTGCACATGTGTGAAAGCCAGAAAGGTTATTTCATGAATATGGACTTGCACGGACAAACTGAATGAAACATCACATCCACAGAAATATGCTGTTGAAGAACATCAAACCTGTTCACAGACCAAATGAATTTACCTCAGCATAAGCGTGAGCCAGACCAAATGCCAAAGCCAGCAGCAGAAACTTTAACATGGTGGTACCTGCTTTTGCTCTTCGGTAGAAGCTCAAATTAAGATATTGCTGTGAAGGAACTGAACTGACAAAGCTTTTTATACAGTTAGTTAGAGGGAGTTTCATGGAATCAACCAATGCTTCTGTGCCACAACAACCTGCATCTGTCCAGTATTTGCTCTTTGGCCCTGGTGAATGGCACATTATCTCATATCCCTAAACTAATAAGATTAGGCTAAAGGTCGGGTTCTGTTGGGATGACGAATTGAGTGTTCCTGTCAGAAAGAAAGAACTATCCTTGTGAGAGCATTAAAGCAATTGTTTAGACTCCACAACTCTACTGGTGGGTAAATGTCAATATCCATATGCACATGTTGTATCTGATTCGTCTAATCAATGCTGCCTTTTAAAATACATTCTGAATCTAAGCATAACACTGTGCAGTTACATGAATTTCAAACTGTGGCCTGAGAAATATGAGTCAAAATAATCACATTCTTAGAAGATAAGATGATAAAACTAAAGAAGGTTTTCCTGTACGGATACTGATATATCCTGTGCTACCTTTAAGTCTTCTATATTGACTACTTTATTCTTCCAGCACATGGAATTCAAAGGCTATGGTACATAACTACAAGAGAATCACCAAAACTTGACTGTATAAGTAATAGAAAATAAATGCTACTAGCTGTCCACTGGGAATAAAAACAGGTCTCATTAATAAAAAGATGCCAAATCAGTATTTTGTTCTTCTGTGTAATACTCCACTGTGTAAATGAACCACATATTCTTTACCCATTCTTTAGTCAAAGGACATTTAGGCTGTTTCCAGGTTTTGGCTATGACAAAAATGTGATATGAACATAGCTGAGCACATATTTTTTGTTTGATTAAGCATTCTTTGAGTATATACCCAAAAATGCTATTGTTGAGTCTTGAGGTAATTTGTTTCTTAATTTTCTGAGTAATAACCATACTGATATCAAAAGAGGTTGTAGCAGTTTAAATACACACCAACAATGGAGGAATGTTCCCATTACCCAACATCCTCTCCATCATAAGTTTTCATTAGTGTTTTTTTTTTTTATTTTGGCCATTGTTACAGGTGGAAGATGGAATCTGAGAGTCATTTTAATTTGCATTTCTCTGAAGACTAACTATGTTGAGCACTTCCTAAGTGTCTCTCAGCCATTTTAAATTCCTCTGTTGAAAGTTCTCTGTTTAGGTCTGTATTCCATTTTTAACTGGGATTATTTGTTCTTTTGATGACCAATTTATTGAGTTCTTTGTGTATATTTGAGGCCAGCCTTCTATCCTATGTGGAGTTTGTGACAATCTTTTCCCATTTTGTAGGCTGCAGTTTTGTCTTGTTGACCGTGTCCTTTGCTTTAAAGAAGTTTCTCAGACTCAGGAGGCCCCATTTATTAATTTTTTTTCTCTTAGTGTCTGTGCTGCTGGGGTTACATTTAGGAAGCGGTCTCCTGTGTCAATGCGTTCTAGTGTACTTCCCACATTAGCCTCTATGGGATTCAGTATGGATAGTTTTATCCCTTTGGGCTTGAATTTTGTGCATGGCTGTAGGAGCAGGTCCCAGGTGGCTTACACCCGAATTAATCACACCGAAACTATGTGGTTTAAAACACTGCTTGGTGCATTAGCTCCAGTTTCTTATTGGCTAACTCTTACACTAACTTAATCCACTTCTAGTAACCTGTGTATCACCACTTAGCAGAGGCTTACTGGGTACAATTCCAAGCTTCTGTCTCTGGGGGCTCCATGGCGTTCCTCTGACTTTGCCTTCTTCCTCCAAGAATTCAGTTCTGTCTTGTTGCTGGGATTTTGATTGATATTGCGTTGAATCTGTCGAATGCTTTAGGTAAGATTGCCATTTTTACTATGTTAATACTATCTGCACAGAAACATGAAAGATATTTTCATTTTCTGGTGTCTTCTTCAATTTCCTACTTAAGAGATTCAAAGTTTTTGTCATGCAGGCCTTCCACTTGTTTGGTTATAGCTGCTCCAAGATATTTCATGCTATTTGTAGCTATTGTGAATGGTGACATTTTTCTGATTTTTTCTCAGTCCATTTATCTTCTGTGTAAATTAGGACTACTGATTTTTTTAACTTAATCTTGTATCCTGCTACATTGCTGAAGGTGTTTATGAGTTGTAGAAGGTTCTTGGTAGAATTCTTGAGTCCCTTATGTAGACTATCCTATCATTAGTAAATAGTGAGAGTTTGACTACTGCTTTTCTGATTTGTATCCTCTTGATCTTTTGTTGTCTTATTGTTCTAGTCAGAACCTCTTGAATAGATATGAAGAGAGAAGACAACATTGTCTTGTTTCTGATTTCAATGGTATCATTTTGAGTATCTCTCTATTTAGTTTGTGTTGGCTGTTGGATTGATGTATATTATTTATTTATTTATTTATTTATTTATTTATTTATTTATTATTTTTCGATATATTCCTTGTATCCTGTTCTCTCCAAGACCTTTTTTATGAAGGTATGTTGAATTTTGTGGAAGGCTTTTTCAGCATCGAATGAGATGATCATGTGGTTTTTATTCAGTTTGTATACATGTTGGATTACATTGACAGAGTTTCATATGTTGAACCATCCCTGCTTTTCTGGGATGAAGCCTACTTGGTCATGGGTGCATAATTTTTCTGATGTGTTCTTTGTCTTGTTTTGCCAGTATTTTATTGAGTATTTTTGCATCAATGTTCATGAGTGAGACTGTTCTGTAATTTTCTTTCTTAGTAATGTCCTGGTGTCGTTTTCGGTGTCAGAGTAGTCATAGCCTTAGAAAAGAGTTTGGCAATGTTACATCTGTTTTCATTGTGTGGAACAATATGAGAGTGTTGGTATTAGGTTTTTTTTGGCAAACTTGTTGATATCTGCACTGAAACCATCCAACCCTGTGCTGTTTTTGGTTGGGAGAACTTTGATGACTGTTTCTATTTCTTTAGCAATTATAGGTCTATTTAATGTGCTTGTCTGACCTTGATTTAACTTTGGTAAGTGATATTTATCCAGAATTTTGTCCATTACCTTTTGTTTTCCAATTTGGGGCAGTACATGTTTTCAAAGTATGACCTTATGATTCTCTGGATTTCCACCATGTCTGATATTATGTCCCCATTTTCCTTTCTGATTTTATTAATTTGGATATTCTCTCTATACCTTTTGGATAGTTTGGATAAAGTTTTGTCTATTTTGTTGATTTTCTGTTAGGACCAACACTTTGTCTCATTGATTATTTGTATTGTTTCCTTTGTTTCTATTTTGTGATTTCAGCTCTCAATTTGATTATTTCCTGCCAACTAGTCCTCTTGGGATAGTTTGCTTCTTTTTGTTCTAGAGCTTTCAGGTGTCCTGTTAACTTACTTCTGTGGGATTTGTTTCTGCTTCTTCGTGTAGGCATTTAGTGTTATGAACTTTCCACGTAACACGGCTTTCATTGTGTCACATAAGTTTTAATATGTTGTTTGGTGACTTTCATTGAATTTTAGGAAGTATTTAATTTCATCCTTTATTTTTTCCTTGACCCATTGACAATTCACGTGAGCATTGTTTAATTTCTGTGTGTTTGCCAGATTTTTTAATCCAGCGTTGCTGTTGAATTCTAATTTTAAGTGATCTTCATCTTATAAGATACATGGGATTATTCCAATATTTTTTTTTTATCTCGTGAGGTCTGCTTTGTGTGACCTAGTATGTGGTCAATTTTTGAGAAGGTTTCATGAGTTTCTGAGAAGAAGGTATATTATTGTATGTTTGAATGGAATGTTCTATAGGTATCTGCTAAGTCCATTTGAGTTCTAACATGTTTGTTCCCTTATTTCTATATTAATTTTCTTTCTGACAGACCTGTCCAGTGGTGGAATGGGGTGTCAAAGTCTCTCACTTTAGTGTGTTGGTTTTGTTGTATGACTTACACCTTAGTACTGTTTCTTTTACATATGAGGGTACCCTCATATTTGGGGCATAGATGTTTAGTATCCGGATTTCCTCTTGATGGATTTTTTCCCGTAACTAATATGAAATGTCCTTCTTTGTCTCTTTTGGTTTATTTTAGTCTGAGGTTTATTTTGTTAGATATTACAATAGCTACATCAGGTTGTTCCTTATTTCCATTTTATTGGAATTTTTTTCCAAATACTTTATTCTGAGGCAATGTCTGTCTTTGAGGTTGAGGTGGGTTTCTTGTATGCTGCAGAAGGATGGATTGTCTTTTCATATC
The DNA here is from genome assembly GCF_018167655.1 of Microtus oregoni. Lineage (NCBI taxonomy): Eukaryota > Metazoa > Chordata > Mammalia > Rodentia > Cricetidae > Microtus > Microtus oregoni. The sequence continues at coordinate 1,344,335 of NW_024544787.1, read as the reverse complement.
CAATCTGCTAACCTGTGTCTTTTTATAAGTGAGTTGAATCCATATATATTGTGGGATATTAATGACCAGTGATTGCTAGTTACTTTTTTTAAAAAAAAAATTCATTGTTGGCAATGTTATTGTGTGTGTTTTCCCCTTCTTTGGGGTTTGTTTTGGGTGGATCATCTATTGACTGTGTTTTGTGGTTGTAGCTAACTTCCTTGGGTTGGAGTTTTCCTTCTACTATTTTGTGTAGTGATGGGTTTGTGGCTAGGTAATGGTTAAATTTGATTCTTTCATGGACTATCTTGTATTGTCTGTGTATGATGATTATAAATTTTCCTGGACATAGTAGTGTGGGATGGCATACATGGTCTCTTAATATCTCTCTCTTAACTCCTGACCAGGACATACTGGCTTTCATTGAGAAATCAGATGAAATTGTGATAGGTCTGCCTTCATATGTTACTTGGCCTTTTCCTTTGCAGCTCTTAATATTCTTCCTTTATTCTGCATGCTTAGTGTTTTGATTATGATGCGTAAGGGGATTCTTTTTATATCTAGTCTATTTGGTGATCTATATGCTTCTTGTACTTTCATAGGCATATCTTTCTTTGGGCTGGGAAAATTTTCTTCTATGATTTTGTTGAATACATTTTCTGTGATTTTCAGTTGGACTTCTCCTTCTTCTATCCCTATTATTCTTAAGTTTGGTCTTTTCATGGTGTCTCATATTTCATGTTAAGCTTTTGTAAGATTTAATGTTTACTTTGATCAATGAGTCTATTTCTTTTATAATGCATTCAGTGCTTGAGATTCTCTCTTCCATTTCTTGTATTCTGCTGTTTATGTTTCCATTTGTGGTTCCTGATCATTTCCTCATAATTTTCATTTTTAAAATTGCCTGGGTTTGTGTTTTCCTTATCTTTTCTATTTCCATTTTCAAGTCTTGAATCATTTGTTTCATCTCTTTGATTACTTTTTTCTTGCTTTTCTTTAAGAGATTTGTTGATTTCTTCCAATTATTTGCTTTTCTTTTCCTCTGTTTCTTTGAGGGAATTTCTCAATTCTTCTTTAAGGGCTGAAAACATTCTTCTACAGTTATATTTTAGGATGTTTTCTTCTGCTTCATTGACATTTGTGTGTTCGTCTTGCTGTTATAAGGCCAGTAGTTTTTGTTGGTGTTGTGTTGTTCTTTGTGGTGTTGAGTGTTGTCTATTCATCTTTTCCCGATTGATGTAACTGGGCTGTTTCTCTGGTGATCAATCTTTCAAGTGTCAGTAGATCAAATGCTCAGGTGGTAGCTCCTCATGGTACAGTCAGTGCCATGATTCCAGACCCCCAGAGGTCAGTTGGTGTTCCCAGAATTTGCCCAGCCTTCCTGGAAGTCACTCTGAAATCCTGAGGGTCATTTGGGCTGTTGCAATGGAGATTGCTTGCTTGGGGCTGCTCCCACTGAGGTTGCTGCCTTGGGCCTGCTCTAACAGAGGTTGCCAGCTCAAGCCTGCTCCTGTAGAGGTTGCTAGCTCAGGCCTGCTCCCAGGCAGGTTCTCGCTGACTCAAGTCCAGTCCACAGAGGTCTCTGACTTGGGCCTGTGGCTCCCTTTCACCTGCTCCTGTGGAGATCGCTTCCTTGGCCCTGCTCCAGCGGTGGTCACTGGCTCAGACCTGTTCCTCCGATGTCCCTGGCTTGGGCCTACTTCCATTGAGGACACTGACTTGGGTCTGCTCCCTCAGGGTCCCTGGCTTGTGTCAAATCCCGCAGAAGTCTCTGATGTTGGCCTGATCCCTCAGCGGTTGCTCTCTTGTACCTGCTTCTGTGAAAGTCATTGCGTCAGGCCTGCTCTTGTGGAGGATACTGCCTCAGTCCTGTTCTGATGGAGGTTGCTGGCTCGGGTCTTCTCCAACAGAGGTTGCTGGCTCAAATCTATTCCCACAGATGTCCCTGTCTTAGGCCTGCTAACTCAGAGGTCCCTGACTTGTGCCCAGTCATGCAGAGGTCTCTGGCTGGTCCTGCTCTCTCAGTGGTTGCTCCCTTGTACCTGCTCCTGTGGAGGTTGCTGCCTCAGTCCTGCTCAATTGGAAGTCACTGACTCAGGCCTGCTGTTGTGGAGGCTGTAGGCTCTGGATTTAATATTTTCTATAATGTTTGGATTCTTAATATTTTAAAATAATGTAAGCAATAATAAAAACGTAATATATGCTTCATTACATTAATTTAAACTGGTTAACTAAACATTGCTACAATTTATTTATACTTGCTCACACGGAAATATATGAAGATATGGTTATGACTTGTGTTTTAGAGATTGGATCATCATTCACATCCAAATACATGCTTCTCTTCAAATTTAGAAAAGCATAGATAATGCAATTCATATAAGAATATTTCTTAAAAATGGCTGACTATTGGAAAAGTATTAGGAAAAAGTTAATTCACTTTTAGTGTTCATGTGGTTTTTTTCCTGTTATCAGTGAATCAAAGTAAGTGAAGAAATCCACTTACATTCTTAATTCAAATTGATGATACACTTTTCTGTTTGTTGACCTTTTCAAACCAAATAGATCACTCATTTACTACTGTTTCTTAATAACTTTCCTACAGACTTACTTGACATGATGGTCAAAATCAATACTCACAGAAAAAAAGAATGTGTTAGAAATATCTTTGCCCATAAATCTCTCCTGTTCTAGTGATACTATCCTCCACATCCTACATTGTTTTCATGGCAGTATGGAAGACTTTCAGTTTTGTGAGGGTACAGTTGCCAATAATTTGCCTCCATTCTTTGGCAAATGGTATCCTGTTTGGAAAATCCTGACCAACACCTACAACTTGTAAGATATTGCCTATCTTTTCTTTCTTTTTTTTGCCTATGTTTTCTTCTAGTGTTTCTACTGTTTCAGGATTCAGATTGTGGTCTTGATCCTCATGTATATAATTTTTGTGCAAAGTGTTAGATTGGATTCAGTTTCATTGTACTGCAAGTAGATTCCCAGTTTTCTCAGCGGAATTCCTAGAAGATGCAGCCTTTTCTCCAGTGTAGGTGTTTTCCCTTTTCGTTTTTATTGATTTTTCTTGAGCTCTACATTTTTCTCTACTCCCTTCCCTGCCTCTCCCCTCCCCTTCAACCCTCTTCCAAGGTCCCCATGCTCCTAATTTACTAAGGAGATCTTGTCTTTTTCTATTTCCAATATAGCTTAGGTCTATGTATGTCTCTCAGTGTCCTCATTGTTGTCTACGTTCTCTGGGATTGTATTTTGTGGGCTATTTTTCTATGCTTTATGTTTAAAAAGCACTTATGACTGAGTACATGTGATAATTGTCTTTCTGTGTCTGAGTTACCTCACTCAAAATGATGTTTTCTAAGTGGATCCATTTTCCTGTAAAAGTCAAGATGTCATTATTTTTTTTCTGCTGTGTAGTACTCCACTGTGTAAATGTACCACATTTTCCTTATCCATTCTTTGGTCGAGTGTAGGCCCCTATTACTATATGGTATGGCAGCCAGGCTATAAAGTCATAGTCAGTATTTAAAGTGGTCAAGTTACCTTCCAGACAGGCTGGTGCTAACCTAACAAAAGGTCAGGATGTTGTTTATTTGTAATTTGGAGGATGCCTGATAGAGATGCTGATTTAAGCCCACGTGCCAGGTAGCAAACAGAGCAGATAGGTAGATGTGGACGTGACTAAAAGCCTGGTTACCTAGGATACAGAATGCTAATGTATTTACCCTTCAGTTTACATTTTGGTAAAAAGACTGGACAATAAAGCAGGAGGAATTCTTCAGGATCTGAACTCAAGACTTCATGAGGGACCACTGAGAATCCTCCTCCCATTAAAGCCATGGGGGTTGTATTCCCATGCCTCCATGCCAGTCCAGAGAGGCAAAGATAGTTTATGTTGGGGTCTGGTCAAGAGAAATAATTTATGGTCCGGGCTAGCACAGGACCCCTGTAGTGATAAGAGTGACGGGGCTGCGTCCCCGGCACCCGGCCACCCCACGGCTAGCTTAACCCAAAATAATTACACGGAAACTGTATTCTTTTAATCACTTCTTGGCCCATTTCTATCTAGCCTCTTCTAGGCTAATTCTCACATATTAAATTAGCCCATTTCTAATCATCTATGTTGCGCCTCTAGGTGCACTTGCTGGGAAGATTCTAGCCTATGTCCATCCTGGGTCAGAGCTTCATAGCGTGCATCTGCCCAGGAGCCAGGAGCATGGCGTCTCTCTGTGGTGTCTGCTCCTGAGAGGAGAGCTGTGGAGTCTGAGCTCACTTCCTCTTCCTCCCAGCGTTCTGTTCTGTTTACTCCTCCCACCTATCTTCTAACCAATAAAATGGGCCAAGGCAGTTCCATTATTAGCCAATGACCTTCCTCCATCAGACCCCGACCATCGAAGGACATTTAGGTTGATTCCAGGTTCTGGCTCTGACAAACAATGCTGCTATGAACATAGTTGAGCACATGTCCTTGTGGCATGATTGAGTATCCTTTGTAAATATACCCAAAATTGGTATTATTGGGTCTTGAGGAAGGCTGTTTCCCAATTTTCTGAGAAATTGCCACACTGACATCCAAAGAGGCTGTACCAGCGTGCATTCCCACCAGTAATGCAGAAGTGTTCCCTTTCCCCCACAACCTCTCCAGCATAAGTTGACTGTATAAGTAATAGTACAAAAATCATTAGATGTCCACTGGAAATAAATACAGGCATCATTAACTAAGGATGTTGAACATTTCTTTAACTGCCTTTCAGCCATTTCTTGATTCTTCTGTTTAGAGTTCTCTGTTTAAGTCTGTACTCCATTTTTATTGGATTATTTGTTCTTTTGATGACCAATTTCTAGAGTTCTTTGTATATTTTGGAGATCAGAACTCTGTCTGATGTGGGGTTAGTGAAGATCTTTTCCCGTTCTGCAGGCTGTCATTTTGTCTTGTTGACTGTGTCTTTGCTTTACAAAAGCTTTTCAGTTTCAGTAGGTACCATTTCTTAATTGTTTCTCTCAGTGTCTGTGCTGCTGTGCTTATATTTAGGAAGTGGTGTCCTGTGCCAATGTGTTCAAATGTACTTCCTACTTTCTCTTCTATAAGGTTCAGTGTTGCTGGCTTTATGTTGAGGTCTTTTATCCAATTGGACTTGAGTTTTGTGCATGGTGATAGATATGGGTCTATTCTTATTCTTGTACAGGTTGACATACAGTTATGCCAGCACAATTTGTTAAATATGCTTTCTTTTTTCCATTTTGTTGTAGTACGAGTGGCAAGGCTGTGTTCCAGGCACCCGGCTGCCCGCATTAGCTAGCTTATGCCCTGAAATAATTACATGGAAACTGTATTCTTTTAAACACTGCCTGGCCCATTAGTTTCAGCCTCTTAACCAATTTCTAATAATCTATGTAGCACCAAGAGGTGCGATTACCACGAAAGATCTTAACCTGCATCTGTCTGGAGTGGGAGAACAATGGCGACACCCTGATCCAGCTTCTTTCTCCCAGCATTCTGTTCTGTTTACTCCTCCCACCTATGTTTTAACCTATGAGGGCCAAGCAGTTTCTTTATTGCTTAACCAATGAAATCAACAGATTGATATATGACACTCCCACATCACCATTTTATATTTTTTTGCTTCTTTGGTGTTTTGACATTTCTTAAGGTCAATATTGCTGTAGTAACGAGTTATGTGTGCTATGATTTTTGCTGCAGGTCCCGAGCAGTGCGCATCAGGCAGCAGGTCGTGATAGCCGCCAGCCCCAGGCAGGGCCCAGCCATGCAGTGACGGGTTGGTCCTGGCTAGCCTGGTTGTGTGAGCAGGTGGCAGGTAGGAGGCACAGACACATTGTACAGAATAGAATCGGATATTCATTATGGAATGGGAAGGAAAAGGGGGAAAAGAGAGGTAAGAGAGAAGAGAGGGAGAGAAATGGAAGAGAGAAAAGAGAACAGAGAGAGAAAGAAAAGGGAGCTGGAAAGGGAACAGAGCAAGAAGCCAAGATGGCGAGAAAAGGAGGTGCTGCAAAAAGTGGGTGTGGCTTGTCTTTTAAAGTGATGAACAATCATAACAACTTGAATATGGGTTTTCTACTTGATTCTATTGGTGTATACATCTATTTTTGTACCTATACCAGATTGCAAGTTTTATTATTCTGTCTACATTTTAAGATTATGATAGAATTACATCACCATATGCTCTTTGTACTCTCTTCCATATTTATAGATCTTTTGCAGGAATTGTTCATACTAACATATTTTTGTCTGTTTTTTCCTATGTTTTCCAAATAGATAAAGATGGCCTGCTCGGTCTGTAAAATGTTAATTATGTGTTTACAAGCTGACCATTTGGTATTGAATAACCAATTACTCTACTCCTCCATGGAAGGATATCATCTCCAAGTCTTCATGTTCATTAGTTGCATGTGTGTGATATCTGTAGGGCTGAGGCCTCGTGATATTTCCCCAGTATCTACTTTGGCATCCATAGTGTTGTCTTCCTTGTTCTACTACTGTTGAGGCAGTCATATAGATGACACTTTGTGGGGGTGGCTTCTGATACTGATAGGATATAGAATCTCAGACCAAACATCATGGTCCTCTAGATCCTTCTATCTTTATGCCCTTTCATACACCTCTCATACCTGAACCTTAGGTATGGGAATGTTTTACAAATATCCATTGGAACTAGGCTCCTTATATTTGCCTTCTGATTGATTGTGGTTTTTCTATAATGGTCCAATGTTTTGAAAACAGAAGAATTTTGTTTTTCATAAGAGGTGAAAAGTGTAATTTTCTGTAGGTATAAGCACATAATTTTTTTCTGTGTGTGTGTGTGTGTGTGTGTGTGTGTGTGTGTGTGTGTGTGTGTATTTTGTTGGTTTTGCTCTTTGGCTGCTGCTATTGTTAGGGGCTATACCGGATTAAGAAAGTAGCAGTTATTTCACCATACATCACATCACTAGTCCTGAGTAGTTAGCTAGGTTTATCTTGCAAGATTATCACTTACACAATATTAATATAATCATTCTATGATTATTAAATTCCTTTTCATTTTATAGGATTTCTTCTTAAACATTCTCCTGACATTAGAAATTTAGCTTCTTCTTGTTGTTTATGCATAACCCACAATTGTTTCTCTTTTCATGCTATTGAAAATGGAATTCTGTCTATGACATCTTTCTAAGGTGATTTTGCTGTTGGTATATAGGAAGGGTGTTGATTTTTGTAATCTGATTCTTTCCTTATAATGCTGCTGACTTTGTTGACTCTACTACATGTGTTCTGGTACAATTTAGACATGTGTTACCATGTCATCTGAAAATGGCGATTATATAAATTCATCTTTTCATAAGTGTGTGATTATAATTTCCTTCGCTTTCTGTATTGCTCACAGTAAGGCATCCAACACTTCATTGTAGTGGAATGGGGAAAATGGGCAGCTTGTCTTCTTGAAGATTTCAGTGGGTTTCCTTGCTAGTTTTCTGCATAAATGATGCTGTTGACAGTATGTTTCTCAGATATAGCTTTTAATATTTTGAAGTATATTTCTTCCTTTCCTACTCTCTCTGGGAATGTTATCTTGAAAGGGTGATGGATTTTATCAAAGGCATTTTCTTCATCTATTGAGTTAATCACATGCTTTGTTACCTTAAGTACATTATATGATTTATTATATTCATAAAATTCTCTATGTTAAACCAAACCTGTACATATGTGCACAAATGTATGCACACATACATGAATGCATGACTCTCTCCCTTTCTTCCTCTCTCTCTCTCTCTCTCTCTTTCTGTGTATGTGTGTTCTTTGATGCAAATTAAGTTAACACTGGCTATATATAACATATTTGGAAGTGATTCTTTACATTCTACATTACTTGTATCATTACGAATTAAAATTCAAACCCACAAGGGCACTGGGATGCTTCAGTTAGGAAATGTGCTTCCCTCCAAAGTATGACTGGAGTTGAATTCTTTTTATATTTTATTTTAAAAATAATCTTATTTTATATTCTAATCACAGTTCACTCTCCCTCTCATCCTTCCATTTTCCCCATCAACTTTTCAGAGTGGGTGAGGCCATCCATGGGGAGTCAACAAAGTCTGTCACTTCACTTGAGGCAGGACGGAGGCTCTCCCCCCTGTATCAAGGCTGAACAAGGTATCCCTTCATAAGGAATGGGATACAAGAGCCAGGGCATACACCAAGGATGCATACTAGCTCAACTGTTACTGGTCCCACAGATTGCTAAAGCCACACAACTGTCACCCACATTCAGAGGCCCTAGTTGGTTTCGGGCAGATTACCCAGCTCTCAGTCTCACTATCTCAGGTCAGTTGTTTCTGTGAGTTTCCCCATCATAGTCTTGGCCCTTTGTTTGTAATATCACTCCTCCCTCTCTATGGCTGGACTCCAGAAGTTCAGCCCAGTGCTTAGCTGTGGATCTCAGCACCTGCTTTCCTCAGTTACTAGATGAAGGTGTGGGGAGGACATTCTAGGTACCCTCTAAACTATTACTTAGATTCTTAGCTGGACTCATCCTTGTGGATTTTTTTTTCTTTTTTGTTAAGTTCTTACTTAGTTTTTATTCATAATCATAAACTTAACTCTGCAATCCAGCTATACTTAAAGGGGAATGAGGAAAATATGGAACCTAAAGAACTTCAGTGAGAGCCGAGATTACAGGTACTGCGTGCAGATGGGGCTGTGGTGCTCTCCTGAGCTACAGAAGGAATGATCTGGTGGGTAAGAAGCCCGCAAGTCAAAAGAATTAGAGTTGTCCACAGTCGGAAATGGCGATCTTCTTTCTGGTCTTGCCATTCCTGGACCCAAAACGCTCCATGGCTTCCACAATATTCATGTCTTCTTTCACCTTCCCAAAGACCACATGTTTGCCATCCAGCCACTCAGTCTTGGTGGTGCACATAAAAAACTGGGAACCATTTGTGTTTGGTCCAGCATTTGCCATGGACAAGATGCCAGGACCTGTATGCTTCAGGATGAAGTCCTCATTCTCAAATATTTCTCCGTAGATGGATCTGCCGCCAGTGCCGTTATGGCATGTGAAGTCAACACCCTGGCACATGAATCCTGGAATAATCCTGTGAAAGGAAGAACCCTTATGTACAAATCTTTTCTCTCCAATGCTCAGAGAACGAAAGTTTTCTGCTGTCTTTGGAACTTTGTCTGCAAACAGCTCTAAGGAGACTCGGCGCAAGGGCTCGCCATTGGCAGCAATGTCGAAGAATACGGTGGGGTTAACCATGGCTGCAGAAAGTGGTGAGAGGGGACAGCGGCATCTGCAAAGCCATCCTTGTGGATTTCTGAAATAAAATGTTAACGGAATTTGATTGCTATTCTTCTTTGAAGGACTTGTGGTAAACTGATATGTCTTTTATAGGATCTCCCCATTGATTTTGATATCAACTAAATCTGTTTTGCCTTACACCAACCAGAACCAAGTGCAGCCCTTTCCCTGCATCATTTCCATTATTTATTTTGTTCATTCTACCAGCAATATGAGAAAATTTCTAAATTTTGTTATTTCCCTAATGTTATTTCTATGGTGGCTGAGGATTTTGAACACATTTAAGTGTTTCTCAGACACTTGTGTTTCACTTTCTGAGAACATGCTTTTTAGTCCTATAATCCAGGTTTTGAAATGGAGTCATCTTTACTTGATGTTCTTTTTGCTGAGGAGACAAAAAAATGAGGATCCCTGGCATTGTTCACTTGCAAAGCTGACACCTTTGGGAGATTCAGCCTATTATAGCAACACATCAGCAGAAGCAAGGCATTCTGACGTTTGATTAAGGAAGATTATCTCTGTACCATGAGAGTACTACCAACTAAGATTGACATTTAAATCAACTCTAGCAGTCTTTTTTTTTACAAGTGAAACAAAGATTTATTTGATTTATTTTTCCTTCTCACAAAAGGAAGTTTATAGCTAAGTACCTACTGGTATTGATTTAGCCGTTAAGAGATACCACTGGGATGCAAGATTTTCTGTCTTCTGCTACTGTAGTTGGCGTATCAGTTTTTATCTTCCTCAAGGGCACTCATGACACATCATAAGGACAGGATTTCTCCAGTTTAAAGCATTTTCTTTTAAGAAACATGGAATTCCTAAGAAGTATAACCAGTCTTCTGCCTCCATCTTGATTGCTATTCCCATGGTTCAAGCTCAATCCTAGCTGCAAAGGAGTGAGACAATGAGTCTGAGAACCATATCATGTCATTTTGAACCATGCCATGGCTTCAGTTGGTAAGGAACAGCAGGATGAACACGCGTGCCATCCTGAACCATGCCATAGCTTCAGTTGGTGAATAATGGCAGGATGAACATGTGTGTCGTCCTAAACCATGAATGGCTTCAACTGGTGAAGAACAGCAGGATGAATACATATTTAAATAGACACCTACACTGACCACACATGAACATGGTGGGTTTTTAGTTCACCCATGCTGTTATTCACTGAGTTGCTTTAATGGAAGAAGATGGGAGAAAGGATTCAGAGAGAGCAATGATCTCAATGGATACAAATAATCACCAGGGCAGATATGTTCTAGAAGATTCAGGATTGTTTAAAAGAAGGAAAATATTAACAGTCCAGCACATGAGTGGATATATTTTCACCCAAATGGAGTCATTAACTAGAAAGTGTCAAACTGCTCTTTTTTCCACAGCTGATCACAACCCTGACAGTATGTTTTATTTTCAGTACCTGCCATGGTGATTATTTGTATCCATTGAGATCATTGCTCTCTAGCAGTCTTGATTAAGTAATTACCATTCAGAATACGCATAGAAAATACACTTGCTGGTGAAAAGAACATGGTAGTTGGAAAAGTTTATGAAACCAATCATGATTTAACTTCTATAGCTCAGGATGTAAGTTCAACTAATCACCTCTGAGTTACCTCTCGGATTAGGCAAACTAGCTAGCTATGTTATCATGATGTGAATGGTGAGCTTTAGAACTTCCATGCCATTTAAAGGCTTAGCAGCTTACAAAGCAACTTCTGATAGTAAAAGTAGTAGTCAGATTCCTTTTACCTCTATATGAGGGGCCAGCACTGAACATGAATACATATTAGAAACACTAAATGGACACTGCTGGACTATAAATTTATTTTCAATCTCTTCTCTCTCAACACACACAAACACACACATACACACTTCAAATAAACATGTATACTCATGCAGAAGTTGGAGAAATTGAATGAAAAGATTGGGGGCATAAGAGTAGGAGCAATTATTTGGGTAATTTGAGTGAAATGATGTAAATATGCACTGAATATACAGAATTTTCACAAAATGTTTATCAAGCATTTTTTCTGAAGTCACTTTTTTTACAAGATGCACATAGAAAGGTTAAGTAACGGATTTTTTTGAACAAAAAACTATTTCATTTCACACTATTTAAGAATATCCTGATTCATTTGCTTACTGAAGTCATTTAACGTAAGATAATCTCTTCAGATGGACTTTTAAAAACATACTTCATTCTATCTTTTAAATAATGTTTAACATGGAGGCAGAACCAACGAGTTTGTTATATGAAAACTTTCAGTGCCTTAGGACAGTTCAACCACAAATCACAATTTTCAGCTGAAAGAAAATATGAAACAAAACATAGAATCTAATTCTGCTGTGTTTGTACACATTGCTCTCCAGTAATTGCAAAATTTCCAATTATTACAATAAGCTTTAGTAGAACAGATACAATTTGTTACAACAGTGATTCTTTTCATTATCTTAGTGAGTATTTATGTGTTTTTTGAGCGAGATCACTTTCACAAGGTTTTTATTGCTTCTTGAAACACTTTATTTAATCATTCAAAAAGTAAGGAGAGTTTGTAGATCATAAGAAGGATGAAAGAAGAGAGATCAGAAATTTAGTATGTGGTATCCTGATTTCACAGGAGAAGGTAGAATCCATTTAAAAATAAATGGTGATTTATATGTGATGCTGTTGCAATGATGAAGAGGATATGATTCATAATTCCATTCCTCCTGTCATCTCTGCTGACATGAATGTAAAAATTAAAGCATGATTGAACAGACATAAAATATTTCATCCTTAAGAGTACATGAATGTAAAATCAATAATACAATATGGAGTATAAAGAATGGATTGTACACAAATAATTCCTCTCCTAGAAATCACTAACACCTTGTATTTTGGATTCTATAGGAGCCCTTTTGATAGGAAATAATGACATTCTGTACCATACATGAAAATTTATGTTGAGAGGTTTCAAGGAATATACTGAAAAGGTCAACATGCTTTTACCATATCTGTGACAAATAATATGCCACAATCGTAACTAAAGTAAGATTTTTGAAATGACAAAGAACATTCTCTTGATGGAATATTCCTCAATATAAAAAATATCGCCATAGAACCTTCATCCAACAACAGATGGGCACAGAGACAATGACCCACATTGGAGCACTGAACTGAGCTCCCAAGATCCAGTTGAAGAGTGGAAGGAGTGAGAGTATGAGCAAGGAATTCAAGACCATGAGGGGATCATCCACTGAGACAATTTGCTCAAGCTAATGGTAGCTCACCAACTCCAACTGGACTGGGAGTGAACCAGCATGGGAACAACCAAGCCCCTTGAAAAGGAGAGTGGCAGCTGTGGAAGACTGGAGGGGCCACTGATAGTGACACTAGGATGTGTCTCTACTTGCATATGCCGGCTTCATGGGATCCTATTCTCTTTGGATGTAAACCTTGCTCAACCTAGACATAGTAGGGAAGGCTTTGGACTTGACACTGGGTGGGGTGCATGGCGCTCTCTTATGGTTAGAGGGGTGCGGGAGAATTTGTGGAGGGAGAGGGAGAGGACTGCGAGGTGGGGAGGGAGTAGGAATTTGGATTGGTATATTTTTAAGTAATAAAAAAGGAAAAAAAAAACAAAAAAATATTAGCAATTCTCAATTAAATAAAACTTTCATATTGCTTTATAAATAAAAAATATTCTATCCTTCATTTATATCACTGTAAGATTTTCTGCAGTAAAAGACACATAATATCCAGTGTTGACTTTGCATATTTTGGAGTTTATTTTTTCCTCATTCACATACTTATCTCTAAATTTTTATGTAATGAGCACAAATCCATTCAACTATCAAGGTGGTTAGGCATAGCTTCTGTTTCTATTTACCTACAGAAGGCACTTATTTCAGACAAGAATCTGTAAAGCAACATAAGTAGGGTAAGGAGTGGCATAAATGTTCTCATAAGATAATGAAAGCAGTTCCCCAAGAATTATTGCTGGAAATACAACTGAAAGATAGCATCCAACTAAGATATAATCTGAATCAGGTATCTTACTGCATAGGTAGGTAGGTAGATAGATAGATGATTGATAGATAGATAGATAGATAGATAGATAGATAGATAATAGGCAGATAAACTCAGTATATCTATATACATACATATATTATGTATAAACATCAATATACATATATACACATACATATTTATAAATGATTTGGTGAATAAAGTATTCAAAGATGTTACCTCTAGCCAGAATATCTTGAATGTTTTCTGGTGGAATGTTCTTTTGCTTAGCAAATTTCTCAAGTTTTTCATATTGTTCAGGAGTCAGTCAAAGTTTGACCTTTTCCTACATTGCATGAATGCCAATGTCAGAGACATGTTCAGTATAATTCTGCAGAATTAACATTGCTTACTTAGTGTCCTTCCATCATATGCAATAAAAAAATGCCAACTGCTCCAATTTCCTCTACCCTGGGTTGGTCAATACAGAAAATAATAAATTTTCTCCAAGTCCTGTGGACACATTTAATGAAGTTTATATGGTGGTATGACATCACTTTTCAGTGTTTCATGATGCAGAAAAAAATAAAAACTACTTTTCTAGAGAATTCACTCTTTCAAAAACCACTTTCAAAAACATAACACAAGAGAATCATGAAAGCCTATTAATGGAACCTTCACATTTCTCCCAAGTCTACACTCTAGAGTTCATGGTTTAATTTAGTACTTGATCAAATGACACTCAAAATGGTCTGATCTTTGGGAAAATAATATTTATTCTATTCTTTCTAGTGAGGAAACATGAACATAAAGTATTCTAATACCATCGCGATCAGCCCAAGTCTTCAGTGATCATGGTATTCAAGTTACAATATAATGTAAATTAGATCCACAAAATAATCAGATTGTTATTTAGTGGACAGGAGTATGGAAATACCATGATACTGTATTTGGAGGATGAATCTGACTTAATCTTCATTTTCAGGGTGATACATTTGTTACCATTTAAGAGAAACCACTACCTTTCTTACCAACAACAAAAATCAAGTTTGTTTTCCATTCTCATTGGTAAAGACTATGTTCTCTCATCTTGCATGCACAGGTTTAAATATATTGTCTCTATCATGTATAATAATGGAAATAATTAAAAACTCAGTGTCACTCATTTTTCTGCTTTGTTTCATGTCACCTGTTGACTAAACATTAATATTGATTTCAACTCTAACAATCATCTCTGATTAGCTATCATATGACACACATGGGCAAAGATATTTCTATAGGCATTCATTTTACATATCCCAACATAATATAGTGACCATATTTTCTACTCTTTAAACCTGATAGTGAGTCCTAAGGACAGACACCTTCTTTTTTCTCTGAATTCCTTGGGTCAAGACCTGTGGGGTTACTCTTCTGGGTATGCCTTTTCCTTATAACCAGATCCAAAAGGTCACTTGTCAGTTACTTGAAAGTGAAAAACTTTCATGTCAAGCCTGGTGGTGGTGGTGCATGCCTTTAATGCCAGCACTCAGGATACAAAGGCACACAGATATCTGTGAGTTCAAGGCCAGCCTGGTCTAAAAGAACTCCTTCCAGGACAGGCTCCAAAGCTGCAGAGGAATCTGATCTCAATAAATAAATAAATAAGTAAATAAATAAATAAATAAATAGTGTCATACCATGGTAATGTTTAGAAATATGCACAAAATTTCATTTTGTGAGATTACTGATGGAAAATATGTAGGAATGAGCATTTAAATTTTCCAGAATTCATATTATGGGTGTATGTCTATCTGTGTGTGTGTGAGTGTTTCTATGTGTGTATACCTCTGTGTGAGTGTATGGGTGTGTTTGTCCATGTTTGTGTGTATGTGTGTGTTTATTTGTGTGTGATAATTATACTTACTGACACTGATTAAATGATAAAAGATTTTAATGGAAAATGGTCATGTTCTATTACAGGACTGCTTTTTAATACCTATGTAAAGTTAGGAAAGCATTTCACTTGCCAGAAGAATGTACCCTCTCTTCATTTAAGATCAACCAAATTTATACTGTTTATAATTTAGTTGATTGGTGCTGCTATTATTTTAGCAATTTTTACAAAATTAAAATAGTCTGAAATTCATAAACAGAATCTCACCTAACTGCTTTAGAAAATTAAATTTTATGGTCTAATGGTTCAAATATTATGATCTCTACAAAATATGAGAAAAGGTAACTTTAAAATAGCACCATTAATATAAATTTTCCTTGAATCAGAAATGATAGATAACGACTCTAATATCATTACTTGTTTGCTTGAGGCATGAAGTTTGCAAAAATGTTTGAGGCTCCTGAGACCTATTAGTGAGTAACAGGACAGTCCACTAACAAACCGAAATACTGTATGAAATAAAAGACATTGCATATTATCTAGAAATAAATTTTCATGCAGAAAACTATTTAGAGATATTTTCTTTTTTTATTATTTATTTATTTATTAAAGATTTCTGTCTCTTACCTGCCACCGCCTCCCATATCCCTCCCCCTCTCCCAATCAACTACCTCTCTCTCATCAACTTAAAGTTGTGTTGATTTGGATTTCCCTGATCGCTAAGGAAGATGAGCATGACCTTAAGTGTCTTTTGGCCATTTGAACTTCTTCTGTTGAGAATTCTCTGTTTAGATCAGTGCCCCATTTTATAATTCGGTTGATTAGCCTTTTACAGCCTAGTTTCTTGAGTTCTCTATATATTTTGGAGATCAGACCTTGGTCAGTTGCTGGGTTGGTGAAGATCTTCTCCCAGTCAGTGGGTTGACTTTTTGTCTTAGTGAAAGTGTCCTTTGCTTTACAGAAGCTTCTCCGTCTCAGGAGGTCCCATTTATTCAATGATGCCCTTAATGTCTGTGATGCTGGGGTTATACATAGGAAGTGGTCTCCTGTGCCCATGTGTTGGAGAGTACTTCCCACTTACTCTTTTGTCAAGTTCAGTGTGGACAGATTTATATTGAGGTCTTTAATCGATTTAGACTTTGGTGCCTGGTGAAAGATATGGATCTATTTTGATTCTTCTACAGGTTGACATCCAGTATGCCAGCACCATTTGTTGAAGATGCTTTCTTTATGCCACTGTATACTTTTGGCTCCTTTGTCAAAAAGGAGGTGTACATAGGTTTTTGGATTAATATCCGGGTCTTCAAATCTAATCCGTTGGTCGATGTCTCTGTTTTTAGGCCAATACTAAGTTGTTTTTGCTACTGTAACTCTGTAATAGAGTTTGAAGTCAGGGATGGTAATGCCTCCAGACGATCCTTTATTGTATAAGATTGTTTTGGCTGTCCTGGTTTTTTTTTTGTTTGTTTTTCCATATAAAGTTGATTATTGTCTTCTCAAGGTCTGTGAAGAATTTTGATGGGATTTTGATGGGGATTGCAATGAATCTATAGATTGCTTTGGTAGAATTGCCATTTTTACTATGTTGATCCTCCCAATCCAAGATCAAGGGAGATACTTCCATTTTCTGGTGTCCTCTTTAATTTCTCTCTTCAAAGACTTAAAGTTCTTGTCAAATAGATCCTTCACTTCCTTCATCAGAATTACCCCAAGATATTTTAGGCAATTTGTGGCTTTAGTGAAAGGTGATGCTTCTCTGATTTCCCTCTGTGTTTACTTATCCTGATTGTATAATAAGGCAACTGATTTCTTGGAGTTGATCTTGTATCCTGCCACATGACTAAAGGTGTTTATCAGCTGTAGGAGTTCTTTGGTAGAGTTTTTGGGGTTGGTTATGTACACTATCATATCATCTGCAAATAACGAATGTTTAACTCCTTGTTTTCCAATTCGAATCCCCATGATCCCCTTATCTTGTCTTATTGCTATTGCTAGAACTTCAAGCACTATATTGAAGAGGTATAGAGAGAGTGGACAGCCTTGTCGTGTTCCTGATTTTTGTGGGATGGCTTTGAGTTTTTCTCCTCTTAATTTAATGTTGGCTGTTGGCTTGCTGTAAATAGCTTTTATTATATTTAGGTATGACCCTTGTATCCCTAATCTCTCCAAGACCTTTATCATAAAGTGGTGTTGAATTTTGTCGAATGCTTTTTCAGAATCTAGTGAAATGATCATATGTTTTTTTTTCTTTCAGTTTATCTATATGATGGATTACATTGATAGATTTGCATATGTTGGACCAAACCTACATCTCAGGGATGAAGCCTAGTTGATCATAATGGATAATTTTTCTAATGTGGTTTTGGATTCGGTTTGCCAGTATTTTATTGATAATTTTTGCGTCCATGTTCATGAATGAGATTGGTATGTAATTCTCTTTCTTGGTTAAGTCTCTGTGAGGTTTTGGTATCAGGGTAACTTTAGCTTCATAAAAGGAATTTGGCAATGACTCTTCTGTTTCTATATTGTGAAATACCTTAAGGAGTATAGGTATTAGCTCTTCTTGGAAGTTATGGGAGAATTCTGCATTGAAACCACCTTGTCCTGGGCTTTTTTTGGTAGGGAGGTTTTTGATAACAGCTTCTAATTCTTTGCGAAAACGGGTCTATTAAGATTGTTCACCTGGTCTTGTTTTAACTTTGGTATATGGTACTTATCTAAAAAAAGTGTCCATTTCTTTTGCATTTTCCAGTTTTGTGGCATACAGGCTTTTGTAGTAAAATCTAATCATTCTCTGAGTTTCCTCTGTGTCTGTGGCTATGTCCTCCTTTTCATTTCTAATCTTATTTATTTGCATGATCTCTCTCTGTCGTTTAATTAGTTTGGATAGGGGTTTCTTGATCATGTTGATTTTCTCTAAGAACCAATTTTTTGCTGCCTTGATTCTTTGGATTGTTTTCTGTGTTTCTATTTTGTTGATTTCAGCCCTGAATTTGATTATTTCTAGTCTTCTACTCCTCCTAGGTGAGTCTGCTTCTCTTTTTTTCTAGAGCTTTTAGGTGGGCTGTTAATTCTCCAATGTATGCTTTCTCTGTTTTCTTTCAGTGTGCACTTAGTGCTATGAACTTTCCTCTTTGCACTGCTCTCATTGTGTCCCATAGGTTTGAGTATGTTGTGTCTTTATTTTCATTGAATTCAAGAAAGACTTTAATTTCTTTCTTTATTTCTTCCTTGATGCAGGTGTGGTTCAGTAGTTGACCGTTCAGTTTCCATGAGTTTGTAGACTTTCTGGGGGTAGCATTGTTAGTGAATTCTAACTTTAATCCATGCTGATCCGATAAGACACAGGTGATTACTAATATTTTTTTGTAACTGTGGAAGTTTGCTTTGTTACTGAGTATGTGGTCAGTTTTTGAAAAGGTTCCATGAGCTGCAGAGAAGAAGGTATATTCTTTCCTATTTAGGTGGAATTTTCTCTAGATGTCCGTTAAGTCCATTTCATTCATTACCACCATGAATTCTCTTATTTTTCTGTTTGGTTTCTGTCTGATTGACCCTTCCATTGGTGAGAGAGGGTGTTTAAGTCTCCCACTATTAGTGTGTGTGGTTTGATGACTGCCTTGAATTTTAATGTTTCTTTTACATAAGTTGGTGCTTTTATATTAGGGCCATAGATATTCATGATTGAGACTTCATCCTGATGAATTGTTTCTGCTTTGGGTATAAAATATCCCTCTCCATTTTTTTGTGATCAATTTTAGTTTGAAGTCAACTTTGTTAGAAATTAGTATGGCCACACCTGCTTGTTTCTTTGGTCCATTTGCTTGATAAACCTTTTCCCAGCCCTTTACTCTGAGTAGATGTCTGTCTTTGTGGTTGAGGTGTGTTTCTTGTAAACAGCAGAATGTTGGATCCTGTTTTCGTATCCAATCTCTTAACCTGTGCCTTTTTATAGATACGTTTGCCATTTTTAATATGTTATTTTTATCTACACAAGAACATGGGAGACCTTTTCACTTTCTGGTGTCATCTTCAATTTCTTTGTTTAATGATTTAAAGTTCTTGTCATACAGCTCTTCCTTTTGCTTCGTAAGAGTTATACCAAGATATTTTATGCTGTTTGTGGCTATTATATAGGGTAATGTTTCTCTGATTTCTTTCTCAGTCCATTTATCAGCAGTGTAAATGAACAAGTTATTAATCTTCTATCCTGTTACATTACTGAATGTATTAATGAGTATTAGAAGTAACTTGGTAGAATTTGGGGGGAGTCACTTATGTGATGTATCATATCATAAACAAGTAGTGAAAGTTTGACATTTTCATTTCTAACTTGAATTACCTTTTCTTATTTCATATTGTTATTGTTCTTGCTAGAACCTCAAGTCTATATTGAATAGATGTGGAGAGAGTGGACAACCTTGTTTTGTTCTTTATTTTGGTAGGATCACTTTCAGTTTCTTGAAGGCATAAGTCACAAACAATCCCAAACCAGTTTGGAATTATGATTAATAGGATGGTATTTATTTAAAGGGGAATAAACTTACAGATCACTGTCCCTGACAACAGCCCTCTGAGCAATCAGGAAGGAGTCTAGTCACCGGAAATGCAGCAGGAAGCAAAAAGAGAGAGCAAGGAGGGAAGTGGCTGCTTTTTTAAAGAGAGAAACCACGCCCCAATGGGCTTGTATCTCAGCGGCTATTGGCTGGAGGAGCAGAAAGACCTCCCGCAACAGTTTCTCCCCATTTAGTTTGATGTTGACTATAGTATATTGCCTTTATTGTGTTTAGGTATGTTCTTTGTACCGCTGCTCTCTCCAAGAATTTTTTTTGAAGCAATGTTGTATTTTTCCAAAGGCTCTTTCAGCAACTAAGGAGACAATCATGTGCCTTTTATTTCTGTATGTTTATATGTTGGATTACTTTGTCAGATTTTCATATGCTGATACTTGCATCTCTGGGATAAAGCCAAGTTGATCATGATGGATGATATTTCTCATGTGTTCTTGTATAATTGGTGAATATTTTATTGAGTATTTCTGCATCAATATTCATGAGTGAGATTGATCTGTAATTCTCTTCCTTAATAATGTCTTTTTTTTAGTGAGGAGTATCTGGGTAATCATAGTCTTATGAAAAGAGTTTGGCAACATGCCTTCTGTTTCTACTTTGTGTAACAATTCGAGGAGTATTGGTATTAGTTCTTTTTTGAAAGTCTTATAGAATTCTGCACTAAAAGCATATTGTCCTGGGCTTTATTTGCTTGGGAGACTTTTGACTACTGTTCATATGTCTCTATCAGTAATAGGTGTATTTAGTTTTTCTTATCTGGTATTGATTTAATTTTGGTAAGTGATATTTATCCAGAAAATTGTCCATTTTCTTTAAGTTTTCCAATTTCGTGGAGTGCAGAATTTCAAAGTGTCACCTGATGATCACTTGGATTTTTTTTTCCATTTTGTTGCTATGTCCCCCTTTTCATTTCTGCTTTTGTTAGTTTGGATATTCTTTCTCATTAATTCTGTCTCATTGATTTTTTTATTGTTTTCTTTCTTTCTATTTTGTTGATTTTGCTTCTCAAATTTATTATTTCCTGTCAGTTAGTCCTCCTGGGTGAGTTTACTTCTTTTTGTTCTAGAGTTTTCAGGTGTTTTGTTAACTCACTACTGTGGGATTTTTCCAGCTCATTTATGTAGGCAATTTTAGTGCCATGAACTTTCCTCTTAACACTGCTTTCATGTGTCCCATAAATTTGGGTATGTTATGTGGTCATTTTCACTGACTTTTAGGAAGTCTTTAATTTCGTCATTTTTTTCATTACCCCATTTTGTGATCAATTTCCATGAGTTTGTGTGCTTTCTGAATTTAGTGTTGCTTTTAAGTTCTAAGTATAAGCAATGGTGATCTGATAAGGTACATGGGGTTATTCCAATTGTTTGCTATTTGTTGAGGTTTTCTTTGTTACCTATTAAGTGGTCCATTTTTGAGAAGATTTCATGAGGTACTGAAAAGGAGTCATATTCTGTGATGGTTGAATGGATTGTTCTATAAATGTCTATTAAGTCCATTAGAGTTATAACATCTGTTAGTTCCCTTATTCCTCTGCTGAGACATGCCCAGTGGTGAGAGTGGGGTGTTGAATTCTCCCACTATTAGTGTGTTGGGTTTAATGTGTGATTTAAGTTTCAGTAGTGTTTCTTTTACATTTGAGGGTGTCGTTGTATTTGTGGCATAGACTTTCAGAATTGAGATTTCCTCTTGAGTCATTTTTCTTGTGACCAAGAAGAAATGGTTTTCTTTTTCTCTTTTGATTGATTTTAGTTTGAAGTCAATTTTGTTAGATATTAGGATAGCTACACCAGCTTGTTTCTTAGGTCTATTTTATTGAAAAAAAATTCCCAACCATTGACTCTGAGGTGATGTCATCTTTGAGGTTGAGGTGTCAGGTTTTTTATAGATCTGTGTCTTTTTATAGGTGAGTTATTTCCATTTATATTAAGGGAGATAATGACCAGTAATTTCTAGCTCCTGTTATTTTAGTTTTTTCTTCCTTGGTGTTATTATTGTGTTTGTTTTCCTTCTTTGGGACTTGCTGCTTGAATCATATATTTTCTACATTTTTGTAGATGTAGATAACTTCTTTGTATTGGACTTTTTCTTCTAGGAGCTTCCATGGGACTGGGGTTGTTTTTATTAATTTTTTTTGCTAGGTATTGTTTAAATCAGGTTCTGTCATGAAATATCTTGTTTTGTCTGTCTATAGAGATGGAAAGTTTTCCTGGCTATAGTTGTCTGAGCTGGCATATCTGTGGACTCTTTATATCTACATTGTACTTGACCAGGAACTTCTGCCTTCTGTTGTTTCCATTGAGAATTCAGGTGTAATTGTGATAGGTCTGCCTTTATACATTACTCAGCCATTTTCCTTTGCAGCTCATAACATTTTTCTTTATTCTGTATGTTTAGTGATTTGTTTATGATGTGCAAGGGGATTCATCTTTAATCCAGTCTATTTGGTGTTCTTTAAGCTTCTTTCACACTGACATGCATATCTTTCTTTGGGCTGGGAAAGTTTTCTTCTTTGATTTTGTTGAATATATTCTCTGTGCTTTTCAGTTTTATTTCTTCCTCTATCCCTATTATTCTTAGGTTTGGTCTTTTCGTGGTGTCTCATATTTCCTGGATATTTTATGTTAAGCTTTTGTTAGATTTAATGTTTTGTTTGACTAATGAATCTACTTCCTCTATTGTATCTTCAGCACTTGAGATTCTCTCTTCCATATCTTGTATTCTACTGTTTGTGCTTGCATTTGTGGCTCCTAATCATTTTCCCATATTTTACATTTCCAGAATTCCCCTTGGTTTGTGTTTTCTTTATTGTTTCTATTTTGATTTTTGAGTCTTGAATCATTTCTTTCATCTGTTTGACTGCATTTTCTTCATTTTCTTTTAGGGAATTGTTAATTTATTCCATTTTTTTGTTCACCTTTTAATCCATTTCTTTGAAGGAATATTTTGTTTCCTTTTTAATGACATCAAACATTCTCTTAAAGTTGCTTTTGGAGTCACTTTTTTTTTCTGCTTCAAATATATTGGGGTGTTCAAGTCTTGCTGTTGTAGAGCCACTAGAATTTGTTGGTGTCATGTTTCTCCTTGTTGTGTTGAGTGTTTTCTTACTTTGTCTACCTATCTTTTCCTCTGATTTGTATAGTTTGGGCTGTGTCTCTGGTGATCAATCATCTAGGTGCCTGTGAGTTGAAGGCTCAGATGGTTGCTCCTTGTGGTGCAGTCGGGGCCTCGGTACCAGTCACCTAGGAGGTAACTCGCTCAGTGCTCCTGGGGTTTGCTTTGTTATCATGATATTCATTTAGGTCTGCTTCTGTGGAGGACACTTGTTTGGTCCTGCTCCTGCTGAGTTTGATTGCTTGGTCCTGGTTCCCCAAAAATGGCTGGCTCGGGCCTGTTCTGCTGGATGTCACTGGCTTGGACTTCTTCCTGAGGATGTTCCTGACTTGGACCTGCTCCTATAGAGATCTCTGGCTCAAGCCTGTTCTTGAGGAGTTCTCTGCCTAGAGACTGGCCCAGTGGAGGTTGCTGACAATATGCAGAAAGAGTTGTCTTGCATATTGAAACCACTGAATTTATACAAGATGATACAGATTTGACTTCATTATCCATTCAGGTTCAAGTTATAATCAGGAATAGCATTTATCCCATTCACATAACACAATCTAATCCCATATGGATCTGCTCTGTCTTCTAGCACAAGGTAATGCACAAATTGACTGATTATTAATTAGAAATGTGCCAAAGGACTCAGAATTTCAAAAGAAACATCATGTCAATAGCCAAAGTTTAAAATAACAGTTTACTGTTACATGGCAATAAGCTAAGTGGATTAGAAAGAGATATTGTACTTGCTCTTTCTATAACCAAATACCATTACCTGAGGAGAGCAACCAAAAGGGAACTCAAAGGAATGCAATCTGGGCAATGGATGTGTGGGACCTCCAGATGCCGCGCCAGCATGGGCTGGAACCAAGAGTCTCGGTGGAGGGTGTCCAGGTTGAATGAATACACAGAGCATGAGGTTGAGGTGAAACAGCTTCTCTTTATTGTCTTACTGGGGTTGGCCTTATACCATGGCACCAAACGAGGAGGGGGCTACGAAGGAACTGTAACCTGACCCTGGCAGGAATCAAGGAATGGTCACCATGCACTTATAAATTTCTTCCTTCCCTGCTCCAGGAGCAGAGGGAATTTATTATGTTTTCTTTGCAGATAAGCACCTCAAATGGGAGCAGGGATATCAACTTGGGGCTGCAGTTCCCATATTAAGTATTATAGTACAATGGTCATTCCTGTTTCTCATATTTATAGTTAGATTAATCAGGTTCTTTAGATACACAGAGATTGTATTCGGCATCGATAGGTAATCTTCAACTACTTCAAAGACCAGTAGAATATGAAATTTAAATACTTTAGGGTTCTGTTGACATGAGGCATGATTACTCATGACAGCACCAACCAATTTGGAAGAGAATGTTCAGCCCTGAAGACACTCCACTTGGAGCTTGTTTTCTTTTTGGCAAAACTGGCCTTTAGGCAAGGAACTACCCATGCATGAACGTCTGACTAAATGAATGGTGTCCAGACTGGACATTCAGGGTACAAGAAAAAAAAGACTGCCAAAACTTTCAAAGACAGAGTATGACACTTTTGAAAAATTTTCTTGCCTCTGAAAATGGTCTGTCAGTTACTCTAGGCCTTAACCAAAGTTGGTTGCTTCAACATTGCAAATGAGACTTTGGGTGATTGCCAAGATAGTCAGTTGTCTCTGTGATCTACTGCACATTTTGGAAACTGCTTGATTACACTTCCTGCCTACTCAAGTAATATTGTCTTCCTTCTCAGACATTCGATGGGGTTTACAGATTTGTTGTAATTACATCCTTCTTATTGTTTACCAAAGTCATTTCTAATATAAGGCTTAGACTCCTTGGGATATAATGATTATTGAAACATTTGGCATATGTTCCTTGCTTAATAGTGTTTATGCTGGTTGTAGTTCTAATTTTGATGCTTGATAGTTATTCCCATTGTATATAGTTTTGTATTGGGTTTGGAACTCTCTTACATATTTGTGCATGATTTTTTTCCTATGCTTTCCAAATAGATAAAGATAGCCTGATCAGTCCGTAGACAGAATAATAAAACTTGCAATCTGGAACAGGTACAAAAATAGATGCATAGACCAAGAGGATCAAGTAGAAGATCCAAATACAAACAGTTATTCCTATGGTTATATGGACTTTAACAAAAGTCAAAGCACTTACACTGGAGAAAAGAAAGCATCTTTAAGGATCGATCCTGAGAAAACTGGGCATCTACTTGCAGTACAATGACATTTGACCCTTTCTTTTTCTTTTCACAAAGATTAGATATAAATGTACCAAAGACCTAAATCTGAATCCTGAAACAGTAGAAACACTGGAAGAAAACATAGGTAATACCTTACAAGTTATAGGTATAAGTCTGGATTTTTCAAACATCATTCCATTTGCCATGGAACAGAGGCCAAGTATTGGCAACTGTACCTTCATAAAACCAAAAGTCTTCCATACTGCTATGGAAATAATGCGTGGTGTGGATAGGTATCAGTAGAACAGAAGAGATTAATAGGCAAAGATATATCTAACTTATTCTTTCTTCTGTCAGTATTGATTTTGACCATCATGTCAAGGAAGTCTGTAGGAGACTTCTTCACAAAAAATAGTAAATGAGTTAGTCTTTTGGTTTGAAAAGGTCAACAAAGAGAAAGGCATATCATCAATTTTAATTAAGAATGTAAATGGAATTTTTCACATACTTTAATTCACTGATAACAGGAATGAAAATCTCATGAACACTAAAAGTGAATTAAATGTTTACTAATACTTTTCCAACAGTCAGCCATTTTATAGAATTATTCTTATATGAATTGTTTGATCTATGCTTTTGTAAATTTAAAGAGAATCATGTATTTGGATGTGAATCATGATCCAAAATCCTAAACAAAATAACAACCATATATTCATATTTTTTCTATGTGAACAATTATAAATAAACCTAATATTTCAGTAATGTTTAATTAAGTAGTTCAAATATATATAATAAAGTATATATATTGTTTTTTATTAACTAGATTATGCAAAGTAACAAGATTTCAAACATTAGAGAAAGCAAAATAACATAGAAACAGATTGTGTTATACTTACACAGGTTTGGAAGTTACTAGTACTAGTCACATTAAAACTTTCTATGGTGTGATTAACTTCTTTGATCTTAAGACATGGTGAGTGGAGGCATGGGAATTATGATTTCAATGTCTAACAGTGTAGGAGAAACTGAGGTCTTTGTGCTCGAAGAAAAGTACTAGGTTACTGGGATGTTAACCACATGGGGTTGTTCCTTCACATACAGTAATGCATAAACTGATATCAGCCCACAAGGCTTGGGGCTTGGGTGAACTTTGTGATAGAGACTAGACCAGAACCTCACCTAGGCCCTTATTGTGATCATGTTTATCTCACCAGTCTATAGAACCAAACTTAATGGACGGTGTTGCATGCAGTCATTCTATAGCACCCATCATTTTGGAATTTGTCACATGTAGTCAATGTATAGAACCCATCTTTATGTAATGTGTCACATGTACTTTATAAAGAATTTTGATGTATTCACATTGGATCTTTTATTTTGCTTACTTTGTGATTTATTGTGTACATCGCATGGAGTTAATAAACACCAGGCCAGTTTTCACTGAATTGTGTGGTGCCTAAATATTGCAAGAATAAATTCCTTGGTGCCAGACTAGCAAAGATTATTTAGTAATTTTGAAGCAAACTACCTTACTGCCTCCTGTTAATCATTATCCTGCTGACCAAAGTGGATGCAGAGATGCACACAAAACTGTGCTACATATGTAGATCCTGTCTCAACATTTTTTTTTTATTTTTTTTAGTTTCATGGGAGATACCTCAGGCAATAATGTGTTTTTGGGGAAAGCCTATTGATCTAAGTGCACTGCCCTCTTCTATATAATGTACTAGATGTGGGCTATAAACTTGTCAATCTTGCAGTGTGGGAATGGAAACAAGAGGATCCTTGGGCCACGGTAAACTGTTAAACTAAGATACTTGAGCAGCTTCAGTGCAATGAAAGAACATGTTTAAAAAGCAACCTGTTGGTGCCTGAGAACTGACATAAGAGGATGAACTTTTCTCTCCAAATGCATGCTGCTGAAGCACAATATTGATGAGGATTAAGAAAATGTGTAGGTCTTAGGAAAAAAATGGTGCCAACATAGTCAGTTAACTTTGCCTGTCTAAAACTCACTGTTTGTGGCAAAATCAAATTTCACTAGTTATGTTTTTGCTGACCGAATTTAAATTGAAACATCCTTTTTGAAACACTTTACGTATGTAGGCCAACCTGAAAATACTGACAAATTACCATGGTATTTAAACCTTTACTGGAAGTGTTAATTAACAAATTACCATTTAGTGCACTGTGAAAATCTTCTCCCTGCAATTAAGATGTATAAATTCAATGGAGAGTTGCTGGTTACCAGCTATTAGAAGAGGCACTATTGCATTATTGGGGATAGCATGGCAGGTTTTGTCTATTAATGATGCATACAACTACAGCAAAGCTCCTCCACCAATGGCTCAAGGAACACAGCAAAAGAGGTGCTCAGTATGTTTCTTTGAGTTAATGAATTGTTGTAATAAGAGCAGTGGGGCTACTTTCCCAGCACCCGGCCGCCCCCATGGCTAGCTTTACCCGAAATAATTACATGGAAACTGTATTCTTTTAAATACTGCTTGGCCTATTATATCTAGCCTTTTCTCAGCTAACTCTCGCACCTGGACTAGCCCATTTCTTATAATCTGTGTAGCCCATGAGCTGGCTTACCAGGAATGATCTTAACCTGCGTTTGCCTGGAGTGGCAGAATCATGGTGACTCCTTGAGTCAGCTTCTATCTCCCAGCATTCTGTTCTGTTTACTCCGCCTACCTAAGGATTGGCCTATCAAATGGGTCTAGGCAGTTTCTTTATTAATAAGAAATCACTCCCACATCATTTCCCCTTTTTCTGTTTAAATAAAAAAGAAAGGCTTTAACTTTAACATAGTAAAATTACATATAACAAAACAGTTATCAAGCAAGAATTAGAGTTATAATATTTATATCTTTTATCTTTTATCATTACAATGGAAAACTATAACTATCTATCTATTCTTCAACTCCATCAAAGATTCCAGAAGAATACAATATTACCTAAGCAAACAAAAAGTAAGCAACTTTTAAAACTCTAGAAATGACAGAGACATCTTGCTGCCTGTACAATCACCCAAATTTCCTCTGTACCGTTGGGGCATCCATCTTTAGCCTTCAGGCCCATAGTATCCTGCAGACATTTCCATGAAGCAGGCAGTTTCAAAGACAGTTCAGTCACTATCTGCTGTGTCCTGCAAAATGTCTCACAGACTCTTTCATGAGTCATGAACCCCAAAAGACCATCTCACCTTTAGGCAAGTTCAGCAGTCCTCTCTCTGCAGGTTCTCTGTGTCCATTTTATGCAACAGTCCAGGCAAGAGCAGTTTCTTGCCCAAATGGCTATCAAACTCCACAAGGATCCTCTTTGATGCCCATCTTCCTCTCGAAGTAGATTGGTGCTGCCAGGAGCAGAGTGTCTCATTGTCATGAAAAGTCTTAAGTTATTAAAATATATTAAATGCCATATTCTGTAGCCTTTGAGAGATATGAAGAATGCCTATCTGAAATATATCTCTATATATCTAGAAAATCTAAGTAACATGAGTACAAACTTGACTATTATTTATGATTATCCATCAACAACCTATATTTCCTAATTATACATTACATTTTAAAAATGAACTACACAATCACAACACCTTATTCAAGATCAGAAATACATATACATATAACAAAATTGACCTTAAAATCCATACCAATGCAAATTATTTATACCTATATTATTTCCCCCTTTAAATGTAAAAGAACATTTATAAACAATATTTTGGGAATATGGGCGCAGTTTTTTCTCTCCAAACTGCTTCCGGCTGAATGGGGGCACTGTTAATCAGATCATTTAGGGTGTAACCTGTGTGCCAGGTTTATCTCACTTGGCAGTTGAGTCAAGTTATTTTTTGAGGGTGTTCACAGGAACTTTTCAGAAGGTTGTGGTCTATCATACCATATCGGGATAGATGCAATCCACAGGATCTGGTCCTCTGTGAAAACAAAAGAAGACCCTCTCCAAAGCATCATATCCTTAGACCCAAATTTTGAAATCATAATACCCTTATATCCATTCTGGTTTAGCTTGGCAGCCCACGTAATGAAATGTCTCTCTGTACTTAGCTCCTTTACAATCAAAAATTTTAAAGAAAACACAATGTACATAATCCAGACTCTCTGTGAATCTTCCATTTGTACATGGCTTATTTTTCTTCATTTCTTTTTATCTCTTAACTATCTGTACTCTTTCTATTTAAAGACTTTACCTTTTTTTAAAAACCATTAACTTTATTCTCTATATACTTTTTCTTCTCTCTCTCAAGCCTACGTACATTCATCCAACAGTGTGGTCTTTTATGTCTGAACCTGTTTTATTGTGAATCTGTAACATTTTATTTTACTATCCAGGAGCATTTTTTAAAATATTAAGCAGTTCTTAAAAACTTAAGTTGCACCATGTACAGGTAATATGGTACCGTCTGTGTCCTGCACACTTGAAACCTTAACTGTGCTGTTATTACAGTAATTATGGTAGTTCCTGCCTGAGACCAGCACAGTTCAGCAAGGCATA
This sequence comes from Microtus oregoni, assembly GCF_018167655.1. Lineage (NCBI taxonomy): Eukaryota > Metazoa > Chordata > Mammalia > Rodentia > Cricetidae > Microtus > Microtus oregoni. The sequence goes on along the minus strand of NW_024544787.1, from coordinate 1,314,809 downwards.
GCTGAGCCTCTCCTGCCTCAGAGCCATTTGGTGCCCCTGAGCCACACACAGTTCCAGGCACACAGCAGGCCACATTGCCATCAACCAAGCCTTAGCACATTACTCCAAATGCTCCATTCAAAAGCTCTGTCTCCCGCAGGAGCCAGACAGAGATTGCAATGGCTGCACAGCCCAGAAAGCCAGCATTTAAAAACAGCCAGTTTTTTCCTGCTGCTGAGTCAGGAAAATTTTAAAATGGAGGATGTACCATTTTGTGCTAGTTCTGGGGCCTCCAGGTAGGAGCGGCACTCAGCACTTTAATTCTGAGACTGAGCGTGCATCACAGAAATTCTTTTCATCCAAGTTACAGCCAAATCTGACACGCAGAACCAGAATCCGCCATGCTCTTCCACCTGCCTAAGCCTGATTCAGCCGGCTGCCCAAGTACAGGCGGGGAGCGCTGAGCCATCCATCCGCAGGGTCTCAGAGGACTCTCCTTCCAATCCCAAGCAGGAACAGAAACATCGAGTCCCCCTAAAAAGCCTTTGAAATGCTTTAAAGCCAGAGTTCATACTGGCAACACAGCCCCAGGAAGCTGTGCTTTAAAATGATTCAGCATTTTTTATGCTGCTATTGCCGAATCAGGAAATCTCTCTACAGCACACCACCAACAAACAGCAAAAATCTGTGTTAAAAGAAGAAGTGAGTTCAGAGGCCATGCTCCCCTCTCCCTTGCAGACGCCATGAAGCAAGCTGCCAGGTCAGACATGATGAATCTTTCCTGGTAAGCGCACCTCGTGGTGCTACATAGATGATTAGAAATGGGTTAAGAGGCTGAAACTAATGGGCCAGGCAGTGTTTAAAAGAATACAATTTGTGTGTTGTTATTTTGGGGCACAAGCTAGCCAAGCAGCCAGGAGCCAGGCTGTGGGAAGAGGCCCTCAGCTCCTACTACAATGAATAACTATGATGGCTGTGAAACAATGCTATAACTGTGTAACAAACACTAGAACAATGACAATATCAATGGACATATTAACATGGAAAAGAGAAAATTTTGTAGCTTGCCATCCCCAGTTATTAAGTACAGGTAAGAAAAGATGGCTAGGAGAAGTAGAATTAGCCTCTTCCATGCATGATCTGATGTTTTAGTTGTAAAATGCAGAAAGATTGTCCTTGAAACCATGTACACATCAATAACAAATAAACTCTGGTTGTATGCATATACTCACACACACATGTGCAAACACACAAACAAAAATGTACTGCGTATTTGTCAATAATGACCAAGGAAATAGAGAGTAGCTAAGTATATGAGAGTACTTAGAGAAACCATATCTTGGGTTGCTGGGGAAAGGAATTGATGTGGTCCTATTTCAATTAACAACTTAAAACTTCATTAAAGCAGCACCTGATACATTAAGCACACAACTCATAAATTACATTTGAGTTGAAATACTGTTTCTAATAAAATACAGCACCAGACATACTTCATTTTACCTTCAGGAAAATGTGTTAGTTTTGGAATATTCCTTTTTATTATTTTATTTTTTTTCCTTTTTTAAAAATTTTTTATTGAGAAAAAGAAAAAAAGTTTCCGCCTCCTCCCAGCCTCCCATTTCCATCCCCCTCCTCCCACCCTTTTCCCCCTCCCCCTACTCCTCTCCCTCTTCCTCTCCAGTCCAAAGAGAAGTCAGGGTTCCCTGCCCTATGGAAAGTCCAAGGTCCTCCCCCCTCCGTCCATGTCTAGGAAGGTGAACATCCAAACTGGCTAGGCTCCCACAAAGACAGAACATGAAGTAGGATCAAAACCCAGTGCCATTGTCCTTGGCTTCTCATCAGCCCTCTATATCTAGTTTGTGCAATTTGTTTTGATTGCAGCAAGGATAGAGGGAATGTCCATGAAGTCATTGAGAGGAGTAAGAATGAGCATGAAAAGCAGGAAGGAAATGATAAAGGAAAACTTTTCTTCAATCTGAATTAATGAGATAATTTGTCCTGGACTGTGGAGGAAGCCAAAGCCAAAGGCCCTGGTTGAGTTGATTTGTCACTGAAGTGAAATGAAAGTTTATTTATTTTCTTGAGTTGGCATACTTGATTCAACTTATCATTGTTTAAATCTTATTTTTCTAAAAGAGAATTATTATCTCCTTCTTAATGTAACAATGGCCAAAATGTAGAAATGATTTTGTGAATAGTAACACTACTCTACTTTAATGGAAAGCTAAAAATGGATGTTGTCCGGGAATATCCTATGCAGAAGGATTCTCCTAAGTTTGAGCTTAACAAAATCTAATTCTTTGCAATAAGGGCTGAGGTTTTTTTCTTTTTCTTTTCTTTTTTTTTTTTTTTACGGTGGTTGTAGGCTTTTTTTTCTTTCCTGTAATTTGAAGTTCTATAAGAAAAGCTATTTCCGTGTGGGGTAGAGTTATGTGCAGGCATGTCATAGATCTGAATATTTAAAAAGAAATGTGGAGAAGATTTAGTGTGAATGGCCACAATAGAATTTAAGAATTTGAACAGTGGAGTAAAGAACACTTTTCTTGAGTCAATGAGTTAATGCATTAAATCTATCCTTTTATGACAGCACTAAACCTGAGTATCAAGCCAAGAAACATATCTGCACAGTTGTTGACAAAAAGTAGTGACTGATTGTTCCTTTTACTTTGAATGATCAACAACAATAAAAATATGTCCATCAATTATCAATCTAATGGCAACTTGGCATTTGAATCCTTCATGGTAGATGGAAATCAGTCTTCCCATGAACATCAGAGACAAAATCCAGAATGTTAGGCTACATGAACAAATATTGAAATTAATCACTCTTCCACTAATTATTTCATAGGTCTTTGAGACACACAAATATCAAGAGTTTCACACACCTTAGGCTATGTTCTTTGGGCAGCATAGTAATAGGTCATGGACTCTGTGTGAGTCATGTGCCATTTCCCTGAAAAGCATAGAATATCTCAATGTTTCATGCTTTGTACATAACTCTACAATTATTTTCTTATTTGTTAAAATAGGTGGTTTGCCCTATGTATCTCCATTATCATGTAATGATTAAATAAAACTGTTCTTTGAATGGTTCAAACACACAAACCCACATACACACACACACAGAGAATTCTTATTCTGTTTTCTCTTACTTCAATTACCTCACACTTCTCAGATATTTATGCTAAGATTATCAAAGATTTCCCAACCAAGAAGTTTCTTTTACAGATCCGTGTTTTATTTCATTTTTTCAAAAAAAAAAATTCTTCTCTGACTTTGTAAATTTATTCTATCAGTGTGACTATAGATAACTTTGGAAAACAGTGGAACTCCAGGGATCTGTACAGTTAGGAAAAATAGTGAAGGTAATGTCTCTCTACACAGAAAATCTCTCAATTTCCGATAGTTCAGAATAGAAGTGTAAAACCACATAAGTGAGATCTTCCTTCAGAATTCCCAATGAATGGACAATATCTAGTTCAGGCTCAGTGCAGGAAAACATATAAGATGTGAATTAAGGTTAAATGTTTAGAAGTAGGACTTTATAAAATAAATAGAAATCATAGTTTAACAAATAAAGAAACAAATAAAAATGAAGGAGAAGCCCACAATTTTAGAAGGAATCTTTGCCAACTCTACAGCTTACAGGATTAATATCCAGAATATTAAAGAACTCAGATAACAGAGGCAGAACCTACGTACTCCATTCAAGAGGTTGTACCTGATGTATTTTTTTAAATTAGAGAAAAAGATGGAAATTGCTAAAAAAGTATCTTGAAAATGTCTGTCTGCAGTAGTTATTTGGAAAATGCACATCAAAGCACTGCTTAGATTTCTTATTACCCCTGAAATAAGGCCAAAGATAAAAAACACAACAAACAGGAAATGTCAGAAGGGGTAAAGTGAAAATGCAACACTCATTCACTCTTGGTAAAACTGCTAAATTATACAACTCTGCAAAACAGTGTGGATAATTTTCAATAAGCTGACAGTAAATGTAGCATGTGAAGTAACTGTACCACTGCTTGTAACATAGCCAAAGGATCCAAGTAATTCTCTTTTTATTAATCTTATGGTTAATTCTATCACTTTTAGTATAATTGCTATTAATCTCTCCTAAAACATTAGCACAACTTCTTTGCCAAGGTTTAATGTTTTCCCACAACATTTTTTTTTATTTCCTCAGTAGTAAAAGGCACTATTATCTCTGCTGGGTCTATACCTGATAATTGACAAAGTTTCAATTTAGCTTTTATAATTAATCCAGAGACTTTTTCACATAAGTTTTTGATTTTTTACTTCTTTTATGTGGAAAAATGTCCATTCAAGGATGATATTGTCCCTCTACATTAAAAATTTGTGTAGGAGAAATTCTAAATGGCTATATGACTAGAATATAATTAAGATTTGGATTCATCCTATCCACATGTGTGTACTGTAATTTCTCCCCAACTGTTGTCAATTCCTTTTCTCCTTCAGCTATTAATTCTCTGGGACTAGTCAAGTCTTTATCACCATCTAAGATTTTGTTTAAATGAATTATTAGATCAGGTGCTATCCCAACAGCTGGTTGTAGCCTGGAAATGTCTCCTAACAATCTTTGAAAGGCATTAAGAGTCCACACCTGCTCTCTCTTAATTTGTGCCTTTTGTGTTCTAATTTTCTGTAAACCTATTTTATAACCTAGGTACTTGATAGAATCTCCTCTCTGTATTTTTTCAGGAGCAATTTGTCATCCCCATTTATGCAAAACATTCTTTACTTCCTTCATTCTTTCTAAAGTATCTACATTTAATTTAGTTAACAAAATGTCATCCATATAATGGTAAGTTATAGGCTTAGGAATTTGCTTAAATTTTACTTCCAATGGCTGACTGACAAAATATGGATACAGAGTAGGGCTATTGAGTATTCCCCTTGTGAGAAGGGTCCATTGATATTACCTAGTAGGCTGATGGTTACTATAAGTAGACACTATAAAGGCAAATTATCTCTATTATTTTTCTTGTAAATGTATAGTGAAGAAACAGTCTTTCAAATCAATAACTATAAGAGGCCATCCTTTTGTTAATAGAGATGACAGAAGAATTGTAGAGGGCTCCTATTTCCTATCAGACGTTTTGATTTATTCTCTATGCTTATTCCATCATCCAGAATAGTATTTTTTTTTTACAGAAGGCTCTGGGTATCTTAATTTTCCTGGTGAAACATGTTCTCCATAGTGACTGGGAATGACTGGACCACTTTTTGCTTGGGAACCTGTGATAATCTTCTCAAGGAATTTCCCAATGATATCAGGTTGCTTTGTCTGTCCTTTGTTGATCTGCTTTCATTGGTTCAAAGTTGGCCTTTGTCATACCTTCTACATATACCTGAATGATGAGTCCTCCCATTCTTATCATTCTTAGAGGAAATATCAATCATAGGAATTCCTTGTGTACAATCTCTTCTCAGATGTCCTATTCTACCAAAATTAAAACATTAGGCATTTTTATGTGTCCTTAATGCCTTTCAAAATTGCTTCTCCTACAGAAGATTCAGTATAATAGTCAAATGTCTCAATGTTCATTGTATACAAGATCCATTCATCCATAGGTGCTAATCTAACCTATAAAGGCCTAAGTATCTTTTTGTATTCTAAGTTGGCATTTTCAAAGGTCAGAGATTTAATAAGTACTCATCTAGCATCTGGGTCTGCTCCTTCTATTTGAACAGCCTCAGTTAATCTGTGTAAAAAGTCATTAAAGTGTTCTCTCTGGCCTTGTTTAACCATAGTGTATGAATCACTTCATTTTCCTAGTTCTTGAATCCTGTCATAAGCATTTAAGGCTGCTTTGCGGCATAGGAACAAGATTTGTTCCTTGTAAAGTGCTTGAACCCATCACTCAACATAAGTGCCCTCGCCAAGAATTTGATCTTGGGAAGTCTCAAGTCCCTTTGCTTTTCCATGTTGTTCTAAGTTTTTAGCCTCTTCCCTGAAATAACATTCAAACAGAAATGGAGCTCATTATCCAGTACTGCCAAAACTAACTGAAGCCAGTTGTGTGATGTCACCTTAATGCTTAAAGCCCATGTCTTTATCATCTCTTAAACAAATGTGGAATGCAAGCCATAAGTTACAACAGCTTGCTTAATTTATTTTAGATCATTCATTCCTATAGGTATCCATTTACCTTCTTTGGTTCCTTTTGGGCCTGTAGATCTTGATGTTTCATCAGAGTAGATTACAGGTAAAGAAGCTAAAACCCTGGATAAGTCATCTCTGACAGCTGCTGGTGATGATAAATCCTGTCCTTGTGCCTTCTTTCCCTGTTCATCAGCTCTAAAAATTTCCTCTATCATCTCAAATCATTTTACTATTATCTTTTGTACAGCCTTAGTCTCCTGGCCTGTAGACTGAGTTTTCTGTCTCGTCTGATTTCTGTCCAGCAGGTCCCACAGCCATTTAGCTCCAAAGAAAATCACACAAAGATCTACATAAGTTAGAAACTGATTGTCCCCTCAACTCAGACTTCTTGTTAACTTATTTTAGCCAATTATTCTTATCTATGTTAGACACATGGCTCAGTACTCTTTCAGCAGGGCAGAACACATCCTGCTTCTTCGGTGTGTGGACAGGACTGGGGAGGAATGGGCTTCTTCCTTCCCAGAATTCTCCTGTTCCCATTGCCCCACCTCTACTTCCTATCTGGTTGTCCCCCCTATACTTTCTGCCTGGCTACTGACCAATCAGCATTTATTTAAAATATAATTGACAGAATACAGAATTGTCCAACACCATTGGCCTGTATATATTACTAGTGATTTCACAGACGCCCCTAGTGTTTGGTCCTCATTTTGTACATGTGATACCAAGGTCTGAAGGTTTTTTGTTTAAGATAACACCTCTTCTTTAATATTAAAGATAACATGCTCTTATTTGGATAGTGTGCAGAATGACATCCTGAGGAGATACTCTATCTGCTAACCTATCATAACTTTTTAACAAATTTTAAATGTCAAATTCAGCTATATGAATTCTTTCAAGTAATTTCTCAGAACCCTTAGACATGGATTCAATTTGTCTGTCAAATTATGGTTAAACTTTTCAAGTGTATTAATTTTCTCAGGTAACTTTTGATTTTTGATGTCATTAATACTGTTAACAAGCTGTTTATTATTAGTTTATAAAGACTGTATCATTTCTAAAAGTGCCTAATTCTTGGCTCTGTTATCAAACCATTTTCTGAAGGGTATAATATGAAAAAAACACTGAGTCCCAATATCATCATAACCATAGAAGCTTTGCAAAATACAATTCATAGTAGTAGCAAAAAAGTTACTAATAATTTTAATGTTAATGTAGTTTGCCATATTGATTTATTAATTACCTGTTATGAGATCTGGTAAATTTATTTAGCTGTAATAATTTTTATTAACCAGCAGATATCTGGTTGCAGAGTGGCGACTAGCAGTGATGCAACAAGTAGCAACAGGAATGGTCCCTAGCCACTATAGTTTCCTGGTTTCCTGCTTTGGTACTGGTTAAATAGTGAGAAATATAATTTGCTTGACAAATTGTAAGCGATTAAATTAATTCTGCACATGGAGCAAGAAGCCCGGAACTCACAGGCAGGGAGCATAAACCAGAAGCTGCACAAGAGACACAACGAAGCAAGAAATGCAGTAGTAGGGAAGGAGGATAGTCACAACCTTTGGAAATTTTCAAGTTGCTGCACATAGTTAGCTCTGCTGTGGTTGTGGAATTGCTGATTCTTGATGTAGGTTGACTCCAAGTTTTCTGAGAAACCTCCACACAGATTTCCAAAGTGGTTACACAAGTTTGCATTTCCACCAACAATGGATGAGAATTCCCCCTACTCCACAACCTCTCCAGTGTAGCATATCATTGGTCTTCTTGATTTTAGCCATTCTGACCGGTATAGGATGGTATCTCAAAGTTGTTTTTTGATTTGCATTTTCCTGATCACTAAGGAGGTTGAACACGACCATAAATGTCTTTTGGCCATTTGAAATTCTTCTGTTGAGAATTCCCTGTTCAGTTTAGTACCCCACTTTTTAATTGGGTTAGAGTTTTAATGTCTAGTTTCTGGAGTTCTTTATATATTTTGGAGATCAGACCTTTGTCTGATGTGGGTTTGGTGAAGATCTTCTCCCTTTCAGTAGGTTGCCTTTTTGTTTTAATGACAGTGTCCTTTGCATTACAGAAAGCATTTGTTCAACTATGTTCATAGCAGTACTATTCCTAATGGCCAGAACCTGGAACCAACCTAGGTGCCCCTCAATAGAAGAATGGGTAAAGAAGGTGTGGCACATAGATACTTTAGAGTTCTACTCAGCTGTAAAAAGCAATGATATCTTGAACTTTGCATGCAAATGGATGGAAACAGAAAACACTATCCCTAGTGAGGTAACCCATATCTAAAAAGAGGAATATGGTATGTTGCCCTCATAATCAGATTCTAGCCATAAACAAAGGATATTGAGCCTATAGTTCGTGATCCTAGAGAAGCTAAATAAGAAGGTGAACCCAAAGAAAAAACATATATTTATCCTCCTGGATATTGAAAGTTGAAAAGATTGTCAGGCAAAAGATGGGAGCAGGGGAGTGGGGGTGAATTGGGGGGAGGAGGAGATGGGGAGAGAGAAGGGAGAACAGGAGGATTGGAGAGAAATTGGGGCAATGGGATAATTGAGATGGAGGAAGGGTGGATATGGGAGCAGGAAAGAAGTTATCCTAACCAAGGGAACCATTTTAGGGTTAGCTAGAATCTTGGCTCTAGAGGGGTTCCCAGGTGCCCAAAGGGATTTCCCCAACTAGTTCCATGATCAGCAGAGGAGAGGGTGCCTGTACTGGCTTTATCCTATAGCCACATTGATGAATATCTTGCATATCACCATAAAACCTTCATCCGGTGATGGATGGAGATAGAGACATAGACCCACATTGGAGCACTGGACTGAGCTCCCAAGGTCCTAATGAGGAACAGGATGGAGAACATGACCAAGGAAGTCAGGACTGTGAGGGGTGCTTCCACCCACTGAGACGGTGGGGCTGATCAAATGGGAGCTAACCAAGGCCAGCTGGACTGGGACTGATGGAGCATGTGATCAAACTTGACTCTCTGAATATGGTTGACAATGAAGGCTGACTGAGATGCCAAAGACAATGGCACTGAGTTTTGATTCTACTGCATGGACTGGCTTTGTGGGAACCTAGTCTGATTGGATGCTCACCTTCCTAGACTTGGATGGAGGGGGGAGACCTTGGACTGCCTACAGTGCAGGAAACCCTGACTGCTCTTAGGACTGGAGAGGGAGGGCGAGAGGGATTGGGGGGAGTGGGAGGGAAATGGGAGGGGGGAGGTGGAAAGTTTTAGTAAATAAATTAATGAATGAAAGAACTGCTTAGGTAAATATAAGCCAAGTAGGCAGGGTTGGGAAACTTTCTAGGTTGTGGACTGGTTAGGCCTTTAGGCTGTCCACCCCTTAGGTGTGGAGTCCGAATCCACATGGGCCACCGGATGAAGAAGGACGCTTAAAAGAAATCCCATACTAGCTCAGATTTGAGAATAATAGATTGTTATTTATTTAGGGGTAGTCTCACAGATCACAATTCTCTGCTGGAATGAGGAACAGCAACCAAATCCCGCAGCCAGAATCGAGGTCGTACATGTGATTTACATAGGCATAATAGTATAAGAGGCCAAACCAAACTGGGTGGGTAGCTTGAAGGCTGATGGTGGTAGGAATTCCTGCAGCAACTTTTATAGTGATCTTCTTTATCTCATCAGTCTATCGAACCTAACTTAGTGGAAGGTGTTGCATGCAGTCATTCTATAGCACCCATCATTATGGAATGTGTCACATGTACTAAATATATAGGACCCATCTTTATGGAACCTTTCACCTGTGTTTTGTAAAGAGTTTTAATGTATTCACATTGGATCTTTATTTAGCTTACTTTGTGATTTATTGTGTGGATGGCATTGAGTTAATAAACACAAGACCAGTTTTCATCCAATTGTGTGGTGCCCAAATATTGCTAGAATAAATGACTTAGTGCCAGACTAAAAAAGATTATTTAGTCATTTTGTCCCAAAATACCTTCTTTCCACCTGTGGATAATTACCCTGCTGACCATGGTGGTTTCAGAGACACATGCAAAACTGCTACATATGTAGATCTTGTCTCAATTTTTTTTTTTGTATCATTTTAGTTTCATGGGAGATACCTCATTTAACAAAGTGTTTTCAGGGTAAGCCTGTAGATCTAATTTCATTGCCATATTCTATATAATGTGCTGGATGTGTTATATACTTGTTTCTCTTGAGGTGAGGAAATGATAACAAGAGGATCCCTGGGCACCAGTAAAATGCTAAACTAAGATATTTGAGAAGCTTCAGTGCAAGGAAATAACATGTCTGAAAAACCAGCTGAATGGCTCCTGAGAATTGACGTAACAGGATGAAATTTTAGGGTTCCTGAGTTGTATGAGAAGTTCTTCTGTATATATGTTGCTTTTATTGGTTAATGAATAAAGCTAATTTTGACTAACAGAGTAAAGCAAGGTGGGAAATCTAAACAGAGATGGAGAGAGAGAGAGAGAGAGAGAGAGAGAGAGAGAGAGAGAGAGAGAATGCAGAGTTGGAGAGAAGCCAGGTCAGGTAGCCATCACAGGAGACAGATGCCTTGATGGGAGCTCACTGAAAAATTCCCAATAGGCCATGACCTTGTGGTGATGCAGAGATTAATGGAGATTTGTTAGTTTAGGGTATAAGAGATATCTAAAAACATACTTAAGGTATTGACCAAACAGTATATCAAATAATATAATTTCCATGTGATTATTTGGGGGTTGGAGTGGCCATGAACAAAGGAACAGCCTCTGTCAATTCTTAAGCGTGCCCTACATGTGCATGCCACTTAAGCCCTATATTGATGAAGGTGGATTTAAAAATGTTGTATATCTTGTGAAAAAGGAGAGACAACTTGGTCAGTTGACTTTGCTTGTCTAAAACTCACTGTCTCTAGAAAATTTCAATTTCCCTTTTCAAGTTTTGCTGACAAAATTAAATTAAAATTTCCTTTTGAATCACTTTATGTATGCAGTTCAACCTGAAAATGCTGCCAAGTTACCTTGATAGAATGCTAAATACCTCTGCTAGAAGTGCTGATTAACAAATTAACATTTAGCACACTGTGAAAAATTCCTATGTACAATCAGGATGTATAAAATCAATCGAGAGTTGTTGGTTACCAGCTATTAGAAGATCCACCATTGTATTATTGAGGCTACTTTGACAGGTCTTGTTTAGTAGCAACGGATATAACCACAGCAGAACTCCTCCACCAATGACTCAAGAACACAGCAAAAGAGTGGTGCAGAAGTTTCTTAGGGGTAGCCCTGTTTCAGTGCTGAGAAATTTCATCCAGAGGTGTGAGTGTGTGCTATCCCAGGGCAGACTGTACCAGAACAGAGCACAGCCCCCCCTCCCCCTAGATCCTTCTGTAGGGTCTTCTGTGTTCCACTCGACCCTGCCCTGCACCCACATTCGCCCTTTTGTCTGTGGTGTCCTTGGACTACCAGGTATCCCTGTTTCAGTGCTGTGGAGTTCCATCCAGAAGGGTGAGTGTGTGCTATCCTGGGACAGACTGTCCTGGAAGAGAACACACATCCCCAGTTCCTGCCTCAGGGTCTTCTGTGTTTTACTGGACCCTGCCCTGCATCCTCTTTGCCCTTTTGTCTATGGTGTCCTTGGACTACCAGCTATCCCCGTTTCAGTGCTGAGGAGTTCCATACAGAGGGAAGAGTGTGTATTTTTCCTGGGGCAGACTGTCCCGGAAGAGAGCACAGGCCCCCCACCCCAGATCCTGCTTTAGGGTCTTTTGTGTTCCACTGGACCCTGCCCTGCCCCCATGTTTGCCCTTTTGTCTGAGGTGTCCTTGGACTACCAGGTATCCCTGTATCAGTGCTGAGGAGTTCCATTCAGCAGGGTTAGCATGTGCTATCTCAGGGCGGGCTGTCCCAGAAGAGAGCAGAGCCCTACACAGCCCATGCAGAAGAGAAAACAACACCCTCCAGCTCCTGCTGTGGGGTCCTCTGTGTTCCAGCGGACACTGCCCTGCCCCCACCATCGCCCTTTTTTCTGCAGTGTCCATAGACTACCAAGAGACCCTGTGTCTGTGCTGAAGAGTTCCGTCCAGACAGGAACAGTTCCTGCTCCTGCACTGAGGACCTCCACCCAGAGAGTCAGTCACAGCAAAGAATGGACCAAGACACCAAGACTCTCCTGGCTCTATCTGAAGGAAGAGATGGGCAGGCACCAATGCAATAATTCTTCCAACAAACTGAAAGGCAACATGACATCACCAGAATCCAGGGATCACGAAACAACAAGAATTGAACTCTTTACTAGAGAAAAATAGAAGAAATTGACAGTAAATGGAACATTATAAAAATAATACAGGAACTTAAACAGAAGGGGGAAACTGCCATAAAGAAATAGAGATGACAAACAAAAGGTAGACAAAATGAATAAATCTCTCAAAGGCACCCAAGAAAACCAAGAAAAAGCAATCAAACAGGTAAAGGAAACAATTCAAGACTTGAAAAATGAAGTGGAGGTAATGAAGAAAACACAAACCGAGGGAAGGCTGGATATGGAAAATCTGGGAAAATGAACAGGAACTACAGAGAAAAGTATTACCAACAGACTACAAGAGATAGAAGAAAGAATCCCAAACACTGAAGATACTATAGAGGAAATAAACTCACTGATTAAAGAACAAAACAAATCCAACAAGTTCTTAACACAAAACATCCAGGAAATCTGAGACACCATGAAAAGACCAAATCTAAAAATCATTGGGGTAGAAGAAGGAGAAGAATTACAGCTCAAGGGCCAGAAAATATATTCAACAAAATTATAGAAGAAAACTTTCCCATCCTAAAGAAGAATATCCCTATGAAGGTACAAGAACCATACAGAACACCAAATAGGCTGTATAAAAAAAGCCTTCCCTCATCATATAATTATCAAGACACAAAACATACAGGATAAAGAACAAATATTAAGACCTGAAAAGGAAAAAGCGCAAGTAACATATAAAGGGAAACTTGTCAGAATTACACTTGACTTCTCAATGGAAACCATGAAAGACTTGGATAGATGTGCTGAAAACACTAAGAGACCATGGATGCAAACCCAGACTACTATACCCAGCAAAGCTTGCATTCACCATCGATGGAGAAAACAAGATGTTCCAGGACAAAAACAGATTTAAATAATACGTTGCCACAAACCCAGCCTTACAGAAAATACTAGAAGGAATATCACAAACCAAGGAAGCAAACAACACCCATAATAACACAAGCATCTGACAACCCTCCAACAGCACAACTCAAAGAAGGGAAACACACAAACTCTACCACCAGAAAAATAACTGGAGTTAACAGCCACTGGTCATTAATATCTCTTAATATCTATTGACTCAATTCACCTATAAAAAGGCAGAGGATAAGAGAATGGATACAAAATCAGGATACAACATTCTGCTGTCTACAAGAAACATACCTCAAACTCAAAGACAGACACTACCTCAGAGTAAAGAGTTGGGAAAAGGTTTTCCAATCAAATCATCCAAAGAAACAAGGGGGTAAGGCTATACTAATATCAAAGAAAATTGATTTGAAACTAAAAATAATCAGAAGAGATGGAGATGGACACTTTATACTTATAACAGGAACAATTCATAAGGAGGAATATCTATGTCCTTAATATAAAAGCATGAACATATGTAAAAGAAACATTAATAGAACTCAAAGCATACCTCAAACCTACACCCTAATAGGAGGAGATTTCAACACTCCACTCTCGCTAAAGGACAGGTCAACCAGAGAGAAACTTAACAGAGAAATAAGAGAACTATCAGATGTAATGAACCAAATGGACTTAACAGACATCTATAAAACATTCCACCCAAACAGAAAAGAACATACCTTCTTCTCAGAACCACATGGAACCTTCTCAAGAATAGATCACATAATTGGTAACAAAGCAAATATCCTGAGATACAAAGAAATAGTAGTAATCACCTGTGTACTATTGGATCACCATGGAATAAAGTTAGAATTCAACAATAATTCTAACCACAGAAAGCCTACAAACTCATGGAAATTGAACAGTCAACTATTGAGACACCCCTGGGTCAAGAAAGAAAAAAAGAAAGAAATTAAAGTGTTCCTTGAATTCAATGAAAATAAAGACACATCATACCAAAACCTATGGGACACTATGAAGGCAGTGCTAAAAGGAATGTTCATAGCCCTAAGTGCCCACATAAAGAAAATGGAAAAAGCACATATTAGAGACTTAACAGCACAGCTGAAATCTCTAGAAAAAAAAAGCAGACTCACCCAGGAGGAATAGAAGACTGGAAATAATCAAACTGAGGGCTGAAATCAACAAATTAGAAATACAGAAAACAATACAATGAATCAAAGAAACAAAGAGCTGGTTCCTGGAGAAAAATCAACAAGACTGTCAAATCCCTATCCAAAGTAATCAAACGGCAGACAGAGAACATGCACATTAACAAGATCAGAATTGAAAAGGGGGGCATAACCACAGATACAAAGGATATTCAGAGAATCATTAGAACTTACTATAAAGGCCTGTATGCCACAAAATTGGAAAATGTGAAAGAAATTGACACTTTTTTTAGATAAGTAGCATATACCAAAGTAAAACCAAGACCAGCTGAACAGTTTAAATAGACCTGTAATTCGTGAGGAATTAGAAGCTGTCATCAGAAACCTCCCTACCAAGAAAATCACTGGACCAGATGGTTTAAATGCAGAATTCTACCAGAACTTTCAAGAAGAGCTAATACCTATACTCCTTAATGTGTTTTACTAAATAGAAACAGAAGCGTCATTGCCAAACTCCTTTAATGAATCTACAGTCACCCTGTTCCAAAACAACACAAAGAGTTAACCAAGAAAGAGAATTACAGACCAATCTCACTAATGAACATCGGTGCAAAAATTCTCAATTAATTACTGGAAAACAGAATCCAAGAACACACCCAAAAAATTATACATTATGATCAAGTAAGCTTCATCGCAGAGAGGCAGGCCTGGATCAACACATGAAAATCTATTAATGTAATCTATCATATAAATAAACTGAAGGAAAAAAACATATGATCATTTCATTAGATGCTGAAAAAGCATTTGACAAAATTCAACACCCTTTTATGATAAAGGTCTTGGAGAGATTAGATATACAATGTTCATTCCTAAGTATAATAAACACAATATACAGCAAGCCGACAGCTAACATTAAATTAAATGGAAAGAAACTCAAAGCCATCCCACTAAAATCAGGAACAAGACAAGGCTGTCCACTCTCGCCATACCTCTTCACCTCTTCAATATAGTGCTTGAAGTTCTAGCAATAGCAATAAGAATATCAAGGGGATTGGAATTGGAAATGAAGAAGTCAAACTTTCATTACTTGCAGAAGATATGATAGTGTCCATAAGCGACCCCAAAAACTCTACCAAAGAATTCCTACAGATGATTAACACCTTTATTAACATGGCGGGATACAAAATCAACTCCAAAAAATCAGTTGCCCTCCTATACACTAAGTATAAGGAAGCAGAGAGGGAAATCAGAGAAGCATCACCTTTCAATATAGCCACAAATAGCATAACATATCTTGGGGTAACTCTAATCAAGGAAGTGAAAGATCTATTTGACAAGAACTTTAAGTCTTTGAAGAAAGAAATTGAAGAGGATACCAGAAAATGGAAGGTTCTCCCTTGCTCTTGGATTGGGAGGATCCACATAGTAAAACTGGTAATTTTACTCAAAGCAATCTATAGATTCAATGCAATTCCAAACAAAATTCTTCACAGACCTTGAGAGAACAATAGTCAACTTTATATGGAAAAAGAAAAAAAAAACTCAGGATAGCCAAAACAATCCTATACAATAAAGGTACTTTTGGAGCATTGCCATCCCTGAATTTAAACTCTATTACAGAGCTGTAGTAATGAAAACAGCTTGATATTGTCACAAAACAGAGATGTGGACCAATGAAATTGAATAGAAGACCTGGATTGTAATTCACAAACCTATAACACCTGATTTTAACAAAGGAGCTAAAAGTATACAATGGAAGAAAGAAAGCATCTTTAACAAATTATGCTGGCATAACTGGATGTCAACCTGTAAAAGAATGAAAATAGACCTGTATCTATCACTATGCACAAAACTCATGTCCAAATTGATTAAAGATCTCAATATTAATCTGGCCACACTGAATCTGATAGAAGAGAAAGTTGAAAGTAGTATACAACACATGGGCACAGGAGACCACTTGCTACATATAACCACAGTAGCACACAAGAAGGACAACATTGAGTAAATGGGACCTACTAAAACTGACAAGCTACTGCAGGGCAAAGGACACTGTCACTAAGACAAAAAGGCAACCTATTGACTTGGAGAAGATCTTCACCAACACCACATCAGACAAAGGTCTGATCTCCAAAATACTTAAAGAACTCAAGAAACTAGACATTAAAACTCCAATTAACCCATTTAAAATGTGGTACTGAACTGAACAGAGAATTCTCAACAGAAGAAGTTCAAATGGCCAAAATACACTTAAGGTCATGCTCAACCTCCTTAATGATCAGGGAGTTGCAAATCAAAACAACTCTGAGATACCATCTCACACCTGTCAGAATGGCTAAAATAAAAAAAAAAAAACACCAATGATAGCCTTTGCTGGAGAGGATGTGGAGTAAGGGTACACTCATCCATTGCTGGTAGGCATGGAAACTTGTGCAACCACTTTTGAAATCACTGTGGCAGTTTCTTAGGAAATTCCGGATCAACCTACACTATGATACAGCAATACCATTCCTGGGAATATACCCAAGAGATGCCGTATCATACTACAAAAGCATTTGTTCAACTATGTTCATAGCAGCATTATTTGTAATAGTCAGGACCTGGAAACAACCTAGATGCCCCTCAATGGAAGAATGGATAAAGAAAATATGGAATATGTATGCATTAGAGTATTACTCAGTGGTAAAAAACAATGACACCTTGAATTTTGCATGCAAATGGATGGAAAAAGAAAACACTATCCTGAGTGAGGTAATCCAGACCCAAAAAGATGAATATGGTATGTACTCACTCATATGTGGATTCTAGCCATAAGTAAAGGACATTGAACCTATAATTCATGGTCCTAGAGAAGCTAAATAAGAAGGTGAACCCAAAACATTTAGTTATCCTCCTGGATATTGGACGTAGACAAGATTGCCAGGCAAAAATTGTAAACTTTTGGGTAGGGGTGTGCTAGGGGTAAGAGAATATGGGTAGAAAAATGTGAGAAGGGGGGATGGGGAGATCTTGGGGGAATGGGAGGGCTCGGATGGAGGTATGGTCTATATGGGAGCAGAGAAGAATATAGCTTAATTAAGGGAGCCATTTTAGGGTTGGCAAGAGACTTGACTCTAGTGGTGTACCCAGGTGTCCATGGAGATGTCCTCAGTTAGATCCTTGGGCAGCTGAGGAGAGGGAGCCTGAAATGACCTCATCTTATAGCCACACTGATGAATATCTTGCATATCACCATAGAACCTTCATTTGGCGATGGATGGAGATAGAGACAGAGACCCACATTGGAGCACTGGACTGAGCTCCCAAGGTCCAAATGAGGAGCAGAAGGAGGGTGAACATGAACAAGGAAGTCAGGACCCTGATGGGTGTGCCCACCCACTGTGATGGTGGGCTGATCTAATGGGAGCTCACCAAAGCAAGCTGGACTGGGACTGATGGAGCATGTGATCAAACCGGACTCTCTGAATGTGTTGGACAAGGATGGCTGACTGAGAAGCCAAGGACAATATCACCCGGTTTTGATCCTACTGCATATACTGGCTTTGTGGGAGCCTTGTCTGTTTGGATGCTCTCCTTCCTAGACCTTAGATGGAGGGGGGAGGTCCTTAGACTTTCCAGAGGGCAGGGAACCCTAACTGCTCTTTGGACTGGAGCAGGAGGGGGATGGGATGGGGGAGAGAAATGGGAGGAGGGGAGGAGGTGGATATTTTTAAGTAAAAATAAAAATTAAAAAAAAATGTGTGTGTGTATGTGCATGTACATATACACACTTATCCTAGTGCCAGGGATGTGTTATCTCCCCCAAACAGTAAAGGTTCATTTCACTGATGTTGGTTGCATTCTAAACCTGGAAAGTGGCCCTATCATTGAAAATCTATGTTTTGGTGGCAGGATTTGGAGAAATAAGGCTAGTACTGAGTGTCCCCTCCCTGTGGGCTAACTCTGGTAAGTTACACAATATGTTACTCTGATTTTCTGTAACATGAGGGCTGGGCTGCTTGTTGGGGTTTCTGTTCCACCCCATCCACTAGCCATTTGACCCCAAAGAAAATCACACAGAGGTCTCCATAAGTTATAAACTGATTGGCCCATTAGCTCAGGCCTCTTGTTAGCTCTTATAATGTATATTAGCCAATTCTTCTAATATATGTTAGCCACATGGCTCAGTACCTTTTTCAGTGGGACAGCATCCATCCTGCTTCTTTCATGGTTTGGGCAAGACTGCAAGAGAGCTTCCTTTTTCCCAGAATTCTCCTGTTCTCCCTTCCCCACCCCTACTTCCTGTCTGGCTACTGGCCAATCAGCATTTATTTAAAATATAATTGACAGGATATAGAACTGTCCTGCACCAATTCTGGAGGGGGAATATTGGTTAAAATATTACTACTCACCAGTGGGTGATACATGTTGTATAACAGGAGTGCCAGACATGCGCCAGTTTATGCAGTAATGGAATCTGTGGTTATAAACTGAGTTAGCTTTCTGATTGGAGTTAAGACCAGCTCCATAGAAGGCATATCCAGTAGGTTATATGGAAATATGATATGTAATTCTGAAAAAAAATTATGGAGATATGTGGAAGTGAATATTCTGGAAATGTCCAGAATGTCTTTGTCAGTGCAGTTTCTTGGTACAAACTTGTCTGTTTTACAATGTTTGAAAGCCTATCCTGCCAAGGGTTCCAAACATATGTTGTAACCTACAGTCTTTAACCAGGCTGAGAATATTGCGCAAAACAATTTTCTGCATCTTTTGATGATCAGGGACACCTAGCCACACTTTTATTCAGTGTCCTGCAAGGGTCTTTGTCTCCATTTATCCTTCCTAGGGACTTTTACATTGTGCCAAACACATTATTTCAAACACATGCAATATGTGCATATAACCTCAGGTTTGTCCACTTCCCATGCTGATTCAGTTTGGCAAAAGCTAAAACATTTTTATTAAAATATTTGTAGTAATATGTACTTTTCCAAATATGGTAGAGAAAACTAGGCACATTTATAGTAATTTTTGTTAAGCTTCATGTGTTGATATACTGTTGCTTTTTTATTTTTACCACTTCTTTTACTATATGAGATTATAATATAATTGCCTCATTTATCCCTCCCCTTTCTTTCCATCAAATCCTCCCATATCCCTTTTCCTGCTCTCTTTCAAACATAGTCTGTCTTTTAATTTATTATTGTTGCATGCATATATGTATATGCATATATATATATTGATAAGAATAATACTTATTCTGTATAATGTTACTTGTATGTATATTCTTAGTGCTGTCCATTTGCTTTTGGATAGCCAGTTGGTACACTCTTTCATGGCGGGGACTGTTTCTCCCATTCTCTGCATTCCTTATTTGTCTGTAATACTTTGTGTGAGTTTGAGGCCTCCTGGACTTTCCACCATATTTTTTAGATCAGTTCTCAGTGTATCCAAGGTTGTCCTGGACATATCCATGAAGCTCTGGTTGGCAAAGAACTCTCCGTAATTATCATCCATATCTTTCTCCTCACTACACTTCTTAGATGTTAGTGACATCACACTTTGCTGAATTTTATTTTGCTTTTCTTTTTTGTTATATTTAATACTATGTGATGACTATTTAACAAGAAGGTATATAGAGATTTTCTCTCAAACAGGTACTTGGAAGATCTCATGTAGGATGTGTTACTACATGCTGTTGCTTTCTGACCTGCTGTCATTAATTACTTTGTGTGATGGTTGAACCAACTTCAGAAGATGTTACCTTTCAGAACTGCTGGAGATTTGACTAGAGTCTGGAAAAAAGTGACATCACTGTACTGAATACCACAAACAAGGTAGAGGAAGTTTTCTTCCTCTTCATCTCTTCTCATTTATCATCAGAAACTACACCCCTGGTCACAGAGTCTGCTGGATTGATGTGGTCCATCAGAACCATGTGTCCCAATGCCAAGAACATGTCATGCTGCATTTCTATTGGTCATAAAGTAACTGTTCTTGAAACTTTAGTGTTTATCAATGGTTACTTTTTTCTCTTTGGGACTGGAGTGATCATTGAGCAGTGAGAGCTCTTGCTGTTCTTTCAGGAGACTGAGGTTCATTTCCTATCACATACATGATGGTTCACAACTCAGGAGATCTGACACTTTCTCAGACCTTTGAGCACTTCTGCACACATAGAGTACACACACATAACACTCATGTGCTCACATATACAAAAGATAAAGATAAGAAAGAATAATAATTTATCTTTAAATTTGAACACATTCAATATCCTTTTAACTTAGAAATACCTTTTTGTTTTTGTATATTTATACTCAAGTCCACCAGCACATGTTATTGTACAGTCTAGGAAGGAGTCTACTACAGCATACATTCCAACCAAGGCTTGTGAAATATTTTTGCATTAAACAAACTGAGCTCTCTGATACAGAGATTCCAGCCTATGCCTACTTCTGGGAATCTAAGGGCACTTCTCCAATGAATAGATTTTTATTGGTAGGGAAACAGACTTATGATCCTCTTATTTTGGGTCTATGACTTCTTTTTCATGGAAATAGTTAGAGAAGATTGATTCACCCTCACATTTGTGCTCATCTAAAATAATTTTTGAGATCCTAGTCCCTAGGGATTAATCCTGGAGTGGAGTAGAGTGTGAATGAAACAATGAGATAATGTCTTGGTGGATTTTGCCATTTGATAGTATGAAAGGTCTTTCCTCATCAACTGAGGC
This sequence comes from Microtus oregoni, assembly GCF_018167655.1. Classification (NCBI taxonomy): domain Eukaryota; kingdom Metazoa; phylum Chordata; class Mammalia; order Rodentia; family Cricetidae; genus Microtus; species Microtus oregoni. Next base: position 1,293,684 of record NW_024544787.1, on the reverse strand, counting down.
CATTGAAGTTGAGAAAGATTAATAACCACTAATTGTTAATTTCTGTTATTTTTGTTAGTGAAAGTAATTGGTGTGTGTGTGTGTGTGTGTGTGTGTGTGTGTGTTAGTTTTTCCATTCTTTGGCATTTGCTGGTGTGAGATTATCTAAAAAATCTCTTAACACAAAACATCCAGGAAATCTGGGACACCATAAAAATACCAAACCTAAAAATTATAAAAATAGAAGAAGAATACCAGCTTAAAAACCCATAGTAAAGGGAGCAGATAAAAATGTAGAGGTCAATGAAACTCAATAAAAATCCCATAGTATATATTTAACAAAATCATAAAAGAAAAATTTCCTAATTTAAAGAAGAATATGTCTATAAATGTACAAGAAGTTTACAGAACACCAACTAGGTTGGACCAGAAAACAAAGACATTTAATACTCAAACATTAACCACATAGAAAGACTATTAAAATCAGCAAGAGAAAGAGGCCAAGTATCACATAAATGCAGACTTATTAGAATTACACCTGTCTTCTCCATGGAGTTTCTGAAAGTCAAAGTACCTAGACATCTGCGAACTCTAAGAGACCACAGATGCTAGCCAAGACCACTATACCCAACAAAAATTTCAATCACCATAGATAGACAAAACAAGATATTTCATGATAAAGTTAAATATAAGCAATATCTATCCATAAATCCATTTCTATAGAAGGTACTAGAAGGAAAACTCAAACCCAAGGAGTTTAACCAGATCCAAACAATCTTTGGTAGGTTGTATATATGGAGAAAATTCCATTAGTATGTCCTTATGAGTCTCTGGATTTTCAAGATTAATATAAAATTTAAAATGTAATGGATATAAAAGAAATAGAAATCATTGGCTTTCATACTGTTCAAAATAAAAAGATTTGGTATTATAATATGCATTGTTTTAATTTAAAAGTTGTAAAAATTTTATTTTAATTTTTAATTTTGAGAATACATATGGTCCTTTACCTCTCCTTTCCATTTCCTCCATCTGCACCACCCTGTAAACCATCCTTGCTGTCAAAACTAATGGCTTGTATTTATTGAAATCACATGTAGAAAAGCTGTGAAATTTTATTGAGCTAATGCCAGTTTTGTGACTACAGAGAGAAACAAAATAATCTCTGAATAAAGAAAATTGTTTATTGATCAATAAATCCTTTCAGAAAATAAAATTCTTGCATTTGTTCATAAGTTTACACTCTGGAAAAGATAAAAGGAATTTCCATGGAGTGTTAACACCATGGAGAAGAATAAAGAAGAGGGGAGAAGGAAATAACTGAAAAGGCTGTTCTGATTTCCCTCAACCTCAGTTGATGAGGCTGCAATGATTGTTCTGTCTCTTTAAAAAGACTATCCACGTCCACTCCCTCCTCTATTCTTTGAGGCAAGCTGACCTTCAGCTTCCAGCTTGAGTTCTCTCTCTTTTCTAGCTCCCTCTCAGAGAGGCAGATTTGGTCCATTCTCTCTCTCTCTCTCTCTCTCTCTCTCTCTCTCTCTCTCTTTCTCTCTCCCTCTGCCCATCACTGCCATATGACTCAATGCCAGGGACCAGCCACCCAATTACTTTCAGAGACCTGGTACATGGTCTCATGAGCAGTCCCTGCCTAGAACTGGCTGCTCTCAGGAACCCCTACCCACTGCCTGCTGCCACCTGGAATCCCCAGCATAATACTTTGGGATCTGCAGCAATTTTTAATAATCCATTACAGAGACTAAATGCCTAAGATTGTCCTGGAAACCAAAACGAGAGTGAATTGTTGAGGGTAGGGACTCTGAGGTGACTTGTCACTCATCTGAAAATTAAAGAGTATTTAGTTTTCAGTATCAATCTCCATCCATCGCCAGATGAAGGTTCTATGGTGATATGCAAGATATTCATTAGTGTGGCTATAGGATAATGCCAGATTAGGCTCCCTCTCCTCTGCTGTCCAAGGAACAAGCTGGGGACATCTCCTTGGACACCTGGGAAACACTCCAGAGTCAAGTCAGTATCAAAATTATTATTCTTGGTACTGTTCAACCCTTAATTATTTTTTAAAAATTCATATCTATTCTATAATGCAGTGAAGCTCAATTGTAGATGTAAAGTTGAGAATAATAAAAATACACTATAGTACTGAAAATGTAAAGGAGCATATTATTGGTAGAGAGTCTACACTGAAGGATTTTGGGAAGCATATGATTCAAAAAGTTCATGCTTTATAACAAACTTTTATTATTATTATTATTATTATTATTATTATTATTAAAAATTTCCACCTCCTCCTCTCCTCACATTTCCCTCCCCCTCCCCTCTCTCTTCACCCCCTCCCTCTCCAGTCCAAAGAGCAGTCAGAGTTCCCTGCCCTGTGGGAAGTCCAAGTTCTTTCCCCCTCCATCCAGGTCTAAGAAGATGAGCATCCAAACAGACGAGGCTCCCACAAAGCCAGTACATGCAGTAGGATCAAAAACCAGTGCCATTGTCCTTGGCTTCTCAGTAAGCCCTCATTGGTTTTATCACATGTTCCATCAGGCCCAGTTCATCTGGTCTTGGTAAACTCCCATTAGATCAGCCCCACCGTATCAGGGGTGGCTGCACCCCTCGTGGTCCTGACTTCCTTGATCATGTTCACCCTCCTTCTGCTCTTAATTTGGACCAGTCCAGTGCTCCAATGTGGGTCTCTGTCTCTATCTACATCCATCACCAAATGAAGGTTCAATGGAGATATGCAAGATATTCATCAGTATGGCTATAGGATAGGGCCATTTCAGGTTCCCTCTCGTCAGCTGCACAAGGAACAAGCTGGGGACATCTCCTCAGAATCCTGGGAACCCCTCTAGAGTCAAGTCTCTTGCCAACCCTAAAATGGCTTCCTTAGTACAGACAATAAGGGAAACATTGAATAAATGTGACCTCCTAAAACTGACAAGCTTCTGTAAAGCAAAGGACACTGTCACCAAGACAAAAAGGCAACCTACTGACTAGGAGAAGATCTTCACCAACACCACAACTGACAAACGTCTGATCTCCAAAATATATATAAAAAAAAACTCAGGAAACAAGACATTAAAGCTCTAATTAACCCAATTAAAAAGGTGGTACTGAACTGAACAGAGAATTCTCAACAGAAGAAGTTCAAATGGCCAAAAGACACTTAAGGTCATGCTCAACCTCCTTAGCGATCAGGGAAATGCAAATCAAAACAACTTTGAGATATCATCTTACACCTGTCAGAATGGCTAAAATCAAAATAAAAAAAAACACCAATGATAGCCTTTGCTGGAAAGGATGTGGAGTAAGGGGAACTCTCATCCATTGTTGGTGGGAATGGAATCTTGTGTAATCACTTTGGAAATCAATGTAGTGGTTTTTCTGGAAATTTGGGATCAACCTACCCCAGGATCCAGAAATACCACTCTTGGGAATATACCCAAGAGATGCCCTATCGTACTACAAAAGCATTTGTTCAACTATGTTCATAGCAGCATTATTTGTAATAGTCAGGACCTGGAAACAACCTAGATGCCCCTCAATGAAAGAATGGATAAAGAAAATGTCGAATATATACACATTAGAGCACTACTCAGTGGTAAAAAACAATGATATCTTGAATTTCGCTGCAAATGGGTGGAAATATAAAACACTATCCTGGGTGAGGTAACCCAGACCCAAAAAGATGAATATCATATGTACTCCCTCATATGTGGATTCTAGCCATAAATAAAGGACAATGAGCCTATAATTCATGATCCTGGAGAAGCTAAATAAGAAGGTAAACCCAAAGAAAAACATATAGTTATTCTCCTGGATATTGGAAATAGACAAGATTGCTAGGCAAAAATTGGGAACTTGGACGTGGGGTTGGGGGGAGGGGAAATGGGGAGAGAAAAGTGAGAAGGGGAGGATGGGGAGATCTTGGGGAAATGGGAGAGTTGGGATGGAGGAAGGGTGGATATGGGAGCAGAAAAGTATATATCTTAATTAAGGGAGCCATCTTAGGGTTGGCAAGAGACTTGACTCTAGAGGGGCTCCCAGGTGTCCAGGGAGATGTCCCCAGTTAGTTCCTTGGGCAGCTGAGGAAAGGGAACTTGAAATGGCCCCATTTTATAGTCATACTGGAGAATATCTTGCATATCACCATAGAACCTTCATCTGGCGAGAAGTATATATCAAACTTCTATTTTTAATAAAAAACAAAAATCTTCAGTCAGAAACATCTAAGCCATTTTCATCAGCAGGTTAGAACTACATATTAGCCAAGTGATACTTTCATACACTAATGAGAAAGAGACGAAACTTTAGAAAACTGGGGAAAAATAATCACAACAAGCAAGGTGGCTTGGTTTAACAACATAATAAATAAATCATAATGTAATTATATTATATCAATACATATTATATACTAGAAATGTAATGCTATATAATAATATGGTATAATGTTATATATTGATATAATATTATAATCGAGTTATTAATAAATGATATAATAAAATAAAGGACATGAATCACTTGAGTGACTCTAAAGAAGCAGAAGAAGTCTTTCACAAAAATCTTTCAACATAAATACCTAGCAAGAGTAGGACTGTAAGAAACATGCTTCAACATAATAAAGACTTTATATAATAATCCAATAGGCAACATTATCCTGTGGAGAAGAATTGGAAAGAATCTTAATAAATCAGGAAAAAGACCGGCTGGTCTTTATCCTCACCCTTTAATGTTGTGCTGGAGATCCACAAATATTTAAGGAAGTCAAATTATCCCTAGTTACAGGTGACATGATATCATACATGAGAGAGCTGAAATATTGCATCAGAAAAGTTTCTAGATAGCCAAAGAAATCCTGATAAAAAGACAAATAATTGAGGTATTGCTATTTTAGATTTCATGATTGTAGGAGCCAGCCATGATAATCTAAATAGAAACAGACCACTCAAAGAAAGCTCTTTACTTCCAACAATTATCACAGGCCAATGTAGGACTCAGCCATGCTGAGTCTCAGTAGTTTACCCTGAAGCAATACCTGGTTGCAAAAAGAACCACAAACTGAGATTACCTGAGCACCACCCAAGAACAGACCATTCAAAGAAAATGCCTATCATCCCAATCATTGCTGATAACATCACCCTCCAGCATGTACCAGGATAGCCCTAGACAAATGTCAGCCAATCAGGGATCCTGCACCTTAGAAATCTTTCACCCCCACCTTTACTACTATAAAAACCCAACTCTAACCGAGATTATTCCTATACACTGGATATGCAGAGAGACCGAGTCTGCAAACTTGCATAAAACAAAGACACTTTGTTTTTACATATAGGACTTGGTCTCCTTGTAGGTTTTGGGGGGACTTTGCAGAGCTGGGCATAACAATGATAAGTTATAGAGCTAAAGTGATTAGAAAACCCTAGCCAGCTGCTCAGGTCTAGTGATATATAGGCAACATAGTGGAGATTAAAAATCTGCCACTATGGAGCTGGATAGATGACTCAGCACTTAAGAGCTTTTTCTGAGGTCGTGATTCAGTTCAGCAACCACTTGGTGCCTCACAAGCGTCTATAATGAAATTTGGTGCCCTCTTCTCTTGTGCAGGCATACTTGCAGGCAGAACAATGTGTAAGTAAAAAATAAGTAATTAAAAAACTACAACTTTAATAAGCTGACCTAATCCCTAACTGCATCCTAAACATTTATCCTTATACCCACATACAAATGGAGTTCACAACTCTCATCAAGAAAATTTATCTTTGCTATGCACTGAAACCTCTACTGAAATCAATAAGTGATTCATCCAAATGTAGAATTCTGGCTCCTAATTCCAGAGGATACATCTACAAATTGCCCCAACACAGAGGGCTCAGAGAACATTGTAGAAAAGAAAAGAATGTTTGTAAGAAATAGAGGTCTAAGGGGTTGTCCTGAGATTGTATCTATTATTATGAGAAGTTACACCTACATAGTCTCACCAACATGACAGCCCAAATGTGAGCTGAACAAAGACAATGAACCTGGCACATAGGAATGGAAAAATATCAAATCTTCTCCATCCTACCTAAAAAAGTATAGACTAACTTGAGATGCAGAGTGTAGTAAATAGAAATAGCACCCCAGTGTTGATCATACAATGCCAAATGGTCATCCTTGAAAACATGTCTAAAAGGACCATAACGGTTGAGCAGGTTATGCTTATGGATTAAAGAAAACATATCTATAAAAACACACACACACACATGTGTGTGTATGTGTGTATGTGTAACAATGATTAATAACTAATGAGCCATAAATTGAAAAAAAGATAAGTAGGTTATAAGCTATTTAGATTAGTTTAGATTTGTGATTTACTTATAGTGTAATCTTAAAATAAGAATGCATGTTAAAAAATCAACACAGAACTATTACAAAAATGGGCATATAAGTTGAAAAGCACAAAATAGTGGACCCAAATCTGAATACTCATTATTATAGTACCATCAGATATTTGAGACAAGAGAAAAACTTACACTTAACAAATGACATCATCATCAACAAATGATGATGGAAATCTCAGATGTCTATGTGCAGTCAGTGCAACGAAAGTAGATCCACATATACCACACTGCACAGTTCTAAGATCCAAGTGTGCCAAGATCTCAATATGAACGCTGAAAACACTAAAAGATAAGAGGCAATACAATAAACAGCACAAGTGTGGGAAAAAATGTTCTGAACAAGACTGCATTTTTCAAGGAATTATTATGAGGAAGAGTTGACAAATAGGACTTCATAGAATTCAAAAGCTTCTGAACTCCTACCAACACAATCAGTGGTTTGAAGAAACAATCTATAGAATAGGAAGGAACCCTTGCCAGCTCTGTATCTAACCAAGGATTGATACCCATAATAGGAATAGAGCTCCCAAAACAGTCAAGGAAACAAATGTCTCAGTTACAAGCTTGGGTAAAATTCTAAACAGAATTATTCTCAAGGACAAAAAGATAGCACAGAAATACATCAAAAAGTGTTCATCATCCTTAGTAATCAAGGAAAGGAAAGTTAAAACCACTTTGACATTTCATCTTACCAAAATCTGAAGGGCTATGATAAACAACAACAACAAAACCACAAACAAACAAAACAAAAGCCAAACAAACAAACAAAAATAAATCTGACAGCAAAGGCTGACTAGATTGTGGAGCAAGATTGTCTTATCATTTAATCTTGGTGGAACCATATATTGGTACAGTCACTCTGGAAATCAGAATAACAAACCCTCCAAAAATAAAACCAAATCTAGAATAACTCCAAGTCATACTATTCTTTGTGCTGTGTCCAAAGAACTCCATATCCTCCACCACACACATACCCTCAGGAATGATTGCATCTCTATTCATGAGAACCAGAAACTGAAAGCCAAGGAAAAACAGTCAAAGGAATACTGAGATATAAGGAATAAAGAAAGCAGAAATTGGAATTCTGAAAACGAGAAATCAATGTTAGCAAACAGGAACTACAAATTCAAGCATCACTAACAAAATGCAAGAAATAGAAGAGAGAATCTTAGGCATTGAAGATATGGTAGAAGAAGTAGGCATACCAGTCAAAGAAAATGATAAATATAAAAAAGTGAAAATGTTAAATTGAAAAATTCCTGACACAGAACATCCAGTAAGCCTAACTGGTGTAATTACTTGTAGGAATATCGGCAAGAGATTACTTATAGGATGGCTCAAGGGAAGTTGCATCATCAAAGAACCCATCCCAGGTCAGGTTCTATTTTATAGACACTTCCCGCCAACTTTCATGACCTGAGTTCTACCCCGAAACCCTCATGATGGTAAAACCAAACCAGCTCTCTTTGGTCATCTGATCTCCCAGTACACTTCAAAAATCTCTCAGTCACAACTCACATACCCAGACAAATACACATTAAACAAAAAGCCCCCCCTCAACATGAGTCACAGCTTACAAACACTACATACCTGGAGCTCTTCCTATGACTTTTGGGTCACTCAGCTCATCTGAGAATATTCTCAGCCTAAAAATTGTTGCTTCATTTTTGTTATTCTCTCATATTTTGCATCATGAATGCAGTTTCTCTTTCCTCTCACCCAAACCCCTCTACCCCATTCCCTGTTTTCCACCTCCATTTTCTTCCGGTCAAATGGACCTCACTCACTACAAAATAGCGAATGTTCTATACCTTGAACAGATCTCTATATCTATGGATAATGCTTGTCATGTCCCCCAATTTTTCGCTGATTAAAAATAATGTGTCCATGTCAGAATTCTGAAAAAAGATTTGGAGTCATAATATCACTTCATGTCTTCCGCTTTGTAATGAGAACAATTCACATCTCCCTTCCTTGACTTCTGCCATCATTGTGACTTGCTAAATCTTACTGAGTCTAACATCTTAGCAATGCTTCATTTGGGAATTTCACATTAAAGGTCTTGCAATGGTGGTGTGCATTCCAACAACTTGAACAAATGGCACTCCTCTGCCATTCCTTATTTCTGATACTGTGGTCTCCACGAAGTTCTGGGATGAATTCTATCTCATATTTCTCCTTAGGCTCTTTAACACTCTCTTTCCCATCTTCTTCCTCTATGCTAGTGGTTCTCAAGCTGAGGGTTGTGCTGTTTGGGGGGTTGAATGCCCTTTCACAGGGGCTGCATATCAAATATTTACATTATGATTCATGGCAGTAGCAAAATTACAGTTAAGAAGTACTAATGAAATAATTTTATGCTTGGGGCTACCACAACACGAAGAACTCTATTAAAGAGTCAACACATTAGCAAGGCTGAGAACCTCTGTTATATGCCTTAATGGAGTAAAACCTTCTGAAAAAAAATTGCACTGAAAATTTCAGACTCTAAATTTAGCTATTTCATGTAAAAGTGAGAGTGATTGCTTCCCCTGGGCACTGGATTGCCTTCTAACTGACGTGTGAGGACAACAATGACTGAAGTGGAACTTCTGATAAATAAATGATTTGGAATAACGTTTGCAAATTCCCCACCCATCTCTCCAGTTTATATTGTGAGGACTTTATTTTTGCCAAAACATACTTGTTTAGAATTTGGAACATGAGGACCCTGTGTGGTTCTATTTGCCTACCAATTTCTGTCAGAATCCACTTACCATAGCACAGCTTCCATCTATATGTGGAAAGTGTGGGTCTAGCTAAATTCTTCTTAAAAAGGGAGATACGATATTTGTGAAAGGTTATGTATGTGGCAATGAATGCCCATGGTTGGGTTCTTCAGAAAAGGGAAACAGAAATGTGCTAGTGCCCCCTAGTGGGCAGTGCCCATGGATGCTCCTTGTTTAGCTCCATTGCACATTGTGGACTCTATCTTCCCAATCCCAACAGTCAGTGGTGCCAAAGTTCAGAAGTTTTGCTCCAACCTCCAAAGCGGTATTAAAGCTAAGAACTCCACAGTGGAGATATGGTTGCTTTCCCTTGTGTAGGCGTGAACTTATTTATGAACCTTCTTTAAGACTGGAGTTGGTCATGTCCATCTATGCAACTTGTACTCTTCCCTGCCTTTGTTTGTATCCTTCCTTTGCTTTAAGTATCTCTATGTACGATCCTGGCCTGTATTTCCAAAAATGAATACCTTAAGAGATAGTAGTGCATTTGTAGAGTAGAGCAGGCAAGGCCGTAAGCAGGTGACAAACATGGGTAATACAGTTAATGTTTTATTTTAAATGAGTAGATGACCAGAGAAGATTTATGTGCATACAGAAAGTATCTTGAAGGAGTCTCCTGGCAGATGTTTGCTGACACAGGAGCCCTTAGCTTAGTTCCTCAGACGATGATCTATTGAGAAAACTCTTGACTTAACTCTGGTCTTTGGTTTAATTGACCACATCTCATGAAACAATGCGATGATGCTGATGACTGAAAGCACAGCCGTCAGCATCCCCAGTGGGAACACATGGGTTCTCTGCCTCCTTATCAGGTCATCTTTCACAACTGGAAATGTTGGTGGAAAGTTAAGGGTGCTTTGACCAAACATGTCCACCAGGTGGTTCCAACTCACAGCCAGAACTGTGCAAATGATATTGAAAATCAGAAATAAGACTGCTGTGTTGTAGCACAGGATCATGAAATCAGGGTATGGGGCTCTGATCCAGCAGACCATAATGGCCACTGAGGTTAAAATAAGGACTATGGGCTGCATAAAATTAGACAATAACATCAGGCCCCGTGCATACTCAATTTCTATTGAAATGGTCCAGTTGGAGTTCATAGCACTGTGCACTGGCACCCTGGTTATTAAACCTGATTTGTTGACTTCTTGATAATAGTAAGCTTCCCACAATCCAATGTACATCAGGTGTACAGCCTTGCTGTTGAATTCCCAAAGGCGCCAGTATCTACTGGTAGCTAGGCTTATCCCAAAACCCCAGACCAAAAAACTGCAAAGGAGGCTTGTCAGTCTGAAGATCCACTCCTTCACTTCAGTAGAGCTGTAGATGGTGTCCGAGAAGTGTGGAATCAACCAGGAACATGAAGGAAAATGGAAGACACAGAATCACTGTTAGAGTCCTAACGAGCCATTTTGTTTCTCCTGTCTAAAAGTTGCATTGTAAAACTTTTTCTATATATTACTCCTGCACATTCTGAAGATAATAATAAAAGAAAAAAAAAAGGTTGGCTGGAGATATGACTCAGAGGTTAAGAGCAATGACTTTTCTTCCAGAGGTTCTGAGTTCAATTTCTAGCAATCACATGATGGCTCACAACCATCTGTAATGAGATCTGGTGCCCTCTACTGGCCTGCAGGGACACATGCAAGTAGAATGCTGTATACATAATTAATAAATAAATCTTTAAAAAAAGAAAGAAAAAAGGTTCGTGACCACTCAGTGAGTAAGAGCACTTGCTATTCTTGCAGATGACCAGAATTTTTTTCCCAGCACTTTCCCTGAGGTATTCACAACCACCTCCAGGGGATATGATGCCCTCTTCTGGCCTCAAAGGGTATGGCACCTACATGCTCACACCCTACATAAATATCTATAATGTAACACAACCAAATAAATTATTATTTTTATGTTTTGGGGTGTTTTGCTTGCATATACATGTATGTACCACTTGTTTGCCTGGTGCCTGAAGAGTCGAGAACAGAGTGTCAGAAACTGGCACTGGAGTTACAACTGGTTTTGAGCTGCTATGTTGATGCTGAGAACTAAACTCCAAAATTCTCACAAATGAGCTAATGAACTCATTTGTATCAATGAAATATAAGTGACATATTTATACATGCAAAGAGATACGTTCATCTTTAAGTGTGAAATATGAAGACAAAACCATAACTTCAGAGAGACCAGTTATCTATCCAGTTGGCTTCAGTAGGCAGTGATGTTCTTATTTGCATAATTTTTACAATTTATAAGATTTTTGCTAAAGAAAGCAATAGAGACTTGCACAATTAAAATTATAATGGCTTTGCCATTGATGATGTATTTAAAGAAACAAACTTAGGGAATATATTTAGGTGGTATATTCATGGCCTAGTATGTATTGGATACTGATTTCTATCAGTAACACACCTATACACACACACACAGTACATAAAACAGAAATCATGGCAGTCTTTGTATCCTTATCACTTGCTCCAATTTCTGCCTTTGAATAACCAAATTTGCTTCATTAATATAGGCAAAATATGTTGACAAATTTTTCATGAGCACCTATTTTCTGTAAAGCAAAACTGCACTTTTAATTGATCCAGTGAACAATGTTATCAGGATGTCTTATTAGTTTAAATCCTATGTGTAATTGAAAATGATCAATGGAAAATTATACCCCAATCATTTTAGCTGGGTTGTTTTGCAGAAAGGTAAAAGATGGAATTCTTTACATCAGTAGAAATGTGGACTGTGTCAGTGACTGCACATGAAGAAGCATTCAGGGAGCCTACAAACTGTATTTACTTGCCTAGAAACACTTTCTTTTACACATCCACTGTGTTCTAACTGACTGAAGGCACAGAGGTCCTACTTGAAAAGTTACACCAACAAGATGGATTTGGAATTGATAGCCAGCTTGGTTAGTGCACTGTCTATAGCAGAATGCTGAGGGAGAAGTGGATAAAGATTTAGACTGTTGAAGACTTGGTTGTTTCCACATCTGATATCTGTGAGGTGGATGCATGTTTATCCTTCAGAACAAATTTGAAGGTCACTCTATAGGTTTCTCCTTAGCACTTACCTCTGCACGTTATAGGTGAATTTATACATTTTGAAGATGGATGCAGATGGGCTTATTTTCTTAGTAGTAACAAGAAATGTTGAACAGGGCAGGGAATTATGGAAAAAAGTGAAGCACCTGCAAGAATAAAATACAAAAGAAAAAGAGAAAAGTACTGTGATGCAGAGTGTGACCCACATAACAAATCCTCATCCATCCCTGGAACATAGACCCCTCCTCATAACCCAGTTATCTGGATTTGCATAAGAGTTTATAAGCATATATTTAATAACAAAACCTTCAGTCCTGCAAGCTTCCATGCCTAACTCAGACACTATCTCCAATCCATAGGAAAAATTCGTTTTCTTTAAAGGAGTCTCCCTGGGTATACCAATTACTCTTTAGAACAGGCCCCATGCACATTTGTAGATGGCAACACAGAGTGAACTCAGTGGCTTCTTTGGAGGTTCCTTGTCTCCTAATGATTTGAGTGGGTTCCTTTTTCTTTATTTCTTTCTTACTTTAAAAAAAACAATTAACTTGTATAGGTCCTTTTGCTTTTCAGTTTTCTACTTTTATGGGATTTCTACATGGACACATGTATGCCTCTGCATCTGTATGTGTTTCTTATGCTTCTTCTTTGGCTCTTTCTCCTGGTATTTTTTTTTTTATTTTACACTATTCTGTTTTTTTAAATCATCTTGGGATATCCATTTGTATTCTAGTGTGATAGACAATGGGTGTGCATTTGGGGAAATGGGGTGTCAAGGAGGATCTGAGAGGAGTTGGGGGAGTGGAATCCATAAACAGGATGTATTATATACAAAAACATTTTTCAATAAAAATCTTTCAAACCTCATAAAAGTGAAATAATAAGCACATAGCTATGATCTCAGAATTTTGTAGGTTAAGAGCAAAGTGGAAAATAGTGAAGTAGTATCCTTGATTTTAGTAAGTTATAGAGATATAATGGATAATCCAGTTTCCTGATAGTTCACAGTCAGAGGCAGTGCTCCCTGGCTCTGCTAAAAGTGAATTTTATTCACACAGAAAGTTTGCCAACAAATATATGAATTGTATGATATATGCAGCAGTGGTCAACAGTGGTCATCCCTATGTCCTTTAAAATGGAAAGTGATGAATGATATAAATTTGTGAAAAATATAAAATACATACCTCTTTTTACTTTTTATTTCAGCTTGAATAAAACATTTTATGCACAATACTTTTTTATAAGAAGAAAAACACAGAACCACAAGTGAAGGTGTGAGATAGTCATCCCTCATAGGCTAAAACAGAGAATTGCCATAAGAGCTATCATTTCAGTTTCAGAGCCTATTACCAAAAGAATTCAAGAATCATCTTGAATACATGTTCATTCAACAACATTCATTGCACTCTTCTCAGTAAGTAAAGGTGTCATCCATGTGTATGTTCCTTGATGGCTAAAGACATATACAAATCTGAAGGAGGAAATTCTAACATTTAATATGTGAGATCACATATTATATCTTTGAGATCACAACAGTAAGTGGATAGAGAAAATCACAAAGGAACAAATATGGCATCGTTTCTCACTTATGAGACACCCCATATAGTGAAATCCATAGATGTGGAAAGTACAGTGGGGGTTACCAGGGACTGGGCAGTGGGTGAGGATAAATCAAAATGAAAAAGACAAAAAGTTCCAGAAATGTCTATAAACAAACAACCTTATGTCAGTGAACTGTATACTTGAAAATCAAGACAGTCAGTTTTCTGTTACATGTATTTCCATAGTAAAAGTGTACATCACCAAGAGGTAGGAAGGTAGAGAAGCTCTAGGACGAATTGAGGGGGACAAAAACAGGATAAAACACAATGCATGAAAAATACCGGTAAATTCTTTTTTTAAAAAATAATATAGTTTATTAAGTTCTAAGAGGAATACTATTTATAGAAGAAAGAGAGGGATACCCCATGGGTTGGCAGCACCATCATTTATGTTATTGAGTCATAATTTAAGCAATTTATTTCCTGGTGCATGCTCAATAATATGACTGTTTACGTATAAAGGAGAATGTGATGGTTCACATCACATGATACAGTGCTGGGATTTTTCAAAGGACCTTCAGAATGACTTACCTAAAGATACAGAACACAGAGCCTGGCAGGTAGCATTAAAAAGATAAAGATGACTGTATATCAAGTGCAATATGGATTGAGATGAGCAGGTTTAGTGAACATCCAATGGTGTTGAAGTTCTTCCCGAAGACCATGAGCTGTGTAGACTACACAAACACCCAAGAAGTCTTAAGACTCTCCAAATTATTTTCCAGAATGGACAAATGACAGGGGTTGCTTAGTACAGTAAGTAACTCTAAACATTCTAATGTTTCTATAACTACTTGTCCTAGGTGGTGGATTCTGAGCAGTGAAAATATTCTAAGTCTTGTAATCCTAAAGAACTAACACCTATTGGATCATTTGAAATGTTTAGACATCTTTCTCAATCAGAAATCTATTTTATGATCCAATATAAAATAGCCAGTGTAATTTATAAAGGTCATAAGCAGAAAATTGCTAAAAATATAATGGAAAAACCCAATAATCATATTATTATTAATAATTTACTAGATTATTAATAAAATTATCACCTGAAACCAAAATACTTTGTCAGCTATATGGTCCTGGACTTTGGAGAGTGTACTTTTCTTATGTGACTGGTCCTTGTCAAGATGTCTATACTCTAGTGGAGGACCCTGAGCCCAAGAATATAAGAAGAGCAACACTTAGATTCTATGGTTGTTGTAGAGGGGACATGTATTTAGAATGATGATGTGATATGATTTTGGGGGTACTAACCAAACAAGTGGGAGACATGAATGACAAGAACATTAACCCTTTGAAGAACAAAATTTAAGAAGATATCAGAAATGGAAATCTCTTTCATGATCTTGGATAGGTAGGATCAACATAATAAAAATGTTATTCTTAACCAAAAGCAATCTA
Source organism: Microtus oregoni (assembly GCF_018167655.1). Classification (NCBI taxonomy): domain Eukaryota; kingdom Metazoa; phylum Chordata; class Mammalia; order Rodentia; family Cricetidae; genus Microtus; species Microtus oregoni. The sequence goes on along the minus strand of NW_024544787.1, from coordinate 1,278,505 downwards.
TAGTTTCAATGTATTCCTCATCAAAATCACACCACAATTCTTCATAGACCTCAAAAGAGCAACACTCAAATTCATATGGGAAAACAAAAATCACAGGATAGACACAACAATCCTCTACAATAAAGTTACTTCCAGAGGCACCACATTCACTGACTTTAAGCTCATTATAGACTTACAGTAATAAAAACATCTTGGTATTGGCATAGAAACTGCCAAGTGTACCAATGGGATCAAATCAAAGCCCCTGTCATTATTCCACACACTTACAAACAACTGATTTTTGACGAAGAATCCAAAATTGTACAATGGAAAAAAGAACAGCTCAGGGGGAGAAGTGTGGGAGGAGGGGGAGGGAAATGGGAGGCTGGGAGGAGGAGGAAATTTGTTTTTTTTTTCTTTTCTCAATAAAAAAAAACAAAAAAAAGAAAGCCTCTTTTACAAATGATGCTGACATAACTGCATGTGAGCATGGAGAAGAATGCAAATTAACAAATGACACTGGCGTAATTGGATGTAGACTTGTAGAAGAATGCAAAGGGACCCATTTCTATATCCATTGACATACAAATGTCAAGTCCAAATGAATCAAAGACCTCAACATATAACATCCAGTTATACTGAACTTGATACAAGAGGAAATGAGAAGTAACTTTGAATGCACTGGCACAGGAGACCACTTCCTAAGTACACCAGGAGCACAGACACTGAGAGCAACAATTAATAAATGATACCTCCTGAATCTGTAAAGCTTCTGTAAGTCAAAGGACAATGCCAATAATATAAAACAGCATCCTACAGAGCACCAACCCCACACCTGACAGAGGGTTGATCTCCAAAATATATAAAGAACTCAAAAACTCAATATCAAAATACAAAATAATCCAATTAAAAATCAGATACAGATATAAAAACTTGTAGGAATTTATTGTGTTAGAGAAGAATACATACAAAGAAAAAAGAAAAAAAGCAAGCATTCTGTTGGAATGGGATGTTGCTCAATTTTAGAACAATTACCTGGCACATAAAATAAAATGTCTTATATGGAAAATGAAAAGATGATAGATGATATGCATACCAGTTGAGAGATAGATGATAGATAGATAGATAAATAGATAGATAGACAGATAGATATTGGATATATACATAAATCAACAAGCCTGTAGATTGTTGAAGTGTTATATAGATAGAAACATGGTAATAGATATTAGATGATAGATGCATGGATGGCTAGGTAGATTAATATATCCATAGAGTCATGAAGCATAGGTAGAAAGAGAGATAGCCGCATAGATATTAGATGGACTTATATGTAAATATACAAATCTATGGATGAATGGAGAAGTAGATAGTTGTGTAGATACATAGTGGTTAGATGCATGGTAGATGGATAGATATTGATGATGGACGTTAAGAGGTATTAATAAATCTAAGGATTGATAGATAAATATGTACTAAATTATATAGATTATTTTTAATCTATATACATGTACATCTATAATCTATATATAGTTAGATACATAGATGATAGATTCATCAGTGGATATGTCTATAAATACATATATACATTCATGCACACATGATAGGAACATATAGATACATAAATATATACATACATTCACAAATATGTGAGTATGATATGCATATATACACATATATGCATACATATACTTACAAATACTTACATAGTAGAGGCATACATAAATGACTTGATACAATGATAGCTCAATGAATACATGAATAGATTCATATATATATATATGAAAATAGATGCATGAATAGATGGATAGATGAATATATAAAAAGATTAATGAAAATATAAGATACTAGAGAGATAGACAAAGATGATAGATACATAGGTAGAAGGATGAATGGGTATGTACATAGGTTCATGCATCTATGAATGGAAGAAATGATACATGCATAAATGAACAGATGGAAAGATAGAGAGTAGGTAGGTATAAATACAGGTATAAATATATATCCAGGCATTGGAGCTTGAAAACTGAAGTGTATGCAAATTAAATGTCATAGAAAAAGAACATATTCTGAAGAGTGCTATCAATATTTACAAAAAGTCCACTTAATAGAAGAATGTGTCTCCTAAAAGTCAAATCATGAAACTCAAGTGTAAAGGGTTCTGTGAGTATTCCAGAAAAACAGCTGGCAGGAGCCTAAAGTGAGATAGGGGCATGAATCTGTGTATATATTCATCTACCTATCAATGTGGACATATGGAATACCTAATTACTTTAAGAAAGCAATGCTTGTATTCTCACTCATGAGTAACTCAGAGGTACCAGGACATTTAACTGAGATTGTGTTCTAGTTTGCTTGTCTGTTACTGTGATAAAGACCTTGCCCAAAAACAACTTGGAAATTAAAGTGTTATTCAATCTTACAGCTTACAATCTATCACTAAAGGAAGTCAGGGGAGAAACTAAAGGAAGGGCCTGAAGCAGAGGCTATGGAGTGGTGTAGGAGGTTCTTCTGTTTGTGTGCTGCTTTCATTGGTTAATCAATAAAGAAACTGCTTAGCTTGATAGAGCAGAACTTAGGTAGGTGGAGAAGGCAGAACTGAATTCTGGGAAGAAGGAAGCAGAATCAGAGAGTGAGCTGCCATGAAGTCGCCAAGTCAGACATGCTAATCCTTTCCTGGTAAGCCACGATCTCATGGTGAACACAGATTAATAGAAATGAGTTAAATCAAGATGTGAGAGTTAGCCAATAGGAGGCTAGAGGTAATGGCCAAGCAGTGTTTTAATTAATACAGTTTTGTGTGATTATTTCAGGTGTAAGCTAGTCGGGCAGCCAGAACTAAGGACCCCTCTCCCTGTAACAATAGAAAATGTTGCAGCTTACTTGTTTGTTCCCCATGGCTTGCTAAGCTTGCTTTACTATAGAACCCAGGACCACCAGGTCAGGGCTGGTACCATCACAGTGAGCTTCACCCTTCCACATCAATTATCAATCAGAAAAATTCACCACAAATTTTCCCACATTGGCATGTCCACTTCCACATCAGTCATCAATCAAGAAATGCAATGTAGCTTTCCTAAAGTGGGATAGGTCCTCACACATCAATTGTTAAGAAAATGTCCAGCAGGCTTTCCCACAGATGCAGTTATTTCCTCAATTGAGGCTCCCTCTTTCCAGATGACTTTTCCTTGTGTCAAGTTGATAATAAAACCACCTAGGAGAGTTCACTTTCTTATATAACTCATGATCACCTTCCCAGGTTTGGCATTGCTCATGTATATTTTCAAGGATGTATCACATACCAATATGATCAAGGCATCTTGTGTTTTTCTTATCAGATGACCTTGGCATGTGTCATGTTGACAAAAACAAGCAACAAAAAAAAAAGCCAAAAAACTAACATAGTCATGATAATATTTTACGTTTGTCCTAGGCTAAGGAAATATTTTTAATATCTCTATCCTTTGATTTAAAGGAGCAGGGCTATAAGTTATGCAGATTTTCTTCCTTAGCTGCTGAGGCCGGCAGGCGGCCTTGGGGCCTGTGTTTTGTGCGTGGAGCCAGCAGCTTAATATAAATCATCACGCACTGGCTTTTATTGCTGCAGTTCTTTATATTTTCTCTTTAGACACCTCAGATTGACTTCCAGTCCCCATGCACCCTATCGTCTGCCTCCCCACGTGGATTTAAACTCCACAGGCCTGTGTGGTCTCCTCCCGTGTGCTTTGCTCTTTTCTGAGTCATTTTTAAATCTCCCTTGCAAGCACAGCTCTTAAGTGGCACGAACCAGAGCATGTGGTTGGTGAAAGCTGCCACCCCTCAGGGTGACTCTGTCACGTGGAGGCATAAGAGGCTTCCAGGTTGCTCTTCTCTACCCCTGGATTCTGGGTTTCTTGTTCCATCTCTGGAATTGATTTAATTACATTTACTTTGTTGAGCAACTTACATTTTCCAGTTTTTAACAAATACTAGGCTGGCTCTGAAACAGGACACTGTTTTCGTCGTGATTTGGCAACAGCGCCACCTGCTGGATAATAGGTAATATGGCAGTTTTCGTTTCCAACGCAAATTTTACTGTTCTGGTTAACAATACAATGGGTTATATCATGCAAGGTTTATATGACTATGGGGATAACTTAATTTACTGGTTACTAGGTTTCAGTATTCTTTTGCATATTCTATCATTTAGGAAGAATATGGCACTCCTAAGAACCATACAATCTTTACCAGAAACTCATGCAGGTCAGGAGATTCAGGATTCAAAAGAGACAATAATAAAAAGTCTTGAAATGATTGAAGAAATGATTGGAGCTGGTGAACAGAGTAATAAGGCACAAGGACAGGATACAATGCCAACACCAGCTATTAGAACTGGCTTACCCAAGGTTTTAGCGGCATACCCTATACTTAATTCTGACAAAGCGTCAACTTCTAAAGGCTCAAAGGGAGTCAGAGAAGCTAGATGGACGCCAATAGCAATGAATGATCTAAAAGAAATTAAGCAAGCTGTTGTTAATTTTGGCTTGCACTCTGCATATGTAAAGGAAATGATAAGGACTTGGGCTTCTAATGCTAGAGCTACCCCCCATGATTTCCATCAGTTAGTGTCTGCAGTTTTAGATAATAGAACTTCCTTGATGTTTGGAATTTATTTCAGAGAAGAATCCAAACATATGGAACAGCAAGGAAGAGCAAAAGGTGTCGAGGTTTCCAAAGATCAAATTCTTGGTGAAGGAGAATATGCTGATCCACAGGTCCAAGCTCTATATGATGATGAAGTACTGTGTCTATGTCACCAAGCAGCTTTAAATGCTTGGAATAGGATACAAGATCCAGCAAAAAGGGTTGAATCATATACCAGAATTAGGCAGGGACAGAGAGAACCCTTTATTGACTTTTTGCAAAGATTAATTAAGGCTCTGGACATAGGGGTAACAGACCCAGAAGCTAGACGAATACTTCTTGAATCTCCAGGTTTTGAGAATGCAAACATAGAATGCAAAAAGATAATTGGGCCTTTAAAGTCTAGATCAGTACCTATGAATGAATGGATTCAGCAAACGATGAATGTTGAGACGTTTAGCTATAATGCTGAATCTTGGGTAGGAGAAGCGATTTCCACAGCAATGAAGAGACATCAAACTGCCAGGTGTTTTAATTGTGGTAAATTAGGACATCTGAAAAGGGATTGCAGGCACAGAATTTCTAGGAATAATATCTCCTCTGGGAATGACAAAAATAGGAGACCTAGGCCTTCAGGTATATGTAGGAGATGTGGTAAAGGCCGACATTGGTCCAACGAATGAAGGTCAACAACAGACAAACAAGGCAACCTGATACCGTCGGGAAACTCCTTGAGGGGCCTCTTGCAGGCCCCCAAGCCAACAGTGGACCAGTCATTCCCAGTCACAGTGGAGAACGTGCCTCACCAAGAAAATGAAAAGCTCCAATTTCTGCTGTAAAAAGTAATACTGGTCTAAATGATGAATTACGTGTGGAGGATGAGTCAAAAAACCCAGTAGGACAGAGTAAACATATATTTTGGCAGACTTCTATTAACGATCAAAGACCAAAGCTAAGCATCTGTATAAATGGCACTTTTATTGAACACTTATTAGACACAGGTGTGGATGTAAGTATCATTATCCCAGAATCTTGGCATCCAAATTGGCCTCTTCAAGAGGTAAATGTTCAGTTACTGGGAATTGGAACCCTATCTCGTGTAAAACAAAGCACAAGATGGGTTGAATGCATAGGGCCCGAAGGATAAATAGGAAGACTAAGGCCATATATAGCCAATATTGTCATAAATTTATGGGGCCGTGACCTGCTACAGCAATGGAATACCCAGATTAACATTCCTGTAGTTCCAGGAACTCATAATTCTGGGAAGGATATGATGAGGTATTATGGAAAAAGGTCACCAGCTATTCAGGCTGTACAAGAACATACAGCAAATACCAAACCTTCAGAGGTACCAACAGCCCTACCTCTAAAATGGCTAACTGAGAAGCCAATATGGATCAAACAGTGGCCTCTAGCTGCAGATAAACTACAGGCATTGGAACAGCTGGTGCAAGAGCAACTAGATGCTCACCATATTGAAGAATCAACGAGCCCTTGGAATTCTCCTGTGTTTGTTGTAAAAAAGAAATCTGGTAAATGGAGAATGGTGACTGATCTAAGAGCTGTCAACAAAGTAATTCAACCTATGGCCCCACTACAATCTGAAATTCCTTTGCCTTCTCTGTTACCAAAAGGATGGCCTCTTATAGTTATTGATTTGAAAGATTGCTTTTTCACTATACCGTTACAAGAAAAGGATAGAGAAAAATTCGCCTTCACAGTGCCTACTTATAATAATTCTCAGCCTAATAGGAGATATCAATGGACTATCCTCCCACAGGGTATGCTCAATAGTCCTACATTGTGCCAATAGTTTGTAAGTAAGCCACTGGAAATAATTCGTAAACAATTTCCCAAGTCCATAATTTATCATTACATGGATGACATCTTGTTATCTGATTGAAATAAAGATATTTTAGAAAGGATGTTTGAAGAAGTAAAGAAAGTCTTGCCTAGGTGGGGATTGCAAATTGCCCCTGAAAAGATTCAAAGAGGAAATTCTATTAATTACCTAGGTTACAGAATAGGGTTAGAGAAAATTAAAATGCAAAAGGCACAAATTAGGAGAGACCGGTTAAAGACTCTTAATGATTTCCAAAGATTGTTAGGAGACATTTCCAGTCTACGACCAGCTGTTGGGATAACACCTGATCTAGTAGTTCATTTAAACAAAACCGTATATGGTGATCAAGATTTGAATAGTCCAAGAAAACTGACAGTTGAAGCAGAAAAGGAACTGACAATGATTGAGGAAATATTACAAGAGGCACATGTGGATAGGGTGAACCTAAATCTTAGCTGCATCCTAGTCATATTGCCTTTAGAATTTCTCCTACAGGGATTCTAATGCAGAGGGAAGATATTGTTTTAGAGTGGATATTTATACCTAATAAACCAAGTAAAAAATTAAAAACTTATGTGGAAAGAGTCTCTGAATTAATTATAAAAGGAAAGCTGAGACTTTGTCAACTAGCAGGTATAGACCCAGCAGAAATTATAGTGCCTTTTACTATTGAACAAATAAAAAAGTTATGGGAAGACAATGAACCGTGGCAAAGAGCTTGTGCTAATTTTTTTGGGAGAAATTAATAGCAACTATCCCAAAAGTGGTAGACTTAACCTTATAAAAAGAACTTCTTTGATTCTTCCTAGAATTGTACATGATGCTCCAATAACTGGAGGCCGTACGTTCTATACTGATGCAAATAAATCAGGGAAAGCAGGTTACAAGTCAGATGAATTGAGTAAGGTGCAACAAAGCCCTTATAATTCTGTCCAGAAGGCAGAATTATATGCCATTTTTATGGTGCTAAGGGATTTTAAAGAACCTCTTAATATAGTTACAGATTCACAATATGCAGAAAGAGTTATCTTGCATATTCAAACCGCTGAATTTATACCAGATGACACAGAATTGACTTCATTGTTTACCCAGGTACAAGCCATAATCAGGAATAGGCTTTGTCCAATGTACATAACACACATCCGGTCCCATACAGGTCTGCCTGGTCCTCTAGCCCAAGGCAACACTGAGATTGATCAATTATTGATTGGAAGTGTGTTGCGGGCCTCAGAATTTCATAAGAAGCATCATGTCAATAGTAAAGGCCTAAAGGAAGAATTTTCCATTACTTGGCAACAAGCTAAGGACATTATAAAGAGATGTCCTACTTGTTCTTTCTATAATCAAACACCGTTTCCTGCAGGGAGTAACCCAAAGGGCACTAAGAGAAATGAAATCTGGCAGATGGATGTGTCCCACTTTATGGAATTTGGTAAATTAAAATATGTACACCACAGCATAGACACATATTCAGGTTTTCAATGGGCTACTGCCCTGAGCTCAGAAAAGGCTGATTCAGTAATCACACATTTATTGGAAGTTATGGCCATCATGGGTATACCTGCGCAAATAAAGACAGATAATTGTCCAGCACATGTATCTAAGAAAATGAAACGCTTTTTTGATTATTATAATATAAAACACATTACAGGTATACCAAATAATCCTACAAGTCAGGCAGTTATAGAAAGATCAAAACGTACTATAAAGGATATGCTGAACAAAGAGAAAGGGACCGAAAATACCCCCAGAAATAGATTACATAATGCTTTATTAACCTTGAATTTTCTTAACGCTAATGAGAAAGGAACAACAGCAGCAGAAAGACATTGGATAATGGAAAAGTCTGCTGAACTAAATCAACCGATTTATTTCAAAGATGTGCTGACCTCTCAGTGGAAGCCAGGAGATGTGCTATGTTGGGGAAGGGGTTTTGCTCTTATTTCCACAGGAGAAGAAACATTGTGGATACCATCAAAATTAATAAAGTTTCGATTTGAAGAGGAGAAACCTCTTGGAAAGAAGAAATGACAACTCATCCACAATGATGATATTCATACAGGTGGTAAGAAAAACATATAGAATGGGGGCAGGGTTCTGTTCTTATCTCCACAGGAAAACACTCATCTTTGAAAAATTCAAGGGATCCTGGATGTTTGGATACTGACAGATGGAAAAATACCTGCCCAATAGGAAATATCAAGAAAACTGAATGGGTTGTGTAATTAATATTAAACCATATTTCTAAATTTATATAGCTGGTTTTGAAGTTGGACTCTGGCTCTGTCCCTCTCCAATTCCAAGCCTGTTAGTAAGAGAAAAACCCAGAGTTTCTGGAGTTTCTGTCTCATGTCAAGAGCCATGATATGGGACAGAAAGAAATATGAGTTTAGAAAACACCTTTGTTTTTCTTCATATCTATCATACTTTTCATTGAATATATCTATCATGCCTTTCAGTGAACATATATATATATATATATATATATATATATATATATATATATATATGTCTATATGATTAATGTTTAAGTTTTTCACAATGAACAATGAGTTTTTCCTGAAGTGACATTTGAAGTTTCCAGGAAGAAGATGGGGCCCCATAACAACAACTCCACCTGGTTGATATGACGTCATGATACTGATAGCGCTATTACAAGACCTGCTTTGGGTACCAGCTGCACAAGACAGTTCCAACTTGGTTAGCTGAAATGGTGCACATCTTATACAACATTTTGGCCAGACCTGCACAAAATATTCAGAGACTATTGGCAATTTTAAAAGACACTGATCTTGAAATTTAACCATCATTTTACTTTCACAGGATCCCCCAGAAAGAACATCGCCCCCATGACAGCTGGAAGTAATTCTAGAGAACAATGTCCCCTCTCCCAGTAAAGTTTGCCCTTGGGTTTAGGGACATCATTTAGGGGTTGATTATAATTAGTATATGATTGAGGGTTGGGGGAGGAATTTTATAAGCTCAGGGATCATTTTGAAAAAAAAAAGAGGGATGATGGTATAATAGATTTGTAATTGTGAGTTACTGCTTTTAGACAAATATACTGGTATAGTTTCTTGTATATTGATACAAAGTTAAATTATATTGACTATTGTATGCATGCATGTTTCTACCTCTGTTTAAAACATTTTTATATATTGACATATATTGTATTGATATATATATATATATATATATATATATATAGTATATATTTACCATATTGCAGTGTACATTTCTACCTCTGATTAAGATACTTATATAATGTTTGTGTATTGATATATATTTACCTACTGCAATGTATATTTGTACATTGTTTATATTTGGAGGTCATTGTCCTCATTTGTTTCACAGTCGTTTATTGCCTTAGTCTTTAAGTTGGATAGATATTGAGAATTATATAGACTAATAGTCATCTAAGTTTGTCATTTATAATTAGACTAATCAGATTCTTTAGATATATTGAGATTATACTCAGTATAGATAATCTTCAACTTCTTCAAAGAGCTGTAGAAAGTGGCCTTTAATCTAACTCAGAGTTTTGTGGTAGTGAGAAACAATTGCTCCTGGCAACACCACTCTATTCCCGAGATAATGTTGAGCACCAAAGACACTCCACCTGGAGCCTTTCTTTTTGGCAGAACTGGCCTTTGGGGAAAGAAATGCCCATACCTCAACTACTGACAAAGATACAGAGCGTGCATCAATGGATAAAACAGGACTGTCATATCCTGCCAAGACAGGGTAAGATAGTTTTGAAAAGTTGCTTGCCTTTGAAAATGGTATGTCAGTTATGTTAGGCCTTAGCCAAAGTTGGTTGCTTCAACGATGCTAATGTGACTTTGGGTGATTGTACAGGTAGCTAGTTGTCTCTGTGATTTGTTGCATGTTTTGCAAGTTGTTTTACTGAACTTCCTAATTACCCAGGTAACATTATTTCTCTTCTCAGATCTTCGATGGGGTTGAAGACTATATAAATGTAGTTGCTTTCTCTCATGACTTGGCCAAGTTATTTATTATACAAGACCTAAGCTAGTTAGAATAGGATATTTGTACTTATTGTATATAATTTCGTATTAGGTTTAGAACTCTCTTATTTAAACAAAAGGGGGAGGTGTTGCAGGAGGTCCCTCTCACTCCTCCAGCATATAGCTGCTGAGATACCAGCCCATTGGGGCGTGGTCTCTCTCCCTTTAAAAAAGCGGCCACTTTCCTCTCCTCTCTCTCTTCACTTCCTGCTCTGCCTTCGACTAGACTCCCTTCCTGGTTGCGCAGAGGGTTGACAGTGATCTGTAAGTTTTTCCCCTTTAAATAAATACCACCCTATTAATCATAATTCCAAACTGGTGTGGCATTGTTTATGACTTACGCCTTCAGGGACACAGAAAAAATATGTCGGTACAGCCATCTATGTGATACCTGGAATGATAGGGTCTGAGATGTAGAAGTAATCTCTGCCTGTCTTAAATTCACAATCATAGGCTATCATGGTTACTGTACAGGAATTATTTTTAATATTCTAGTCAAGAAATCAGCCCAAAAATATAGGTATACCTTAATGGACTTCATAAATATTTAAGAATAATCATGCCTTTAATTAGATAATTTACTTTTTTCTTCAAGGATTTCCCTGACTCTGTTCAGTCACTCAAGGGTGGCCATAATATTCTACTGGATCAGTCTACATTTCTCATAATATTTCTTTTTCTTATTTTTGGTTGGTCAGAGCCTAGTTATGCTTTCACTGGGCTTTTGAATAATTTTATTCTTTTTTTAATGCTGCCTATCATATGACTGCTTGTTCACTATTTGGCTGACTTCCAAGATTATTTAACACAAACCCTATGGCATTTTCTCTTCCTCTTATCCATCTTTTGCCCTAAAGAGGCTGTGAAGACTGTAGCTTGTGTGTCCTGTTTCTTTAAAACTCTAACAGAAGAGTCACCAAGTTTCCTTTGAGTCCACTAATAAATACCTTTATTAATGGAGGTAAATACACCAAATGGGAATCCCTGATTTCTCCGTAATGTATGGTGACTCTGAAAGGATTCTCTACAATTTCTAGTAACTGTAACAGATATCTTTTAATTAGAATAATTTGAAGGAGATTTTTTTTTAAATTTGTTTTTGAGCTACATAGTTTTCTCCACTCCCCTCCTTTCTTTTCCCCTCCCATTCTACCCTCTTCCATGATCCCCATGCTCACAATTTATACATGAGATTTTGTCATTTTTTTATTTCCCATGTAGATTAGATCCATGTATGTCTCTCTTAGGGTACTCTTTGTTTTCTAGGTAGTCTGGGATTATGAATTGTAGACTGGTTTTTCTTTGCTTCATGTCTAAAAGCCACTTATAAATGAGTCCATATTATATTTGTCTTTCTGGGTCTGGGTTACCTCACTCAATATGATGTTTTCTAGATACATCTATTTGCTAGCAAATTTCAAGATGTCATTATTTTTTCTGCTCTATAGTACTCCATTGTGTAAATGTACCACATTTTCCTTATCCATTCTTCGGTTGCATGGTATTTAGGTTGTTTCCATGTTCTGATCATGGCAAAAAAATGCTGCTATGAACATAGTTGAGCACATGTACTTGTGATATGATTGAGCATTTCTTGGGTATATACCCAAAAGCGGTATTGCTGGGTCTGGAGGTAGGTTGTTTCCTAATTTTCTGAGAAATCAGCATACTGATTTCCAAAGTTGCTGTACCATTTTACACTCCCTCTAGGAATGGCAGAGTGTTCCATTTACCCAACATCCTTTCCGGCATAAGTTGTCGTCAATTTCTTTGATCTTGGATGTAAGATGAAAATTCAGAGGTTTTTTGATATGTATTTCTCTGATGGCTAGAAATGTTGAGCATTTCCTTAACTGTTTTCACCCTTTTTATTTTCACTTGTTAAGAGTTCTCTGTTTAGGTCTGTATGCCAGTTTTTTTTCTATTATTTGTTCTTTTGAAGAACAATTTCTTAAGTTCTTTGTTTATTTAGGAGATCAACTCTCTGTTCGATGTCGGGTTGGTTAAGATCTTTTTACATTCTGTAGGCTGCAGTTTTGTTTTGGTGACCATGTGGTTTGCTTTACAGAAGCTTCTCAGTTTCTGGAGGTCCCATTTCTTAATTGCTTCTGTCAGTGTCTGTGCTACTGGGGTACAATTTAGGATGTGGTCGCCTGTCCAGTGAGTTCAAGTGTACTTGCCACTCTCTCTTTTATGAGTTCAATGTGGTTTGTTTTATGTTGAGGTATTTGATTTACTTGGACTTGAGTTTTATGCATTGCAATAGATCTATTTTCATCTCACTACATGCTGAAATACAACTTCCCTTCACAATAAATGTCTTGGAGAGAGTGGGATAATAGAATGTACCCAAACATAATAAAGGCAATATACAGCAAAACAACAGCTGACATCAAACTAAATGGAGATAAACTCAAAGCAATCCCACTGAAATCTGGAACAAGACAAGGCTGTCCACTCTATTTATATCTCTTTAGTATCTATTTATATCTATTTAGTATTTATTTATATCTATTTAATATAGTACTTGAGGTTCTAGATAGAACAATAAGATAGCAAAAGGAGATCAAGGGGATACAAATAGGGACAGAAAAAGTTGTCAAACTCTCACTTGTAGCTGATGATATGATAGCTTACATGAGTGACCCCAAAAATTCTGACAGGGAACTCCTATAACTCATAAACAACTTCAGTAATGTAGCAGGTTATAAAATTGACTAAAAAAACAAAAACCCCCTTTCCAATGATGATAAATGGGTTGAGAAAGAAATCAGAGAAATATCACCCTTCACAAATGCTAGACAGTGGTGTTATATCCAGTCTCCTAAAAGTTAAAGATGAAAAGGTGCACATTAAATTTCAAGGTTCATAAGCAGTATGTATGGATATCAAGCAAAGACATAGCTTTTCATTGAAGAAAATCATGACTAACAATCTGGATAAAATAAGGCACATGTTTGACTTCATGTTTACCAAATACCCATATTATTGCTTCTATATTTTCCCAGTATGCAGCCATTTGAGAGAAAAAATTGTTGTATGTTTATTATGCTATCTAACTGGAGTTTTATAGTTTTATATTTTCAAAATGAATAATGTAACTTTTTCTATGACTGTTTCATTTCATTATTTTCTATAGGCATCATTATTTTCCATGTTTATTTTTGTTATTCCTATTAGAGATTTTTTTTACATATTCTGAGTATATGTGCTGCTATGAATGACATTTGTATATCCCATCTCCAAAGGTATGCATTTTCTTTTCTGTTTTTTCTGAGACAGGGCTTCTCTGTGACTTTGGATCCTGTCCTGGAACTAAGTCTAGTAGACCAGACTGGCCTCGAACTCACAGAGATCTGCCTGCCTCTGCCTCACATGTTCTGGGATTAAGGGCATGCACCACCAGCGCTCAGCAGTTTGAATTTTATTTTAACCATTTCTTCATTATATCTTGAACTGCCAAATATCAAAAATTTGATACTATTTACCTCTTCCCCTCAGCCTCTCTTCTACATAAGAAAATACATGCAATCAGTGATGTTTTCATTAAAGAATCTTTCATTGCTCTTATATAAAAGCTTTGAAGCTTCTTGTAACAAGTTATCCTAAATTTTCTCCAGCTTTACCTACTAAGTATATGAATCTCTGATTTTCCTGTAAGCTCTACCTTACTATGGAATTGATTTAGAAGCTTCTGATTAGAGATCTTCATTTTCCCCTAAATAAATACACTGTAAGGAGTGATATTTTGGGCTTATATGCTTATCAAATTTCTTCTGCACAGAGTATTCACCAGCAACATATTCCTTGCTTTTTCAATAAAACTATACTTTTATTGTTTCTAAACTGATATATACACTGGTCACCAGTACTTTATAAAGATATGATTTCTGATAAGAAATCAACTGCAGTTTAAACATCACTAAGATGAATTAGCCATGATGATTCTGAAAAGTAAATAGATGAGTGACAAAATCCTTCTGAGTCCCCAACCTCAGCCAGCACCTTGGACTTTGGTTTCCTGTATAACCCACTCAGGTTGAGTGCAAATCAGAACATATTTATTTTATTATTTACTTCTTTCCTCTTATGTATGGGAGATGTATGCTCTGGATATTCCCAGTGTCCTTTCTGGAGTAAAAGCATATGAAATCTCTACATACTACTTCACCACTATGTCTCAGCATCCCACAAATCCAAAGATTGATTAGGTTTTCTTCTCTCTGTCTCCTCTGAAGATCCTAGTATAAAACATTAATTCACAGGTGGTTTTGCTAAAGAACTTTCCCTATGTCAAATGTCCAAATTCTTAGACCTAAGATGATTAGTTCTTTTGTTTCTTATATTAAAAATATAGATCTGTAATTCATCTGTACATGACTGTAGCATACTGTGAAAAGTGACTTTGAATTATATGTTTTTGACGAGTGACCTATGCTTATCAAAATTCTTTTGCTTAGACTATCCATTGAAAACATTCAATTTTAAATGAAATAAATTGATATATTTTATTATTCCCAAATTAATATCTACATTTTATTTCCACTGTGTTATAAAGTATACATGATCTCTTTTAAAAACATACTAATATATAGAGAGTACCAAGTTGAATCAACCATGAGAGTCTGAAAAGTAAATACTCTCTATTTTCAATTGAGTGACAAATCACCACAGAGTCCCTAACCTCAACAATTCCCTGTGGCTTTGGTTTCATATTCAATTGTAGGCAATTTGCCTAATTCATTTAGGTTGAGGTCAAATCAGGAAAGTTTGTTTTCAATCTGCAATATAATGTTTGTTATTTGAAATACTTCAAATTTTACAGAAAGTGTTCAAAGATTTAAAATACAGTTTTTATAATCAAAAATTGGAATTTAAATCTACAGTGTTGAATGGGAGTATAATGCACACAGAGCAGAAATCAAAAACACCAGACAATGTAATATACAGTTTCCTTTCATGCTCTTCACAGTCCTCGAGGTAAGAAATTATTTCTTAGTGATTTCTAGGACCTTTATATAATAAAGATGTGAACTGTGATTAATTTTCCAATTTACATACAAGTAGATTTTTTTCTATTCAAATTCATCCTTTCTAGTTCTTACAGAAATTGTAGCATATTGTACAAATTCCACACCACAATGTTTTGATGAACAATATGTAATGGAGGGTCTCCCTTATTAGAACACAAAGAGCAATAACTAAAGTAAAATAATTTATTCTCCTGAATGATAAATGTTTTCACTCCAGTATTGTGTTATATTAAAATAATATTCTGTCTAAAATGGCAAATATTGAATTCTATTCTTTTTATAATAAATTCAGTTTTAATATATTGTTTAACATTATATTCCTCCCAACATTCTTTGCTCCATTATCTCTCAGCTAGAACCCTCCATACACCTACTTTCAAGTATATTGGCTTTTTCCCTTTGATTATTATATGTATGTATGTATGCATGTATATACAAATAAATACAATTAACACCTACAGAGTCTGCTTTTGTTCTATGGGTGTATATATAGTTCAGGATTTATCACTTAAGATTTGTGGGATCCACTAGGTTGGGATAAGATTGTGGGGCGAGGCTACCACATGTGCTGCAGAGGTCAGATGAGACTGGAAGATTGGAGTTAGAAGACTAGAGAGGTAAGGATCTGCATTTGGCCTATAGGGCTGGCCACTCTGAACTGGGTAACCAATCAGGACATTCTTCCCTGGAAGAGTTTTCTCAGTCTCATTCTCAGCAGTTATTAGTCTCCTATTACTCATTTTCTATGTGTGGGTACCCTTAAAAATTTCCCCCTTCCACATTAACATGTTAGATGATATTGCCATTGTTCCAACTATTTCTAGAGAGACTATATGACTGCAGATGTTCTAGTATTATGAATTTTACAATCTTCCTGTTCCCTCTCTTGAAATGTTCTATGTGCCATATATGGAGGAGCTGAGCTATAGATGTATTCAGTTGGATTGGGTTCCCCACAATTCATTGATTTCTGCATTGAATTCATTTGTGGGTTTCTGTGATAGCCTCAATTTGTTGCAAAGAGAGATTTCTTTGCTGAAGAGTGACAACTATACATATCTGCAGCTGGAAAGATGTGATTCAGAATGTATTATGAAGTTATGCTGGTCTATCAAAATGATGCTAATAATGTTTTTTCTATGTATCATGACCTCAGTGGCCCATTGTGGTTGAATTGCCTTTTTGTACCATGGTTTTCCCTCCTGCTCTTTGGACATTTGGTCCAATTAGATAGCTATTCGTTGTCATGAACATGTGGATTCTACTTATTGTTTCTTTATGCATAACTTGTGATAAATCATAGGTGGTAGAGTGGGTACACTGTTTTATTACTTACATCCTTTAGTAGCATGTGATGTGAAATTCCCCTCTGTATGCTGTGAATAACATTGATTAATAAAGAAGCTGCTTTGGACCTATTGTAGCACAGAATAGTAAAAGGCTGGAATTTCAAGGAGATAGAGGAGAGAGTAGGCAGAGTCAAGAAGCCGTGTAGCTGCCACAGGAGATAGACACCAGACACTGGATGGAACCTTATCAGTAGGCCATAACCACATTGCAATACACAGATTAATGGAAATGGGTTAATTTTGTAGATATAAGAACTAGCCAATAAGAAGTTTGAGCTAATAGAGCAAGCAGTGTTGAAATAATACAGTTTCTGTGTGATTATTTTGGGTCAGTTCCTGTTCCTGCATTGAGGCTATCCACCCAGAGGGGTGAGTGTGTGCCCAGCTGGCCAGAAGGTCCCAGAAAGAGAGTGCATTGCACCTACAGCCCCTGGTGCAGGGGTTTCTTTGTTCCACATGACCCTGCCCCCCCATGTTTACCCTTTTGTCTGTGGGGTCCTTGGACATCTAGGAGTCCCTGTCCCTGTGTTGAGGCAATCCATCCAGATGGGTGAGTGTGTGCCATCCTAGGGCAGACAGTCCAGTAATGAAGCACAGGGCCCCTCCAGCTCCTATTCTATAATCTCAAAATTTAAAAAAATAGAGATAATTGATTATAATTTAAAGAAAGTGTCACATATTGAAAATCATATTCAGTGAATAATAAAATTTGGACAAGGAAAAAGTATAGTCTTCTTAGCACTTGGAAAATTTTCCACAAATAAGGTAATTTATAAGTATGACTACAAACAGATTGATATTTTCTAAACAAGAATTATGAAAAGTGAGGTAAATAGAGATTAATCTCTTCTAGCTCTGAACACTGTTCATAGATATTAATGTACCTCAAGTTCTTTAAAACTTGAAGATATTTAATATGAATTCAAAGGATAAATATAATAAACCATGATTCCTCTCTTTGATTTTCAATACAAATAACCAGTGTTTTTAGACTGTGTATAGGCAAGACGATAGCAACTACAGAACCCAGTGTAAGTATGGGATCTGTGTGCTTCGCCTCTGAACAAAAGCATTGTCTATGAGTACATACATGCTGACACTTCAGCCACTCATAGGTACATGGACCTAGAACAATTTTAGTTACTGGGAAAGTTATCAGTTCCTCTAATCAACTGAAATATGCTACAGAATCAGAGTACATTGTAGGTCATCTGAAGTTTACATGGAGAAGAACACTATTAAATGAAGATGTGAGTAATGCTTACAAAATGTCTCCAAATAATTTTCTGCATGAAAATTTGCTTCTAGATAATATTCTGTGTGCTTTTTTTTCATACAATATCTCAGTTTGTTATTGGATAGACCTTCCACTCACTTATAGGTCTCAGTGGCTTCAAACATCTTTGCAAACTTCATGATTCAGGGTATCAAGTACTTATATTATAGGGATGATCTATTCTTATAATAGATATTTCATAGAGAATTTATATTATCAGTGCTATTTTAAAGTCTGCTTCTTATATTTTGTAAAAATTATAACATTTAGATGATTGGATGATAAAATTCACTTTTAAAAAGCAGTTAGGGGAAAATCTGTTTAAGAATTTCAAACTGACTACCTCAATTTTGAACAAAATTGCTAAAATAATAGCATCACTATTCAACTGAATGATACACAGCATAACTTTGGTTTGATTTCAAATGAAGAGAAGGTATGTTCTTCTGGATAAAATAACACTTTTCTAACCTTATATGAATATTAAGAAGCAGTCACATAAGAGAAAATGACCATATCCTTATATCCTCTTATTTTTCTGTGAACTATTTTATCATTCAATCCGTGGCTGTAAGTGGAAATATCATACACACACACATATACATACATGACAGAAAGAGATATATTGAGAGAGAAAAGAAAGGGAGGCATATGTACACAGAAACACGCACACACAGAAAGACAGACTCACACACAATATGAATGTGCAAAATATTCATTCTTACATTTTCCATCCATAATTTTACAAGATGAATACTTTTTGCACATTTCTAATGAGTACAGTCTCTTTTCGCATATGCAACCATTTGCCCACCAGGTCTTATTATGGTATGACACCAAAGATTTACACTTTCAGGAAATTGACAAGTGGCCTTTTCGATCTGATTGAAATGGGAAGGAATACCCAACAGAGTGATCCCACAGATCTTGACAGAAAAAAAATTCGGATTAAAGGGAAAATGTATATACCTAGGATTCACTATCAGGTTTAAAGAGTGGAAATGATTGGTCACTGTGTTATGATGGAATATGTAAAGTGAATGACTACAAGAATACCTTTGCCCGCATGTGACATATGATAGTGAATCAGAGATGACTGCTAGAGTCAGGGTCAATATTAATATTTTGTCAACAGGTGACATCAAACAAAGTAGAAAAAATGAGTGACACTGAATTTTGAAAATGTGTCTTTATTGCAGTTGAAGGTGATCATGTATTTAAACCTGTGATTGCAATAGAATCTTTGCTGGTGAGAATGAGGATAGAGCCAGCCAGACAACAAGCCTGATTTTTGTTCTTGGTAAGAATGGTAGTGGGTTCTCTGAAATAGTAACAAAAGTATGACTAAGTAAATGAGAATTAAGTCAGATTCACCCAACAAATACAGTATCATGCTATTTCCAAACTCCTGTCCACTAAATGACAGTCTGTTTGTTTTGTGGACCAACTTTTACATTATATTGCAATTCAAGTGGCATGGTCAATGAAGAGTAGGGGAAATGTGGTGAGGCAATTGGAAGAGTTTGTGTTCATGTTTCCTCACTGGAAAGAATAGAGTAAATATTATTTTCTCAAAATTCACACCATTTTGTGTGTCATTTGATCAAGTGTGTACTAAATTAAAATGTGAACTCTAGAGTATAGATTCAGAAGACATGTGATGGTTCCATTGACAGGCATCATGACTCTCCAGTATTATGTTTTTGAAAGTTTATAGGACAGAGATGGGTAAATTCTCTAGATAAGTTACTTTTTAAAATTTTTAATGCATTAAGAAACCCTGAAAAGTGATGCCATACCAACATTTAGATTTCGTTAAATGTGTCCATGGAACTTGCAAAAATTTTATTGCCTGTATCGACTCACAGAGTGTAGATGAATTTGAAGCTGTTGGGATTTTTTACTATATATTTTGGTCGAATACTAAGGACACAATGTAAAGTCTCCAGAATTCTACTGAACATGTCTCTGACATTGTCATTCATGCAATGTAGGAAAAGGTCAACCATTGACTCCAGAACTACACAAAAAAGTTGAGACATATGCTGAGGAACATAACATTCTACCAGAAAACATTTAAGATGCTCTGGTTATAGGTAACCTTAATGAATGTTTTTGTCCACAGCATTTATACATACATACATATATCTATAACAATGTATATTCATAAATACATGTATTCATATGTACATACTTGGTCTATCTGTCTATCTCTTTATCTATCTATCTATCTATCTATCATCAATTTATCTACTGATCTACTCAGTAAGATCCTTGAATCAGATTATATCTAGCGATATGCTATCTTTCAGTTGTTATTTCCAGCAACAATCCTTAGGGAGCTGTTCTCATATTCGTAGGAGAATATTTCTATTAATTTTTACCCCATTTATGTTCTTTTACAGATACATGTCCTAAATAATGACCTTCTGTAGGTGAGTAGAAACAGAAGTCATGCCTAATCATCTTGATATTTGAATGGGTCTATGCTTATTACATAAAAATTAGAGATAAGTATGTGACCAAGGGAAAAATGAATTCAAAATATAGACAGGTTATTATTTGTCTTTTAAAACTGAGAAGCTTACTATGACAAAAATGAAGGATAGAATATGTTTATTCATAAAACAGTTTTGAGGATATCTATCTTATTCAGAATTGCTAAATTTTCTATATCAAGGTATGTTCCATCAAAAAAACTGTGTTGTGACATTTGAAAAATCTTACTTTATTTATGACTGTGGCATATGATTTGTCACAGATAAGATACAATCAGGTTGATGTCTTCAGTATATTCCTTGAAACCTCTCATTATAAATTGTCATGTAAGGCTAAAGAATGTCATTATTTCCTGTGAACAGTGCTCCTATAGAATCCAAAGCACAAGATACTGGTGATTTCTAGGAAAGGAACTGTTTATGTAAATCCCATCTCTATACTCTATATTGTTATATTTAATTTTGTATTCATAATTCACAACAGTGAAAACTTTCTTCTGGTCAACCATGTTTAAATTTTTGCTTTCATGCCTGCACAGATGAAAAGAGGATGAGAATTATGTATTATATCTTGTTGAGCATGGAATCAGTATTACATAAAAATCACCATTTCTTTCTAAATGAATTTTCCCCTTGGCTGTGAAGTCAGGATACCACATTCCAAATTCCTGACTTACCTTTTTTCTCTTCTTATGACCTATGAGCTGTTCTTTTTTTGAATGATTAACTAAAATGTTTCAAGAAACAATAAGGACTTTATGAAAAGGATCTCATTTAAAAATCACATAAACATTCACTGAGCTAATTAAAATCAGCACTCCATTGTAACAAATAGTATCTATGTTACTGAAAATTATCACAATAATTGGAAACTTTACAATTACTGGAGAGCCATGGGCAAGAACTCTGCAGAAGTGAATTGTATGATGTGCTCTTATTTACCTTCAGCTGAAAATTAGTTATTTGTAGATAAATGGTCATACAACTTTGAAAGATTTCACGTAACAAACTCTTTGGATCTGCCTCAATATTACACATTATTTATAACAAAGGATGAAATATGTTTTCAATAGTTCATATGAGGAGATTATCTCTTGTTTTTTTTGAGATTATCTCTTGTTAATTGACTTCAGTAAGCAAATGAATCAGGATATTCTTAAGTAGTGTACATATGAGTCATTCTCACATGAAGAATAAATTCATGATAATGATACTCTATACATACCAATCCCTATAAATATGCAATTATTTATTACAACTATCTGTTTGTTATACAATGATTCTTTATAATACACTTAACTATCAAAATAGAAAAGGCAATGCAATCTTCTTTGAGGGCTTGGAAAAAGGAAAAAGGAAAAAGAAAAGCTATTAGACAGTGTTGCTATATCCAGTCTCTCGTCTAAGGCTATAACAAAATCAAAGTACATTCAATATACATAGGAAACCGATATGAATAAGATACAAGGAAATATTTTCTTGTTAAAAAACCTGTTATTTAACCTTTCTTTGTGTGTATTGTAAAACAAAATGTTTTCAGAACAAATACTTGACTATTGCTTGAAAAGCATTCTGTATATTTAAAACACATTTACATCACTTCACCCCATTCTCAAAATAATTACTACTATATTTGTGTCCCTACATCTTCCTCCAATTTCTCCAACTAATTCATAAATATATGTATTTATTTGAAAGTATACGTGAATGTGTGTTTGTTTATGTGTGTGTGTGTGTGCATGTGCTTGTATTTAGAGAGAGGAGATTGACAGAGAAATTTATAGCCCATCTGAGTCCATTTAGTGTTTCTAATATGTATTCATGTTTATTCTGGCACCTTGGTCTTCAATTTCTTATTACTTAGAACTGATCTCATTTGGAGATAAAAGGAATATGGCTACTACTCTTACTATCAGAAGTTGCTTTCTAAGCTGTCAAGCCTTCAAATGGCAAAGAAGATCTAAAGCTCACCATTCACATTGTGATAAACAACATACGTAAAGTTTGCCCAATCTGAAAGGTAACTAAGTGGTGATTAGTTGAATTTACATCCTGAGCTACAGAAGATAAATCATGATTGGTTCCAGAAACATGTTCAACTACCATTGTTATTTTCATCATCCAGTGTAATTTCTATGTGCATTCTGAATGGTAATTTCTTAATCAAGACTTTAAAGATGATTTAAATATCGATCTTAGTTTGTAGTACTCTCATGTTGACCAAGATAATCTTCCTTCATCAGTTTGTAGAGTGTATTATGATTACTGCAGATATAGTCTTATAATAGCCAGAACCCTCTCAAGGCTGTCAGTTTTGCAAGTTAAGAATTCCAGGGATTCTTATTTCTCTGGGTTCTCAGCAAAATAAACATCAAGAAAACAAATGACTTCTTTCCAAACCTGGATTATAGATCAAAAAAGCGTGTTCTCAGAAAGTGAAACACAAAGGTCTGAGAGACACTTAAAAGTGTTCAATATTCTTAGGCATTAGGGAAATAAAATTAAAACTATTTAGATATTTTGTCTTACTGCTGTCAGCATGGCCTAGCTCAATAAAAGAAATGATGCATGGAAAGGGCTGCACTTGGTCCAGGTATGTGGAAGTGAAAACTGATTCAGCTGCTGTCAAAATCAATGACGAGTATCCTAAAGATGACATCAGTCTTACCACAAGTCCTTCAAAGAAGAATTACAACAAAACTTTCTTGACATTTTTTTCAGGAATCCACACAGATGACTCCAGCTAAGAATCTAAGCAATAGTGGAGAGGGTACCTTGCTGTGAGACAATGGTCTTCTACTCTGTAAAGATTTATCAGTTATATTGCTTTCATAAAATGCTGATTGGCAAATAGCCAGGCAGGAAGCATAGGAGGGGCAGCCAAGTAGGAAGTAGAGGTGGGGAAATGGGAACAGGAGAATTCTGGGAAGAGGAAGACTCAGTCTGCAGCTGGCACCCAGATTCAGAGGAAGCAAGATGAGAATGCCTCTTAATAACAAGTACCAAGCCACGTGGTTAACACAGACAAGAATAACAAGATAATATAAGTTATAAGAGTTAGTAAGAAACCTGAGCTAATAGGCCAACCAGATTATGATTAATATACACATTAATGTGTTTCTTTGGGACTGAATGGCTCTGGGACATAGCTAGATAGAAACATCTCTCAACAGTATCTCAAATGACCTTCCTCTCTAATGCGATTGATAACTATCTAAAGTTTCATCATAGAGCCTTCATCAGCACCCGAAGTAGATGCAGAAATCCACAGCTAAGCACTGGACCGAACTCCTGAAGTCCAGCCATAGAGGTAAGAGTACTGTTATGAGCAAATCGGCCAAGACCATGATGTGGAAACCCACAGATATAACTGACCTGAGCAAGTAGGAGCTCACTGACAGCTTACTTACAGCTGAGGAAATTGCATAAGACCAAACAAGTTCCTCTGAATGTCGTTGACACACAGTTGCATGGCTGAGGCAGTTTTTGAGGTCACTAGCATATATAACTATATACATAGCTTCAATTGAGTAACTTCCATCAGATCCTTTTCCTCAAAGCTTTGGCTTGTGAACCTAGTGTGTGCCAAATTTATGTTGTGCAAAGGAAAATACAGGGACAAGAAGAAACAGAAGAAAGTATAGAGAAGTACATTGACTTCTCTATGGAATGTGTAAACTTAAGAATCATATATGACAAATAAAGGATAAATAGCTTTTGTGTATAAAATTGTATTTGCCATTAAAGACATTGCATGAGTTGTCTCCTTCGAGGAAAACCTTAGTATATGGTCTGTCATCAGAGGAGAGAAGGCTCAAATAATGCAATAAGTCTTTAGATATGGAACTTATGTGGAAATATCTTGTGTGTTTTTATTGTGCTACCATGGAATTCATAGTTACTGCTCTTGGTTGAATCCTAAATAAAAGATCAAAATAAGCTTTTAAGGCTCACCACTCATAAGATTAATATAAAATAAAATTAAAGGGAATGTTAAAGAAATGAAAAAGTGGATTTCAGACTGTTCAAAAATAAACACATAAAGAAATATATTTATAACGGACTTTAAATTGTAAAATCTTTTTATTCCTTTAATTTAAGACATTATATTATAGCCATACCAATTGCTTCTTACACTTACTTCTTCTGAAACTTCCCATATTCCCCTTCATTTTCTGTCATTATTGTATATTCTTTTAAAATTAATTGTTGTCATGTTCAAAATATGAAAATTTGAATAACAAACATGATTGTGTGTGAGAATAGATAGAAACAAGAGAAATGGAGTGAATTTGTTTACTATTCCATTAAGTTTTTCAGAAAATTAAATCCTTAATTAACTTTGTGCATATATGTATACAGAAGCAAAGGCACAGGTAGATTCCTGGCATATTAACGTCAGAAAAAATAGTAAGATGAAAGAAGGAAATATTTAAATATTGTCCTGAATTGACCTCAACCTGAACAGATGAGGCAAATTACCTAGGACTGAACATGACAACAAATCCACAGGTAATTGTTGATATTGAGGACTCTTAGGTAATTTTTCACTCAACGGAAAATAAAGAATATTTACTTTTCAGATTCTCATGATTAATACAACATTGCACTCTAAACTTCAGCTTGTATTTAAAAAAGAATTTGTATCTGTTTTTATAACACATCGAGACATATATATATATATATATGAAATTAAAAATGCACTTTGTAATGGAAAATGTGAAGTAGACATTTATCAATGGATATCTAGAAGGATCCTGATTAGCACAAGTTAAATGTTATTAATCATAAATACATTTTGGAGCAGAAAATTAACTGCATTCAAAATTTTCAAAATAGTTTCTCCAATACACTAGAACTATGTCCCATTAAAATATAAATCTTTGTTATTAAAATGGGAATCTGAAGAAACATTAGAAGACCTGATAATGTTAAAGTATAAAAACTTGGGAATTTAATGTAAGGAATAATTTAGAGAGAACATCAATGAGCGAGTGATTTATTCTAGGATTTCCAAACAGGTGGAAAGGAGGGGTAGTTTTATTAACATTTATATTACAGAGACTATAACACACAGTGATAAAGTACAAAATAGAGAATAAATATACTTTACTGCAGCAAGGGCAGTAGGAATAACCAGGGCATGATATTTTTTTTAATTAATTAATTAATTATTAAAGATTTCTGCCTCCTCCCCACCACCACCTCACATTTTCCTCCCCTCCCCCAATCAAGTCCCCCTCCCTCATCAGCCCAAAGAGCAATCAGGGTTCCCTGCCCTCTAGGAGGTCCAAGGACTACCCACCTCCTTCCAGGTCTAGTTAGGTGAGCATCCAAACTGCCTAGGCTCCCACAAAGCCAGTATATGCAGTAGGATCAAAACCCAGTGCCATTGTTCTTGAGTTCTCAGTAGTCCTCATCGTCCACTATGTTCAGCTCGTCCAGTTTTATCCCATGCTTTTTCAGACCCATGCCAGCTGGTCTTGGTTAGTTCCCGATAGAACATCCCCATTGTCTCAGTGTGTGGGTGCACCCCTCACAGTCCTGAGTTCCTTGCTCGTGCTCTCTCTCCTTCTGCTCCTGATTTGGACCTTGGGATTTCAGACCGGTGCTCCAGTGTGGTCTCTTTCTCTGTTTCCTTTCATCGCCTGATGAAGATTAATATCCAGGAGGATGACTATATGTTTTTCTTTGGGTTCACCTTATTTAGCTTCTCTAGGATCACAAATTGTAGGCTCAATGTCCTTTATTTATGTCTAGAAACCAATTATGAGTACATCCCATGTTTCTCTTTTTGGTTCTGGCTTAACTCACTCAGGATAGTGTTTTCAATTTCCGTCCATTTGCATGCAAAGTTC
This sequence comes from Microtus oregoni, assembly GCF_018167655.1. Taxonomy (NCBI): domain Eukaryota; kingdom Metazoa; phylum Chordata; class Mammalia; order Rodentia; family Cricetidae; genus Microtus; species Microtus oregoni. Next base: position 1,252,018 of record NW_024544787.1, on the reverse strand, counting down.
AAGAAGTCATTGTTTTTTTACTGCTGAGTAGTACTCTAATATGTATATATTCCATACTTTCTTCATCCATTCTTCCATTGAATAGCATCTAGGTTTTTTCCAGGTTCTGGCTATTACAAACAATGCTACTATGAATGTAGTTGAGCATATACTTTTGTTGTATGACAGGGCATCTCTTGGGTATATTCCCAAGAGTGGTATTGCTGGGTCCAGCGATAGGTTGATCCCAAATTTCCTGAGAAACCACGACACTGCTTTCCAAAGTGTTTTCACAAGTTTGCATTCCCACCACCAATGGATGAGTGTACCCCTTACTCTACAACCTCTACAGCAAGGGCTATCATTGGTGTTTCTGATTTTAACCATTCTGACAGGTGTCAGATGGTATCTCAAAGTTGTCTTGATTTGCATCTCCATGATCACTTAGGAAGTTGAGCATGACCTTAAGTGTCTTTTGGCCATTTGAATTTCTTCTGTTGAGAATTCTCTGTTCAGCTCAGTGCCAGGGCATGTTCTTGCCACACAGAAGAGGAAATGATGTGGGATTCCCTTCTGTATGCTGTGAATATCATTGGTTAATAAAGGAACTGATTTGCGCCTATAGCAGAGATATAGGGGAAAAGAGTAATGTGGAAAAAACTAAGCTGAATGCTGAGAGAAATGAGGCAGAGTCAGAGAGATGCCTCACTGGAACACTGGAACTTTCGTCGGTAAGCCACAGCCATGTGGTGATACACAGATTAATAGAAATGGGCTGAATTAATATGTAAGGGCTAGCCAATAAGAAGCTAGAACTCATGGGCCAAACAGTGTTTTAAATAATATAGTTTCTGTGTGATTATTTTCTGGCTGGGTGACAGGGAAACGAACAAGCGGCCCCCTTTCTACAAAGAAAGATGATGAAAGGAGAAAAGGATGAAATAAATCACTTCCACTTGCTGTCCACCTGGATGATGATAATAAAATTTGATGATACAGGAATCCTAAGCTAAAGGTTGAGGTTGGGTACTCTATGTGTTACCCAACTGAAATTTAAAGAATATTGATTTTCTGAGTCATCATGGGAGATTCATTTTGGGGATGCTTAAAACATTGTTTGTACTAAACAAATAGCACAGATTTTTTATAGATTAACAGGGACCAAAGATGGTTATTAATTTTGGAATTTTAAAAAACAAACATTTTCATGACAAATATCAAGGGGCATATTGCTGGTGGATATTCTTTGCAGAAGGATTTTCATAAATATTTAAATAGCAAAATCACTTCTTACAAAGTATTTATTGTTCAGTAAAATCTGAATATGTTTAATCACTAACTCCTGAGTCATTTTCCACAGTATATGATGGAGGAAGGTCATTGGTTAAAAAATAAAGAAACTGCCTTGGCCCATTTTATTGATTAGAACATAGGTGGGTGGAGTAAACAGAACAGAATGCTGGGAGGAAGAGGAAGTGAGCTCAGAGACGCCATGCTCCCCTCTCCCGGGCAGAAGTGATAGCTCTGCTCTCTGAGGCACACGTGATGAAGCTCCGACCCAGGATGGATGTAGGCTGAATCTTTCCCAGTAAGACCGGTGCTACACAGTTTATTAGAGATGGGTTGATCGGGATATCAGAATTAGCCAGTAGGGGCTAGAGCTAATGGGCCAAGCAGTGTTTAAAAGAATACAATTTGTGTGTTGTTATTTCGGGGCATAAGCTAGTGAGGCGACCAGGGTGCTGGGGAAGGAGCCTCGCTGCTCCTATTACATCAAGTATATAGAGTCAGATCCAGGAAAGTGCAAGATTCATGTATTTGAGAGTCAAAGCTGAAAAAGATTTAGGAATACTTATCACTTGAAGCTTTAAAATGTTGGATATAAGATAGAGGAAAAATTCATTATCCGATGAAGCAGTGAGAGAAAGAGAGACATATAAACACAAAGACACACAGAGAGAGACAAAAAGAGGGAGAGCGAGACAAAGAGGCAGAGGGTTAGAGCTGAACTTTATCAAAATTTAGGTATTTGGGACTCTAAGATACAATGAAGAAATAGTTGACAGATAGTACATATATTGAGAAGACATTTAAATACTTTCTTTATAATAACACATGTATAAATATATTATAACAGCACATGTATTTAAAATGTATAGCAAAATTTCTAATACCATTGATAAATACAGATAATAGAAATGGGTAACAATTTGAACAGAGTGCTATAGAAAATAATAAAATAATCATTTAACAAGTCACTTTATTTTTTCTGATTACAGAAAATAAAACTTCCAATGGAAACCATAACAAATGTATTACAATGTATCTGTGCCCAGTGCCTGAGTATTGGCAAAATGGTGGAGTCAATTATGTCAAATAGGTGCCTGCCTCTTTTCATATTGATCCTGAGCATCAAGCCAAGAAATACAGCAGCTGAGTTTTTGCAAAACAATAGTCAGTGAACCATCCTCTTGATTGGAAACAGTCAGAAAACAAAGGAGCAGAACATCAGTCTGTAATTGGATTATAAAGGGGATTCTCCATTCATTCTTACAGGCTGGTAACAGAAAACAAATGCACATGAAGAAAGAATGAGAACTATTATTCATTCCACTGTTATTTTATTTTATTTTTGAGACAGGGTATCTCTGTGTAGCTTTGTAACCTATACTGAAACTCACTGTTTAGACCAGACTTGCTTTGAACTCACAAAGATTCACTATCCTCTGTCCCTTGAGTGCTGTGATTAAAAACATGTGCCACCACAGCCTGGCTCTATTGCTATTTTTATATTTTTAGAATTTGAAGAACATGTACATTCCATGGGGCAGGTTGGAAGAATTTTATCGAAGAGCCTATGTGACTCAGGCCCCAAGGTGTGTGAACCTGGATCTATACAATGTGTTAGTATATCCTATTTCATTCCATACTTTACAATTATTTCTTTTTCATTATTAAACAAGTTTGTTTATTATGAATATCGCCAGTAACATACTTTATTTATTTATTTTTTCTTGGAAAAAAAATTTCCTCCTCCTCCCATCCTCCCATTTCTCTCCCCTTCCTCCCACTCCACTCCCCCTCCCCCCACTCCTTTCCCCCTCCCTCTCCAGACAGAAGAGCAGTCAGGTGGAAAGTCCAAGGTCCTCCCCCCTCCATCTAGGTCTAGGAAGGTGAGTATCCAAACTGGCTAGGCTCCCACAAAACCATAACATGAAGTAGGATCAAACCCCAGTGCCATTGTCTTTGGCTTCTCATCAGTCCTAATTGTTCAGCAAGTCCGGTTTTATCCCACACTTTTTCAGTTCCAGTCCAGCTGACCTTGGTGAGCTCCCAATAGATCAGCCCCACCGTCTCATTGGGTGGGTGCACTCCTCACGGTCCTGACTTCCTTGCTCATGTTCTCCCTCCATCTGCTCCTAATTGGGACCTTGGGAGCTTATTCCGGTGCTCCAATATGGGTCTCTGTCTCTATCTCCATCCATCACCTGATGAAGGTTCTATGGTGATATGCAAGATATTCATCAGTGTGGTTATAGGATAGGGCCATTTCAGGTTCCTTATCCTCAGCTGTCCAAAGCACTAACTGGGGACATCCCCCTGGGCACCTTGGAACCCCTCTAAGTTCAGGTCTCTTGCCCACCCTAAGCTGGATCCCGTAAATAAGATATATGCTTCCCTGCTCCCATATCCATCTTTCCTTTATCCCAACCATCCCAATTCCCCAAGTTCCCCCCATTCTCCCCTTCTCACATTTCTCTCCCCATCTCCCCTTACCCCTATCCCATCCCAACCCCAAGATCCCAATTTTTGCTCGGCAATCTTGTCTACTTCCCATATCCTGGAAGATAACTATATGTTTTTCTTTGGGTTCACCTTCTTATTTAGCTTCTTTAGGATCACAAATCATAGACTCAATGTCATTTATTTATGGCTAGAAACCAATTATGAGTGAGTACACCCCATGTTCATCTTTTTGGGTCTGGGACACAATGCAATCCCCATCAAGGTCCCATCAAAATTCTTCACAGATCTTGAGAGGATAATAATGAACTTTATATGGAAAAATAAAAAAAACCCACAATAGCCAAAACAATCTTACACAATAAAGGAACTTCTGGAGGCATAACATCCCTTACTTCAAACTCTATTACAGAGCTACAGTAATGAAAACAGTGTGGTATTGGCATAATAACAGAGAAGTCGACCAATGGAATCATATAGGAGACCCGGATTTTAACCCACAAACCTATGAACACCTCATTTTGGATAAAGGAGGTAAAACTATACAATGGAAGAAAGAAAGCATCTTCAACAAATGGTGGTGGCACAACTGGATGTCAACCTGTAGGTGAATGAAAATAGACCCATATCTATCACCAAGCACAAAACTCAAGTCCAAATGGATCAAAGACTTCAATATCAGTCTGAACACACTGAACCTAATACAAGAGAAAGTGGGAAGTACCCTACAACATATGGGCACAGTAGATCGCTTCCTATGTATAACCCCAGCAGCACAGACATTAAGGGCAACATTGAATAAATGGGACCTATTGAAACTGAGAAGCTTCTGTAAAGCAAAGGACCCTATCACTAAGACAAAAAGGCAACCCACTGACTGGGAGAAGATCGTCACCAACCCCACAACAGACAAAGGAAGGTCTGATCTCCAAAATATATAAAGAACTCAAGAAACTAGACTTTAAAATGCTAATTAACCCAATTAAAAAATGGGGCACTGAACTGAACAGAGAATTCTCAACAGAAGAATTTCAAATGGCCAAAAGACACTTGAGGTCATGCTCAACCTCCTTAGCGATCAGGGAAATGCAAATCAAAACAACTTTGAGATACCATCTTACACCTGTCAGAATGGCTAAAATGAAAAACACCAATGATAGCCTTTGCTGGAGAGGTTGTGGAGTAAGGGGCACACTCATCCATTGCTGGTGGGAATGCAAACTTGTGCAACCACATTGGAAAGCAGTGTGGCAGTTTCTCAGAAAATTCGGGATCAACCTGCCTCAGGACCCAGCAATACCACTCTTGGGAATATATCCAAGAGATGCCCTATCATATTACAAAAGCATTTGTTCAACTATATTCTTAGCAGCATTTTTTGTAATAGCCAGCACCTGGAAACAACCTAGATGCCCTTCAATGGAAAAATGGATGAAGAAAGTATGGAATATATACACATTATAGTACTACTCAGCAGTAAAAAACAATGACTTCTCGAATTTTGCATGCAAATGGATGGAAATAGAAAACACTATCCTGAGTGAGGTGTCCCAGATCCAGTAACATACTTTAAAATTGCTTGTTGAAGTTTTAAGCAAACCCCCAGTAAATGCTTTCTTTTCTTTTTTTTTTACCTTGTTCTACAAAGAATTTATTTATTTTTATTTTCTTTTATTGAGAAAAGGAGAAAAAAAAACAAGTTTCCACCTCCTCCCAGCCTCCCATTTCCCTCCCCCTCCTCCCACCCTTCTTCCCTCCCCCCACTCCTTTCCCCCTCCCTCTCCAATCCAAAGAGCCATCAGGGTTTTCTGCCCTGTGGTAAGTCCTAGGTCCTCCCCACTCCGTCCACATCTAGGAAGGTGAACATCCAAACTGACTATGCTCCCACAAAGCCAGCACGTTAAGCAGAATCAAAACCCCATGCCATTGTCCTTTGCTTCTCATCAGCCCTCATTGTTCGCCATGTTCAGAGAGTCTAGTTTTATCACATGCTTTTTCAGTCACATTCCAGCTGGCCTTGGTGAGCTCCCAATAGATCAGCTCCACTGTCTCAGTGGGTGGGTGCACCCCTCGTGGTCCCGACTTCTTTGCTCATGTTCTCCCTCCTTCTGCTCCTCATTGGGACCTTGGGAGCTCAGTCCAGTGCTCCAGTGTGGGTCTCTGTCTCTATCTCCATCCATCACCAGATGAAGGTTCTATGATGATATGCAAGATATTCGTCCTTATTGCTCTAGGATAGGGTCATTTCAGTTTCCCTATCCTCAGCTGCCCAAGGAACTAACTGGGGACCTTGGCTTGGGCACCTCGGAGCCCCACTAGGGTCAGGTCTCTTGCCAACCCTAAAGTGGCTCCCTTAACTAAGAATTGTGGTTCCGTGCTCCCCTGTCCAACCTTCCTTTATACCAATCCTCCTGTTTCCCCAAGGCTCCCCCTCCTTCCCTTTTAACTTTTTTCTCCCCATCTCCCCTTACCCCCATCCCGCCCCACCCCCAAGGTTTAGTCCGTGAGCATCATGGTGGGAAGCAGACAGGCATGGCACTGGGCCAATAGCAATGCCACCCACATTAAACCCAGCAAAGGAAGAGAGACTGAACCAGAATGAACTTTTAATATCTCAAAGCCCACCCCAGTGATACACCTCCTCCAACAAAGCCACACCCCCTCATCCTTCCCAAATAGTCCACCAACCAGGACTAAACATCCAAATATATGAGCCTATGGGGACCATTCTCCCATAAACCACCCCAGTTAGGTTCTGGAATATTTCTGATGAGAGGACTTTACCCATCCCCCTCTCTTTTCTGAGACCCAGACTATGGAGAATGTGGATGCTCACCAAACTTACTAGGGCTCAATGGCTACCAGTCACAACTTGAAGCCTATGGGTTTTGGTGGGCCAAGTAAACTCTATTTGGGTCTTTCCTCTCATTTGCCTTCCCCTGCCTGCCTGTCTGCATCTCTCTCTCTATCTCTCTCTCTCTCTCTCTCTCTCTCTCTGTCTCTATCTCTTTCTCTCTGTCTTTTGACTTCCAGTGCAAAGGCTCTATGTCACAGGCTCTCTCCCCTCCACTTTTGCTGGAGAATATCCCACAAGCAGAGAATACCCTTCTCCGCAGGTCAGGCTCTCTTCACCTGCAGACTCTCCAACCCCAGGTGACGCCTAGGGAGCGACTGGAGTATGCCTCCCCTGCCTTCTGAGGTGGGTTCCAGATTGTCTGTGGCCTTTGGCATGCTTGAAACTAAGCTTCAGAAATTGGTCATCAAAAAAACAAATAAACCCAATTAAAAAAAGAAAAGGAGTACAGACCTAAACAGAGAACGTTCAACAGAGGAAGCTAAAATGGCTGAAAGACACTTAAGGAAATGTTCAGCATCCTTAGCCATGAGAGAAATGCAAATCAAAACAACTCTGAGATTCCATTTTACACCTGGAAGAATGACCAAGATCAAAAACGCGATGACAACTTATGCTGGAGAGGTTGTGGGGTAAAGAGAACACTTCTGTATTGTTGGTGGGAATGCAATATGGTACAACCTCTTTGGATGTCAGTGTGGTGATTTCTCAGAAAATTAGGAAACAACCTTCTTCAAGACCCATGTATATATCCAAAGGATGCTTAATCGTGCCACAAGGACATGTGCTCAACTATGTTCATAGCAGCTTTGTTTGCCATAGCCAGAATCTGGAAACAACCTAAATGCCCCTTGACCAAAGAATGGATAAGGAAAATGTAGTACATTTACATAATGGGGTATTACACAGCAGAAAAAGTAAGGATACCTTGAATTTTGATAATCTTGAAATTTGTAGGCAAATGGATGGATCTAGAAAACATCGTATTGAATGAGGTAACCCAGACCCAGAAAGACAATTATCATATGTACTCACTCATAAGTTATTTTTAAACACAAAGCAAAGAAAACCAGCCTACAAATCACAATCACAGAGAATTTAGACAACAATGTGGACACTAAGAGTTCTAATCTACATGGGAAGTAGTAAAAGACAAGATCTCCTGAGTAAATTGGGAGCATGGGGACCATGGGAGAGGGTAGAAGGGGAGGGGAGAGGCAGGGAGGGAAGCATAGAAATATGTACAGCTCAATAAAATCAATTTTACAAAAAGCCTAAAAAAATTGCTTGTTGATGATTTCCCACATATATAAAATATTCTGATAATTCTTCTCTTTGATGACATCTCTATCTTGTCAAGTCCCCCCCCAACCAACAAGTCCCTTATACACTATCACTAATTTTAACTTATTTGTGCCCCTATGCATTTAATCATGGCTCTATGTGTTCCCTTAGTTTTTGAATATAAGCTTGGCACTTAAAGGCCTCAAAAGGAGAAACAATAGGGGTGGACAATGTCCTACCACAAAATATCCCTGGCCCATAGTTCAGAAATGAAATGTGTAATCCCATGAGACATGTCCTGTTTCTTAACCTCCAGCACACACAAAATGGCTTCTTTATGTCCACTGTAAGCAAATATGTTAGCTATGACTAAATAAATATCCAGAATACACTACAAGTTTAAAATACAAAGTATTAGAAAATTGACAGTTCAGTCAAAATTAAGATGGGGCAAGGAAGAGAAACAGAGCGAGACTGAGACAGAGAGAGAGACCGAGATAGGGAGGGAGGGAGGGAGGAAGGAAGGGAGGGAAAGGGAGGGAGAGAGAGATTGAGATTGAACAAGGCCAGAGACATCTTTAGTTGGCATTGCAAAATTGCATAGCATCTCTGGAAACAATGTGGAGAATGCACAGTTTTCTGAAAGTAAATATGAACCATGTGACTCAGTTATACAGCTCTTTGGAATATGCCTAAATGACTTGATAGTCTACTTTACAGGTTTTTCTCATGCATGTTCACACATTATTTCACAACAGCTAGAAAATGGAAACAACCTAAATGTTCTACATCAGTGTAATGAATAATAAAATAGTGATAGAGGTACAGCATGTTATAATTATTCATTTGTAAAGAAAATTGAAATCATGACATTTGTAGGGAAATTGCAGGCACTATAAAACTTCCTATTGAGTGAGATAACCAAGATTTAAAATGACAATTGTGGCATGTTAAATCTTTTCTGTTATTCCCAGGTTCAAATCTTCAGACAAAATTTCAGGACTCACTTGCTACCTTGGACTGTAACAACTTGCAGTGAAATAATGAAGACACAAAATTGAAAGTGATAAATGGGGTATATTTTAGAGAATTTAGAGAGAGGGAAGAAAATAAAGTGGGGAGTGATGTAATTATGCTATAATCTCAAATTAAAAGTAATAGAGATATAATAAAATATAATTTGAAGAAACTGTCATGAATGGCTGACTAAATCTTTATAATGGAGTAGTTAGTAATCATGAGTTGTCAACCAACAACGCCAAAATGCTAAATGTAGGTTATTCATGTGTCAAAGAAGGAAGCCCCAGAGGATAACTACTGAGTCCTGATATTCTTGGTTGTTCCTAGAAATGGATGACGAGATCCTATGTCTAAGCACAACACAGATCTTGGTTTTGACGCGTAAAGAAGTCAGCTGGGCAGGGAGGGTCCTTGTTTTAGGACCATGTAAGCATATTTTGAGCAGAGTTTATTTACACATTTTTCTGTTTTTCTGAACATCATTTTTTATACACTGTTTCAGTTGATTTGGTTTCTTTTGATTAATGATATCTGCATTTATTCCAAGTGGACATCTAGAAACATTTTTTTCTATTAGTTAATCAGTGAAACATTGGTGCTATCTCTTGAAGCTCTGTGTTATAACTGTTAAATTCCGTGTACTAGAAGAATAAAGTAGTCAATATATGGGAAAACTTAAAGGTAGCACAGGACATATTAATAACCTTATAGGATATCCTTCTTTAGTTTTAACATTTTATCTTCTAATACTGTGGTTGCTTTGGCTCATATAACCCATGGCACAGTTTTAAATTCCTTTAACAACACAGTATTATGCTTATATTCAGAATGTGTTTTAAAGCACATGTCATGATTTTAAATGAGTCCTATATGACATATGCATATGCATTGTGACCTTTACACACCAGTATAGTTCTGGAGGAAAAATGATTACTTAAATGCTCTCACAAGGATAGTTCTTTCACTCAATTAACCATACCAATAGAACCTGACATTTAGCCTAATCAAATTAGTTTAGGGATATGAGATCATACACCATTCAGCAGAGACAACGAGGAAATACTGGACAGATGTAGGTTTCTGTGGTGCAAAATTATTGCTTGATTCCATGAAACTCCCTCTAACTAGCCATGTAAAAGCTTTGTCAGTTCAGTTCTTTCACAACCAATATTTTGAGCTACTGCAGAAGACAAAAGTCAGGCATTGCCATGGTAAATTTTCTGCTGTTGGCTTTGTCATTTGGCCTAGCTTATGATCATGCTGAGGTAAATTCATTTGGTATGTGCATAGGTTTGATGTTCTTCAATAGTGAATTTCTGGGGATGTGATGCATTGTCCAGTTAGTCCATATTCATGAAATAACCTTTCTGAATTTTACTCAGTTACACTTTTTCAATCAGATTCTCTATGATGAAAGAAATGAATAATATAACAATGGGTTGAATATGCAGAAGTTAAGAGGCCAAAACAGCAGCTCAAAGTTCAGGTTTAATGTGTTATGTTAATCGAGTCATGATATTACCCTGTGTTATGCTACATCCCTAGAAACATATACTTGAAGAAATAAACAGAATATTATTGATTTATATTTCTAGTTAGCTTATGTATTTCCAAGGATTGGGATCAATGAATGATCTTTGTTTTAATTTTTATCAGCTTGAAGAAATGTGGAATACCACTGCCATCGCTGTTGACAATGTGGACAAGATAGAGGAAGGAGGACCTCTGAGATTCTATGTTTGTGAATTTACTTGTAGTGAGGAATGTAATGAATCAGAAGTCACATTTACATAAAGTTAGCAAATAGGCAGCCATGTAAACTAAGCCGAATATTTCAATTTTTCAGATTTTATGTTGTTAAACTTACAGGGGAATGTTCTGTTTCTAGTCATGAAATTGAAGACCTCATCTTCAGCAATGTGATTATGTTATTCCTTGATGGTTTAGCTCTAGATACCACAGAGAAGCTAGATATTGTCTCCAATTCCATGAATGTTTCCTTAGAAATCCTTTTGGTTGGAGGCTGTTCGTTGAATTTTGTACTTAATTATTAGATACAGGAGACTCTAAACATCTCATTTCTACTAATTTGAAACGTATGCGAGCATTTGGTTTAAAGTCACACATGTGTTAAATTCTTTTACATTCAGTCAATGACATCATAAAAAGTCTTCCAAAAATAGGTCAGACAAATTTAATTTGCAAATCCTTTTCTTTGATGCTCTAGTTTCAAAGACACTCTCTGACATTTGGATGACTATGTTCATTGTAAGAGTACATAACGTCATACGAACTAAAAAAGGCAACAATCATTTCTATCTTCTAGCTACAATTGTGTTTTAGATTACAAATTAAATCACATAAAACACATGCATATAATTTTAAATATATATTATCATTGGACTAGAACAAGAGAATTAGCATATTGAAATAGTGAAATTTGGATAAGAAAGCCATCAGTCTTCATGGCACCTGGAAAAGTTGCCACAAATAAAGAAATTCATGATTATGATTACAAAGAGGATAATATTTTCTAAACATATTAGGAGAATTGAGGTAAGCTAAGGTTCTTCTGTTCCAGCTCTGTACACTGCTCATCGATACTATTAATTCACCAAGTTCATTATGATACTTGAATATCTTCAATATGAACTAAAAGATATAAAGTATAAACCGTGGTTCTTCGGTTTGATTTTTAGTGATCAATGTTTGATTTTTAGTGGTCAATGTTCAAAGACCAAAATCATTGGGTGTATGCAAGAAGATGACAAGTACAGAATCCAGTGGAAGTATGGGATCTGGGAGCTTCTTCTATGAGCAAAAATTTGTGGTTGTGGACACATACATGGACACTACAGCCAATCATAGTACATGAACCTAGAACAATTTTGGTTACATGGAATGTTATCAATCCTTCCAACCAGCTGAGATATACTACAAAGTTAGGGTACATTGTGGGTCATCTGAAGTTTACATGGAGAAGAGCACTATTACATGAAGATGTGAGCAATGCTAACAAAATATCTCCAAGTAGTTTCCTGCATGAAAATTTATTTCTATATAATCCAATGTCTTTTATTTCATACAGTATCTTGGTTTGTTATTGGACAGGCCTGCCACTCACTGATGGGTCTGTGGCCTCAAAAATCTTTTCAAACTGGATGCCTCAGACTATCTAGTACTTATATCAGAGACATTATCTATCATACCGTATTCATGGAAAAATTTAAATTAATGCTGCTATTTTAAAGTTTCATTTTCTCTTATTTTGTAGAGATCATGACATTTAGATCATTGGATGAGATATTTCAATTTTGAAAAGCAGTTAGGGGAAATTCTGTTCAAGAATTTCAGACTGACGACTTCAATTTTGTAAAAATTTTTAAGATAATACCAACATTATTCAACTGAATTATACACAGGAAAATCTTTGGTTTGATCTTAAAAGAAGGGAGGGCACATTCTTCTGGCAAGTCTATTGTTTTCCAAGTTTACATGGATATTTAAAGCAGTGCAGTAATAGAAAATGACCAGATCTTAAACCCCCCCTTTTTTTTCTGTGAAACACACTTATCATTTAATCAGTGTCACTATGTGGAAATACACACACACACACACACAGAGAGAGAGAGAGAGAGAGAGAGAGAGAGAGAGAGAGAGAGAGGAGAGAAGTGGGCATACACACAGAGAAACACACACAGAAAGAGATATATACAATATGAAACTCTGGTTAACTTAAAATGTTCATTCTTATATCTTTCACATCCATAACCTTACAAGAGGAAAACATTTGTGACATCTCTAATTAGTACAGTCAGTCTCTTTTTGCATATGTATCCATTTGTCCACCAAGTATTACCATGGTGTGACACTGAAGATTTATGGTTCCCAGAAATTGACATGTGACCTTTTAGGATCTGGTTAAAGAGGAAGGAAGACCCAACAAAGTGATCCCACAGGTCTTGACAAAAGGAATTCAGAGAAAATGGAGAGTGTCTATACCTAGGATTCACTATCAGGTTTAAAGAGTGGGAAAGATTGGTCACTGTGTTGTGATGGGATATATAAAATGAATGACTATAGGAAAGTATTTTCACATGTCAACAGGTAACCTCAAACAAAGTTGAAAATTAAGTGACACTCATTTTGAAATGTTTCCATTACTACAGTTGAAGGTGACAATAGATTTATACCTGTGCATATAACACCAGACAATATAGTCTTTACCAGTCAGAATGTGAATAGAGCCAGCCTGGCGACAAACCTGATTTTTGTTGTTGGTAAGAATGGTAGTGGGTTTATTTTGAAATAGTAACAAAGGTATCACAATGAAAATGAAGATTAAGTCAGATTCACCCCCAAAATACTGTATTATGGTATTTCCAAACTCCTGCCCACTAAATAACAATCTGATTGTTGTGTGAATCAACTTTTATATTGTATTGTAATTCAAGTAACATGGCCACTGAATACCAGAAGCAAAAGAGAAGGCTATTGGAAGTGTTTATGTTCATGTTTCCTCACTGAAAAGAATGAAACAAATATTATTTTCCCCATTTTCAGACAATTCTGAGTGTCATTTGACCCATTGTGTAGTAAATTAAAACATGAACTCTAGCATATAGTGTCAGGAGAAATGTGAGTTTCCATTGACAGGCATTCATGACACTCTAGGGTAAGGCTTTTGAAAGTATATAGGATTGAGATGAGTGAATTCTCTAGGGAAGATGTTTTATTTTTTGATACATCATGTGGCCAAGGAAAAAATGAACTCAAAATTGGCAAAATCAAGACAGGATATTATGTGTCTTTTAAAGCAGAAAATCATACAATGATAGAAATGAAGGATTGAATATTTTTATATATAAAACAATGTGAAGTATTTTATTTAATTCAGAATTGCTAATATTTTTATATTGAGGAATATTCCATCAAAATATGTATTGTAATTTGAAAAAATCTTACTTATGATTTTAGTGTATTATTTGTCACAGTTATGGTAAAAACGTGGATCTTTTCAGTATATTCCTTGAAACCTTTCAATATAAATTTTTAAGTAGGGTCAAAGAATGTCATTATTTTCTGTCAACAGTGATTCTATAGAATCCAAGCACAAGATATTGGTTATTCTAGGAAATGAGCTGTTTGTGTACAATCCCTTTTTTATACTCAATATAGTATTATATTTAATTTTGCTTCTGTGAACTCTCAATGATTATATCTTTCCTGTCTCTTACCATTTGTGGAATATGATTCCAGCCTTTAATGATTTTCTTCAGAGTTTTAATTCTCAGTAAAGAGGATGTACTCCAACTCTTTGATAAAATCTTCCACACACTGTATTAGGTGAGATGAGGTAATCATGATGTTGAAATAGTGTCAGCTGCTAAGTCATTGATCATTAATTTGACCATAGTCTCATTTGGAGAATCAACTGACTCCTATGCTACCCTTGAAGGATTTACAGAATGGAAAACTACATCTCAACTACTCCCTGCATTTTTTTGCCCTTTTATATGAGCAATAAAACTCTCATTGGGTGTATTTTCATTTTTTTTTACATATTTTCATCCAGTTATGCTGGCAGCATGTGTTGAAGATACTTTCTAAAAACGAATAATTTTAGCTTCTTTGTCAAAAATCAGGTGTACATATGTGTTTGTATTACTATCTGGATCTTTTAATGCCACAAAAATACTTAAGGAAATTTTCAACATCATTCATCATCAGGGAAATGCAAATCAAAAATACTCTGAGATACCATATTGTACTTGCGAGAATTGCTAAGAAAAAAAAAAACACCAATAGTTAATGCGTGAGAGGGTTTTAGTAAGGGGAACACTCTCCATTGCTGGTGGGAATGCAAACTTGTACAACCACTGTGGAAATCAGTATGGCGGTTTCTCAGAGAATTGAGAATGAACTTAGCTCAGGTTCCAGCAATTCCACTCTTGGGCATATAACCAAAATATGCTCAATTGTGCTACAAAGGCATGTGTTCAACTACGTTCATAGCAGGATTATTCATCATAGCCAGAACCTGGAAAAATCTAGATGTCAATCAACCAAAGAATGGATAAAGTAAATGTACCACGTTTACACATTGGAGTACTACCCTGTGTTAAAAAAAAACAATGAAATCTTGAATTTTACATGCAAATGGGTGGAATTAAATAATACTATCCTGAGTAAAATAACCCAGAATCAAAAAGTTGGATATGGTATTTATTACTCACTCATAAGTGGATTTTAGCCATAATCAAAATATATTGAGTTTATAATTCATGATCCTAGAGAAGCTAAATAATAAGGTGAACCCAAAGAAAAACACATATAGACCCACCTGGAAATTGGAAACAGACAAGATCACCTGACAAAAATGGGAGCATAGGACAGGGTTAGAAGGTAGGGGAGAAGGGAAGTTTTGAGAACTTGGGCTAATGGGATAGTCGAGATGGAGAAAGGCCAGAGATGAGAGCAGGGAAAGAGATATCTTGATTGAGGGAGTCATTATGGGGTTAGCAAGAAACCTGGCTCTAGAGAAATTCCCAGGAATTTACAGGATGACCCTAGCTAAAACCCCAAGGAATAGTGGAGAGGGTGTCTGAACTGGCCTTGCCCTGTATTCATACTGATGATTATCTTAAATATCACTGTAGAATCTTTGTCCAACAATAGATAGAAACAGAGGCAGAGACTCCCATCAGAGCACTGGACTGAGCTCCCAAAGTCCAGTTGAAGAGTAGAAAGAATGAGAGTATGAGCAAGAAGTTGAAGACCATGAGGGGTTCATCTACTGAGACAGTTTGCTTGAGCTCACCAATATCAAATGGACTGGGAGTCAACTCTGAAGTGGGTTGCTTATTCTGGCAGAATGAGGGGCCACTGATAGTGACCCTGAGATTTGTCTCTACAGCATGTACTCGCTTCTTGGGATCCTATTCCATTCAAATGTTAAGTCTTGCTCAACAAAGATGTAGGGAAGGCTTTGGATTGTCCATAGGGCAGGTGCATGGCCTTCTCTTAAGAGTGGAGAGGGTGGGGTGGGAGGGTCTGTGGAGAGAGTGGGAGGGGAGTGGGAGGAGGGGAGGGAGTGGGAATTTGGATTGGATTTTTAAAAGTAATATAATAATAATATAATAAAAACAAGAAAAGGAAAATTGTACTTTATTGTTTTCTTTGTTTCTATTCTATTGATTTCAGCCTTCAATTTGCTCATTTTCTGTCTTCTACTCCTCGTAGGTGAGTCTGCTTCTTTTTGTTCTAGAGTTATCATTTGTGCTGTTAAGTCACTAGTGTGAACCTTTTCCACTTTCTTTATATGGGTACTTAGAGCTATGAATTTTCCTCTTTGCATTGCTTTCATAATGACCCATAGGTTTGAGTATGTTGTGCCTTCATTTTTATTGAATTGTAGGAAGCCTTTAATATCTTTATTTCTTTCTTCCTTGATGCAGTGGTGGGTCAATAGAGTACTGTTCAATTTCCATGAGATTTTATGCATTCTGAGAATAGTTTCATTGTTAAATTCTAACTTTAAACCTTGGTGATCCAATAAGAAACAGGGCATTGCACCAGGATTTTTCTGTCTTTTGAGGTTTGCTTTGTTATCGAATGTGTGGTCAATTTTAGAGAAGGTTTCATGAGGTGCTGAGAAGAAGCTAAACTCTTTTGTTTTGGGGTGTAAATATTCTATATATGTCTGTTTAGAGTATTTGTATCATGTCAGGTGTTCTCTTATTTCTCTGGTAGGTTTTTGTCTATTTGACCTGTCTACTGGTGAGGGTGGAGTGTTGAAGTCCCCTACTATTAGTGTGTGGGGTCTGATGTGCAGTTTATACTTAAATAGTATTTCTTTTACATATGTGATTGCTCTTGTATTTGGGGCATAGATGTTCAGGATTGAGAGTTCATCTTGATAGATTGTTCCTGTTATGAGTATAAAGTGTCCTTCTCCATCTCTTCTGATTGATTTTAGTTTAAAATAAATTTTGTTAGATATTAGGATATCCACACCCACTTGTTTCTTAGTTCTGTTTGATTGGAAAACATTTTCCCAAACCTTTACTCTGAGGTAGTGTCTGTTTTGAGGTTGAGATGTGTCTCTTGTAAACAGCAGAATGCTTACTCATGTTTTTGTATCCATTCTCTTAACCTGTACCTTTTTATAGGTGAATTGAATCCACTGATATTAAGCGATATTAATGACCAGTTGTTGTTAACTCTGGTTATTTTTTGATGGTAGTGTTTGTGTGTTTTCATTCTATGAGTTGTGTTTGTGGAGGGTTATCAGATGTTGTGCTATTGTAGATGTTATTGGCTTCCGTGGGTTGAGATTTTTCTTCTAGCATGTTCTGTAAGGCTGGGTTTGTAGATATGTATTGTTAAATCTGTTTTTGACCTGGAATATCCTATTTTCTCCATCAATGGTGAATGAAAGTTTTGCTGGGTATAGTAGTGGGGGCTTGCATCTATGGTCCCTTACTGTCTGCAGCACATCTATCCAAGACTTTCTGGCTTTCATAGTTTCCACTAAGAAGACAGATGTAATTCTGATCGGTTTACCTTTACAAGTTACTTGACATTTTTCCTTTGCAGTTCTTAAAATTCTTTTTTTATTTTGTATGTTTTGTGTTTTGATTATTATATGGTGAGGGGATTTTTTTTTGATCCAGTCTATTTATTGTTCTGTAAGCTTCTTGTACCTTCATAGCAATATCCTACTTTAGTTTGGGAAAGTTTTCTTTCATAATTTTGTTGAATACATTTTCTGAGCCTTTGAGTTGGAGTTCTTCTCCTTCTTCTATCCCTACTGTTCTTAGGTTTGGTCTTTTCATAGTGTTCCTGAGTTCCAGGATATTTTGTGTTAAGAATTTGATGGATTTGATGTTTTCTTTGATCAATGAGTCTATTTCCCTATAGTATTTACAGCCCCTGAGATTCTCTCTTCTATCTCTTACATTCTGTTGGTTATATTTGTCTCTATAGTTCATGTCCCTTTACCCAGAATTTCCATATCCAGCCATCCCTTAATTTGTGTTTTCTTTATTGCCTACATTTCAGTCTTCAATCTTGGACTGTTTCCTTTACCTGTTTTATTCCTTTTTTTCTTGGTTTTCTTGTGTATCTTTGAGGTATTTATTAATTTCTTCTAACTTTTTGTTTGTTTTCTCTTCCATTTTTTTTCCTTTTTCATCCCATCTTTATGTATCTGAATCTTCTACCTCTTTTTATATCTTAATCACATCTAGCAAACTGTCAAAAGCAAACTGTCCAAGAAAAGGGGAACTGGCTGACTTCAGCTCTTTATTTTTCTTTCTTTTATTCTTTTATTAAATAATTTTTAATTACACATTTCTGCCTCCTCCCCACCTCCCTTTTCTCTACCCCTCCCCCCACTCCCCATGCCCTACTCCCTTCCCCCTCCCTCTCTAGTCCAAAGAGCAGTCAGGGTTCCTTGCCCTGTGGGCAGTCCAAGGTCCTCCCACCTTCATCCTGGTTTAGGAAGGTGAGCATTCAAACTGGCTAGGCTCCCAAAAAGCCAGTACATGCAATAGGGTCAAAACTCAATGCCATTGTCCTTGGCTTCTCAGCAGCCCTCATTGTCCACCGTATTCAGTGAGTCCGGTTTTATCCCATGCATTTTCAGTCACAGTCCAGCTGGCCTTGGTGATCTCCTAATAGATCAGCCACACCTTCTCAGTGGCTGGGTATCCCCCTCATGGTCTTGACTTTTTTGCTCATGTTCTCCCTCCTCCTGTTCTTCATTGGGACCTTGGAAGCTCAGTCTGGTGCTCCATGGTGGGTCTCTGTCTCTATCTCCATACATCACCAGATGAAGGTTCTATGGTGATATGCAAGATATTCGTTAGTATGGCTATAGGATCGGGCCATTTCAGGCTCTCTCTCCTCAGCTGCCCAAGGACCTAGTTGGGTACATCTCTCTGGACCCCTGGGAAACCCTCGAGAGTCAAGGCTCTTGCCAACCCTAAAATGGCTCCCTTAATTAAGATATATACTTCCCTGCTACCATACCCATTCTTCCATTATCCCAACCATCTCATTCCCCCAAGTTCTCCCTATCCTCCCATTCTCACTTTTCTCTCCCCATCTCCCCTTTCCCCTATCCCACCCAACCCCTCAGTTCCCAGTTTTTGCCCAGCAATCTTGTCTATTTCCAGGCGCATGACTATATGTTTTTCTTTGGGTTCACCTTCTTATTTAGCTTCTCTAGGACCACAAATTATATGCTCAGTGTCCTTTATTTATGGCTAGAAATCATATATATATATAGAGAGAGAAATATATATATATATATATATATATATATATATATATATATAGAGAGAGAGAGAGAGAGATAGATAGATAGATAGATAGATAATAGATGATCTCACAACAGCAAATCCCAAAGAAGGGAAATAAACTCACAATCACATCACCAACAACTAAAATTAACATAACAGGAACTAGCAATCACTGGTCATCATAACCCTTAATATAAATAGATTTAACTCACTTATAAAAAGAAACAGGGAGACAGAATGGATACAAAAACATAATTGACCCTTATGTTGCATGCAAGAAAAAACCTCAAACTCAAATACAGACATTGCCTCAGAGTTAATGGATGGGGAAAAATTTTTCCAATCAAATGGACCTAACACTAAAGCCGGTATAGCTATCCTAATGTTTAACAAAATAGACTTCAAACTAAAATAAATCAAAAGAGACAAAGAAAGAGATTTCTTATTAGTCAGAGAAAAGAATGCCTTAGGAAAAAGTCAGAATTCTGAAAGTCTATGCCCAAAATACAATGGCAACCTCATATGTAAAAGAAGCACTACTGAAGCTTAAATCATACTTTAAACCCAATACACTAATAGGGGAGACTTCAACACACCACTCTCACCACAAGGCATGTCGACCAGATAGAAACTTAAAAGAGGAATAAAGAAACTAACAGAGTTGATCTTGTATCCTGCCACATTACTAAAGGTGTTTATCAGCTGTAAAAGTTCTTTGGTGGAGTTTTGTGGGTCGCTTATGTACACTATCATATCATCTGCAAATAAGGAAAGTTTAACTTCTTCCTTTCCAATTCGAATCCCCTTGATCCCCTTATGTTGTCTTATTGCTATTGCTAGAACTTCAGGCACTATATTGAAGAGGTATGGTGAGAGTGGACAGCCTTGTCGTGTTCCTAAGTTTAGTGGGATGGCTTTAAGTTTCTCTCCATTTAATTTAATGTTAGCTGTATATAGCTTTTATTATATTTAGGTATGACCCTTGTATCCCTAATCTCTCCAAGACTTTTATCATAAAGGGGTGTTGAATTTTGTCAAATGCTTTTTCAGCATCTAATGAAATGATCATATGGTTTTTTTCTTTCAGTTTATTTATATGCTGGATTACATTGATAGATTTTCGTATGTTGAACCAGCCCTGCATCCCTGGGATGAAGCCTACTTGATCATAATGGATAATTTTTCTAATGTGTTCTTGGATTCGGTTTGCCAGTATTTTGTTGAGGATTTTTGCATCGATGTTCATGAGTGAGATTGGTCTATAATTTTCTTTCTTGGTTGAGTCTTTGTGCGGTTTTGGTATCAGAGTAACTGTAGCATCATAAAAGGAATTTGGCAATGCCTCTTCTGTTTCTATATTGTGAAATACATTAAGGAGTATAGGTATTAGGTCTTCTTGGAAGTTCTGGTAGAATTCCGCATTGAAACCATCTGGTCCTGGTCTTTTTTTGGTAGGGAGGTTTTTGATAACCTCTTCTAATTCTTCGCGACTAACAGGTCTATTTAGATTGTTCACCTGGTCCTGGTTTAACTTTGGTATATGGTATTTATCTAAAAAAGTGTCCATTTCCTTTACTTTTTTCAGTTTTGTGGCATATAGGCTTTTGTAGTAAGATCTAATGATTTTCTGAATTTCCTCTGTGTCTGTGGTTATGTCCCCCTTTTCATTTCTGATCTTATTAATTTGCAAATTCTCTCTCTGCCGTTTGATTAGTTTGGATAGGGGTTTGCCAACCTTGTTGATTTTCTCCAGGAACCAGCTTTTTGTTTCATTGATTCTTTGTATTGTTTGTGATAGCCAGAACCTGGAAACAACCTAGATGCCCTTCAATGGAAGAATGGATGAAGAAAGTATGGAATATCTACACATTAGAGTACTATGCTGCGGTAAAAAACAATGACTTCTCAAATTTTGCATGCAAATGGATGGAAATAGAAAACACTATCCTGAGTGAGGTACCCCAGACCCAAAAAGATGGATATGGGATGTACTCACTCATAATTGGTTTCTAGCCATAAACAAGGGTCACGGAGTCTACAATTGGTGATCCCAAAGAAGCTAAGTAAGAAGGTGAACCAAAGGAAAAGCATATAGTTGTCCTCTTGGCTATGGGAAGTAGACAAAATTGCCGGGGAGAAAATTTAGATCTTGGGGGTGGGGTAGGATGGGGGTAAGGGGAGATGGGGAGAGAAGGGAGAAGGGGAGAATGGGGGGAACTTGGGGAAAAAGGAGGATTGGGATAAAGGAAGGTTGGATAGGGGAGCACGGAAGCACAATTCTTAGTTAAGGGAGCCACCTTAGGGTTGGCAAGAGACTTGAACCTAGAGTGGCTCCCAGATGCCCAAGCCGAGGTCCCCAGTTAGTTCCTTGGGCAGCTGAGGATAGGGAACCTGAAATGACCCTATCCTATAGCAATACTGACGAATATCTTGCATATCACCATAGAACCTTCATCTGGTGATGGATGGAGACAGAGACAGAGACCCACACTGGAGCACTGGAATGGGCTCCCAAGGTCCCAATGAGGAGCAGAAGGAGGGAGAACATGAGCAAAGAAGTCGGGACCATGAGGGGAGCACCCACCCACTGAGACAATGGAGCTGATCTATTGGGAGCTCACCAAGGCCAGCTGGACTGTGACTGAAAAAGCATGGGATAAAACTGGACTCTCTGAGCATGGCGAACAATGAGGGCTGATGAGAACCCAAGGATAATGGCACGGGGTTTTGAACCTACGTAATGTGCTGGCTTTGTGGGAGCCTAGCCAGTTTGGATGTTCACCTTCCTAGAAATGGACAGAGGGGGGTGGACCTAGGACTTACTACAGGGCAGGGAACCCTGACTGCTCTTTCGGCTGGAGAGGGAGGGTTGGAGGAGTGGGGGGAGGGGGAGAAGGGTGGGAGGAGGGGGAGAAGGGTGGGGGGGGGAGGGAAATGGGAGGCTGGGAGGAGGAGGAAATTTGTTTTTTTTTCTCCTTTTCTCAATAAAAAATTTTTTTAAAAAATAAACTAACAGATGTTATGACTCAAATGGACTTACTAGACATCTATAGAACATTCTATTCAAACATCAACTAATATAACTCCTTCTCAGCACCTCATGGAACCTTCTCAAAAATTAACCACATACTAGGTAACAAAGAAATCCTTAATGGATACCAAAAATTGGAATAAACCCATGTATCTTATCAGATCACCATGGCTTATAGTTAGAACCTATAAACAACACTAAATTCAGAAAGCCCACAAATTCACTGAAATTCATCTCCAATAGTTCAAGGGAGAAGTGAAGAAGTTAAAGACTTCTTAAAATTTGATGAAAATAACTGTATAGCATATCCAGATTCATGGAACATGATGTAAGCAGTGTTAGGAGAAAAGTTTATAGCACTTTGGAACTTCGATGCTATTTGAAGACTAGATGGCTTAGAAAGCAACTTCTGCCCAAGGCTAGTTCCTTGGGCAGTTGAGGAGAAGGAGCCTGAAATGGCCCTACCCTATAGTCATACTGATGAATATCTTGCATAACATCATAGAACCTTCATCTGGCGATCAAAGGAGATAAAGACAGAGACCCACATTGGAACACTGGCCTGCTTCCATGGTCCAAATGAGGAGCAGAAGGAGGGAGAACTTGAACAAGGAAGTCAGGACCGTGAGGGGTGCACCCAAACACTGAGACAATGGGGCTGTTCTATTGGGAACTCACCAAGGCCAGCTCTACTGGGTCTAAAAAAGCATGGGATAAAACCGGACTCTCTGAACATGGCGGACAATGAGGGCTGCTGAGAAGCCAAGAACAATGGGACTGAGTTTCAATTCTACTGCATGTACTGGCTTTGTGGGAGCCTAGGCTGTTTGGGTGCTCACCTTCCTAGACCTGGATGGAGGGGGGAGGACCTTGGACTTCTCACAGGGCAGGGAACCCTGACTGCTCTTCAGGCTGTAGAGGGAGGGGGAGGGGAGCGGGGGAGGGTGAGGGAAATGGGAGGCTGGGGAGGGGAGGAGGCAGAAATTTTTAATAAAAAGAAAGAAAGAAAGCAATTTCTGATAGTAAAAGAAGTAGCCATATTTCTTTTACCTCTAAAGTGAGATCAGTTATAAGTAATAAGCAATAGAAGACCAAGGTCCCAGCACTAAACATGAATACATATTACAAAAACTTAATGGACTCAGTTGGGCCATACATTTCTCTGTCAGTCTCCTCTCTCTAAATACACACGCATGCACACATGGACACACACACACATTCACAAATACTTTCAAATAAATATGTATATTCATGAATAAGTTGGAGAAATTGAAGGAAGTGGTTGGGGCACCAGTAATTATTTTGAGAATGAGGTGAAGTGATATAAATGTACATTGAATATGCAGAATTTTTATCAAACATTAATCAAGTATTTGTTCTGAAAACATTTTGTTTTACAAGACACAAAAAGAAAGGTTAAATAACAGGTTTTTTTAACAAGAAAATATTTCCTTGTATCTTATTCATATCAGTTGCCTATGTATATTGAATGTACTTTGATTTTGTTATAGCCTTAGACAAGAGACTGGATATAGCAACACTGTCTATAGCTTTTCTTTTTCCTTGTTTCAAGCCCTCAAAGAAGATTGCATTGCCTTTTCTATTTTGATAGTTAAGTGTATTATAAAGAATCATTGTATAACACACAGAAAGTTGTAATAAATAATTGCATATTTATAGGGATTGGTATATATAGAATATCATTATCATGAATTTATTCTTCAAGTGATAATGACACATATGTACACTACTTAAGAATATCCTGATTCATTTGCTTACTGAAGTCAATTAACAAGAGATAATCCCCTCATATGAACTATTGAAAACATATTTCATTCTTTGTTTTAAATAATTGTAACATGAAGGCAGAAACAAAGAGTTTGTTATGTGAAATATTTTAAAGGGTTATGACCATTTATCTGCAAATAACTAATTTTCAGCTGAAGGAAAATAAGAACACATCATACAATTCACTTCTGCAGAGTTCTTGCATGTGGCCCTTTAGTAATTGTAAAGTTTCCAATTATTACAATAAGTTTTAGTAATACAGATATCATTTGTTACAATGGAATGGTGATTTTAATTAGCTAGTGAGTGTTTATGGGGTTTTTAAATGAGATCCTTTTCACAAAGTCCTTATTGCTTTTTGAAACATTTTATTTAATCATTCAAAAAAAAGAACAACTCATTGATCATAAGAAGAGAAAAAAGGTAAGTCAGAAATTTGGAATGTTGTGTCCTGACTTCACAGGCAAGGGGAACATTGATTTTGAAAGAAATGGTGATTTGTATGTGATACTGATTTCATGGTCAAGAGGACTGATACATAATTCTCATCATGTTGTCATCTGTGCAGATATAAAAGCAAAAATCATACATGGTTTACCAGACAAGAAAGTTTTCACCCTTCTGAATGTATGAATACAAAATTAAACATAACAATATAGAGTATAGAGAAGGGATTGCATATGAACAGTTTCTTCCCTAGAAATCACCAATATCTTGTGCTTTGGATTCTATAGGAGCACTGTTGGCAGGAAATAATGACATTCCTTAGCCTTACATAAAAATTTATTTTGAGTGATTTCAAGGAATATACTGAAAATATCAACTTGATTGTACCATATCTGTGATAAATCATGTGGCACAATCATAAATAAAGTAAGATTTTCAAAAGTCGTGACACAGTTTTTTGATGGACTATACCTCAATATAGAAAATTTAACAATTCTGAGTAAGATAAATGTCCTTCAAACTGTTTTATAAATAAAAATATGCTATCCTTCATTTTTGTTACAGTAAGATTCTCAGTTTTAAAAGACTAATAATAAACTGTCTAGATTTCACATTCATTTTTTCTTTTGGTCACATACTTATCTCTAATTTTTTATGTAATAAGAACAAATCCATTCAAATATCAAGATGATTAGGCATGGCTTCTGTTTCTACTCACCTACAGGAGGTCATTATTTAGGACAAGTATCTGTAAAAGAACATAAATGGGATAAAATTGACAGAAATATTCTCCTACAAATATGAGAACAGCTCCTCAAGGATTGTTGCTGGAAATAGCAACTGAAAGAAAGCATATGGCTAGACATAATCTGACTCAGGGATTTTAATGACTAGATATGTAGACACCTTGTTGATGGATAGATACATAGATACATAGATAGCATATAGAGAGACAAAGTCAGCATGAACATATACATGTATTTATGAATACGCAGTGTTTTATATATGTGGATATATGTATATATATATATATATATATATATATGTATAAATGATATGGATAAAAATATTCCTTGTAGATACCTGTAGCCAGAACATCTCGAATGTTCTCTGGTGGAATGCTACGTTCCTCAGCATATGCCTCAAGTTTCTCATGTTGCTCAGGAGTCAAGGGTTGGCCTTTTCCTACATTGTATGAATCACAATGTCAGAGACATGCTCAGTAGAATTCTGGAGAATTTACATTGTGTCCTTAGTTTCCCACCACAATATACAGTGAAAATCCCAACTGCTCCAAATTCATCTACACTTGGTGAGTCAATACAGGCAACAAATTTTTTTGCAAGTTCCACGGACACTTTAAACAAAGTCTAAAAGTTGGTATGATATCTCTTTTCAGGGTTTCATAATGTATCAAAGAATTTAAAAAAGAACCTTCTCGAGAGAATTTGCTCATCAAAGTCCTATCCACTTTCAAAAACATACCACTGGAGAGTCATGATGCCTGTCAATGGAACCTTCACATTTCTCCTGAATCTATACTTTAGAATTTGTTTTTTTTTTTATTTAGTACACACTTGACCAAATGACACTCAAAATTGTCTGAATTTTGTGAAAATAATATTTACTCTATTCTTTCCAGTAAGGAAACATGAAAATAAACTCTTCCAATAGCCTTCTCCCATTTCTCCTAGTCTTCAATGACCATGCTACTTGAATTGTAGTATAATGTAAAAGTTGGTCCACAGAACAGACTGTCATTTAGTGGGCAGGAGTTTGAAAATACCATGATACTTTATTTGGTGGGTGAATATGACTTAATTCTCATTTACAGGGTTGTACTTTTGTTACTGTTTCAGAAAACCCACTACCATTCTTACCAAGAACAAAAATCAATTTTGTTCTCCGGCTAGCTCTATCCACATTATCACCAGCAAAGACTATGATGTCTTCTGTTGAAAACACAGGTTTAAATACATTATCACCTTCAACTGCAATAAAGACACATTTCAAAACTTAGTGTCACTCATTTTTCTACTTTGTTTGACATCACCTGTTGACAAAACATTAATATTGACCCTGACTCAAGCAGTCATCTCTGATTCACTATCACATGACACACGTGGGCAAAGATATTCTTGTAGTCATTCATTTTACTTATCCTGTCATAACGTGGAGAAAAATCAGTTCCATTCTTTAAACCTGATAGTGAATCTTAGGTACATACACTTTCCCTTTTTTCTGAATTCTTTGTGTCATTATCTGTGGGATCACTCTTTTGGTTATTCCTTCCAATTTCAACCAGATCCAAAAGGCCACTTGTCAATTTCCTGAAAGTTAAAACTTTGGTGTCATACCATAATAAGGCCTGGTGAGTAAATGGCTAAATATGCAAAAAGAGACTGTACTCCCCTGTCTCGAAAAAACAAAAAAAATATGCAAAACAGTTTTCTTCTCGTAAGCTTATAGATGTAAAATGTAAGAATAAATATTTTAAGTTTACTAGACATTAATATTGTGAGTCAGTCTCTCTATGAATGTTTCTGTGTGTGTATGCCTCCCTTTCTCTCTCTTTATTTCTCTTACTGTCTCTCTCTCTTTCCGTTGTTTGTGCATTCACGTGTGTGTATGTGTGTGTGAGTGTATGATATTTCCACTTACAGACACTGTTTGAATGATAAAATGATTCACAGGAAAATAAATGCTTTTAAGTATTTGGTCATTTCCTATTATGTGACTTCTTTTTAATATTTATATAAGGTTAGAAAAGCATTATTTTTTACCAAAAGAATGTACCTTCTCTTCATTTAAAATCAACAAAAAGTTATGCTGTGTATCATTCAGTTGAACAGTGTTGCTATTATTTTACCAATTGTTTTGCAATATCAAGGTAGTCAGTTTGAAATTCATAAGCAGTTTTTCCCCTAACTTCTTTTCAAAGTGTATTTTATCTTCCAGTGATCTGAATGTTACAATTTTTTACAAAATATAAGAAAAGGAAACTTTAAAATAGTACTGTTAATTTAAATTCTCTACGAATCCAGTAAGATAGATAATCCTTATAAAATAACTACTTGATAGCCTGTATCATGGAGTTTTCAAAGATGTTTGAGTCCACTGAGATACCTATTAGGGAGTGGCAGGCTTGTCCAATAACAATCTGAGATACTGTATGAAAGAAAGGACACTGAATATGACCTAGAAACAAATTTTCATGCAGGAAACTATTTGGAGATATTTTGTTAGCATATCTCAGTAGGTTGGAAAAAATTGATAACTTTCCTAGTAACCAAAATTATTCTAGGTCCATGTACCTATGGGTAGCTGAGGTATCAACATGTATGTGCTCATCCACAATGCTTAGTTTATAGAGGAAGTTCCCAGATTCCATACTTACACTGGGTTTTGTAGTTTCCATCTTCTTGCTTATATGCAGTGATTTTGGTCTGTGAACATTGGTCATTCACACTGAAAATCAAACAAAGGAATCATGGTTTATTGTATTTATCCTGTGAATTCATATTAAATATCTTCAGGTTTTAAAGAACTTGAAATATTTAATATCTATGAACAGCATTCAGAGCTAGAGAAAACAAATCTCTGTTTACCTCACTTTTTATAATTCTTGATTAGAAAGTATCATTCTGTTTCTAATCATACCTATGAATTACTTTATTTGTGGCATGTTTCCCAAGTGCTATGAAGACTCTATTTTCTTCCTTGTCTGAATTTCTCTATTCACTGAATATGATTTTCAATATGTTAATTCTCGTTTTCTAGACCAACAATAATATGTACACAGGATTTTATGAATGTGGTTTAAATGCTTTTATGTGTAACCTAAAACTACGGTTGTGACTAGAACAAATTAATGGTTCTAACTATTTTAAGTTCTTACAGTCCTATGCAGTCTTTCATTGAATATTGTCACCTGAAAGTCAGAAAGAAAATTTTTGAAACTAGAGCATCAGAGACATGCTCCCGGTAGCTCAGACCCAAAATAATCACACAGAAACTATATTATTTAAATCATTGCTTATCTAATCACTTAAGCATATTGCTAGCTAGATTTTACATATAGAATTAACCCATTTAGTAATGTATATTTTACCCTAAGGCTTGTGGCCCAATGGCAAGGTTCAAGCATTCAACTTATGTCTTTCCCCCCTGGCGGCTAAATGGCATCTTTTTGACTGTGTCTTCTTTCTCAAAACATTCAGCTTAGTTTTCCCCCACTTAGCTCTACCCAGCCCTATAAAAGGCAAGGAATTTATTCTTTATTCATTAACCAATAAAACAATATATATAGAGAAAAAATTAACAGCAGACCTGGATTTGCAAATTAGATTTATCTGACCTGTTTGTGGAAGAATTTTTTTATGGCACTGTGGCAAAATAATATAGCATGCATGACTTTAACCCAAATGCTGACACCTACCTTTTGACTTACTAGAAGTGAAATCCTTGGAGTCTCATGATTCTAAATTTTGAGAATAAAATTCAACCACAGGACTCTAGCCACAAGGATTTCTCAGGAAACACTCATAGAATTGAAGATAGATTTAACTTTCATGTGGGACCCAGAGCTAACCCATCATGGAATGACATAATCACATTTCTGAAGATAAGATTTGCAGTTTCCTGATCAGAAACAGAACATTCTCCTGTAAATTTAACAACATAAAATTCTATAGAATGTAAACAGTCTGATCAGGTTACACCGTTGACAATTAGCTTACTTGACATAAAAAGTGATTTCCATTTGACTACATTCCTCACAACAAGTAAGTTCACGCATGTAGACTCTCATAGGTCCTCCTTCCTCTATCTTGTCCACATTGTCAGCAGCGATGGCAGTGGTAACCCACTTTCCTTCAAGCTGAACAAACCACAAATACCATTAGAATGTTGGTTGATACTCACATCTCTGATCCCAATATTTGATAATATGTAAAATTACTAAAAATATAAATCAATAAAACTTTATTAGTTCAAGATTATGCATCTAGGGATGAAAAATAATAAATTGTAATATGATAACTCAATATACATAGCATTTTAAACCTGAAGCTTTTTGGAACTACTCACATTTTGGCTTCCTATGCTCTGTAAATTTGACCCATTGTTTTCTTAGTTTATTTGTTTCATCATTGAGAAATCTGGCTGGAAAGAAGTAACTGAGAAAAAGTCAGCCAGGTTATTTTTTGAATATGGATTTGCATGGACAAACTGAATGACACAACATATCCACAGAAGTAAGCTATTGAAGAACATTAAACCTATTCACAGACCAAATGAATTTACCTCAGCATGAGCATGATTCAGACCAAATGCCAAAGCCAGCAGTAGAAACTTTACCATGGTGGTGCTTGCCATTGCTCTTCTGCAGATATTCAAAATAGGATATTGGTTGTGAAGAAAATGAACTGACATAGCTTTTTATACAGTTAGTTAGAGGGAGTTTCATGGAAACAACCAATAATTCTGCACCACAACAACCTGCATCTGTCCAGTATTTCTACATTGACCTTGCTTTGTGGCATATGATCTCATATCCTTAAACTAATAAGATTAGGCTAAAGGTCAGGGTCTGTTGGGATGATTAATTGAGCATTCCTGTCAGGAAAGAAATCTATCCCTGTGAGAACATTTAAGAAAGCATTTTGCCTTAAAAACTATACTGGTGGGTAAGGTCACATAATTTAAAATTGTGGCCTGGGCTAAATGAGCCAAAGCAACCACACTATTAGAAGATAAGATACTAAAACTTGACAAGGATTTCTTATAAAGGTGTTTATATATCCTGTGCTACCTTTAAGTGTTTCAATATATTGACTACTTTATTCTTCCAGTAGACTGAATTCAAAAGCTATGGCACAAAGCTACAAGAGATATCAAAAAGCTATATAAGTAATAGAAGAAAAGAAGATAGATGTCTACTGTCAATACATACAGATATCATTAATCAAAAGAAAACAAATTAAGTGAAACAGTCTATAAAAATAATGACATTCAGAAAAACTGCACAATGTGCAAATGGGCTCTACATTCAAGCTCAAAATATGCTTACATTTCTGACAGGAAGGAACCGCCCTGCCCAATTGATATCTTTACACATCAAAACCAAGGCCATTGCCATTGTTCTCAGTAGTCCTCATTGTCCACTATATTCAGCAAGTCCATAGGGCAGAGAAACCTGATTGCTCTTTGGTCTTTCGAGGGAGGGGGAAATGATTGGGGGAGGGGGAGGGAAATGGTAGGTGGTGGTGGGGAAGAGACAGAAATCTTTAATAAATAAAAAAAACAAGGCCTTGTCATCCATTTCTAGAAAAAAAAAACAAGTATATCAGGACTCTACAGAACTTGTTTATCATCTGGGGCTTCCCTCTGTGACACATGGAATAATCTATAGCTAGCAATTTGGCATTTTCAGTTGACAACCCATGATTACTATGTGATTGAAATAAATTAGTGAGCTCTGGTGTGGGAGGTCCTTCTGTCTGTTTGTTGCTTTTCTTTGTTAATCAATAAAGAAAATGCTTGTCCTATTGATATGGTAGAACTTAGGTGTGTGGGGAAGACAAATCTGAATGTTGGGAAAAGAAAAGAGTCAGGGAGACACCATGGATGTGCAGCCAAAGGTAGATAAGATGAAACTTTGCTGGTAGTCCATGACCTCATGGAGATATACAGATTAATTGCAATGGGTTAAATGAAGATGTAAGAGTTAGCCAATAAGAAGCTCGAGTTAATCACTAGCCAAGCAGTGATTTTATGTAAACAGTTTCTGTGTGAATATTTTGGGGCTGGATGGCCAGGAAAAACAAGCGATCTCCTTGCCATAATGGGCAACCATGTGGCTAACTAAATCCACATAAAACCTGAGAGGTCTTGAAAATGAATTCTAGATAAAAATACAATACACAGTTTAACACAGCTTCTAGCTGTTTGCTGGCAGTATGCCTCAGCTCTTATAAGAGATGTTTTCCTGATTCAGCCACAGCAGGAAAAAAGGTGGGCCATTTTGAAATGCCAGCTTTCTGTGCTGTTCTGCCAGTGTGACCTCTGGCTCTTTCAGGCAGAAGGCCCCACTACAGAGCATTTCAGTAGGGTTTATGAGCAGTGTGTTGCAACTTGTTTGATGGCAATGTGGGCTAGCTTTGTGCCTGGAAATGGGATGGTGTGTGAGGCTCAGAGATACAAGCAGCTCCATGATGATGGACTGTGCATAGTGAGCAGGCAGTACCATATATACAATAGCAATCACGCAGCTTAAGTTTTAGACTATGTGGAACAAGCAGTGATTTACCATATTTGACCTAGCTATGGTGCAGCATAAGTTTTTAAGAAGTGTTTAGCATTTTAGGAAGTGCTTCTGGTCAGAAAACATTTACAGATATGCAATAAAGACAAATCCAAATAAAAAGACCTCTAAATGGGTCATAGTGTTGGAGAAATATATGTAGGCTTGGGGGAGAGAAGAGAGAGAGTATAGAGAGTCATAAAATAAAGTTAATGCTTAAAAGAAAAGTGTAAAGTTTATAAAGTGACAGACTACCGATAGTCACAGATAAAATGGAGTAAGAAAAATAAGCCATGTAAAGAAGGACTATACACAGAGAGTCTGGATTATGTATATTATTGTGTTATCTTTGAATTCTTTGACTGTGAAAGAGCTAAGTACAGAGAGGCATTTCATTGTATGGACTGCTAAGTTAAACCAACATAAAGGTTTCTTAATTTCAAAATTTGAGTCTAAGGATATGTTGTTTTAGAAAAGAGGTCCTTCATTTGTTGTCACACGTGGATTGCTTCCAGACAAATATGCTCTCATAGACCAAGACCCCCAAAAAGGTCACCGTGAATGAACACCCTCAAAACATTACTTTGCCAAACTGGTTACTGAGATGAACCTAGCACACAGGATACACCATAAAAGACCTGATGAACAGCATCCCAAATCAGCAGGAAGCAGTATGGAAAAAACTACGCCCATATTCCCAAATGCTGTCTCTAATTGTTTATTTACATTTACAGGGCGATATGATATAGATATGAATAATTTGCATTAGTATGGATCTTCGTTTCTTGATACAAATTTAAGGTAAAGTCTGTTATAATATATATGTATATTTCTCCACTTGATTAAGAAATTGTGATAGTGTAGCTCATTTAAAAAATTTATTGTATAATTAAGAAATATATGCTTATAGATAATTACCTATAATAGTCATACTTGTTGTCATGTTACTTAGATTTTCTAGCTGTACAATGATATATTTAAGCAAGATAGGTATTCTTCACATCTTTAAGAGACCTTCAGAACACGGCATTTAAGACGTTTAAAAACTTAAGATTTGAGACATATCTCTTTCTGGCCATACAAATCTACTGTAAGAGGAAGATGGGCATTGAAGAGGCTCCTTATTGAACTGCTTAGCCATTTGGGAAAGAAACTGCTTTTGCCTGGTCTGCTGAACTGGACTTGCATGATTTGCAGTGAAATGACGGCTGAACTTACCTAAAGATGAGATGATCTTTTGGCGTAGCAAGTGACTCCCCAACATTTATCTGAAGATTTGGAACTGAGCATAACAGATGAGATCTAACATGCAATATTTTTTTTGGTCTGGGTTTGCTCACTCAGTAGAATCTTTTATAGAGCCTGCAATTTGCCTACAAAAGTCATGATTTCATTTATTTACAATGGAAAATGTATAACATATTGTGCTTGTATCACTATTTTATTACCCATTAGACAGCTGTAGAATATTTAGGTTGTTTTCATTTTCTAGCTCTTGTGAATAGAGCAACAGTGAACATACATGAGAAAGAAACTGAAAGGAGTGTCTGATTACACATATTCAGTTTTCCATGAACAATGAATATATTTTAAAGAGTGGTCTTTTCAATCAAATGTTGATCCAAATCTTCTACAAAAGAATATCTACCATCAATATGTTCCCTAACATTTTTAATGAATCAGTATGTTTTTAATTATTTCCAAATCAATAATTGTCTATGAACCCTTATAATTTATAAAAGAGCTGTGCTTTTTGTTAATACGCATCATGGTATAAACATTCCCCAAATATATCAACTGTAAAGACTCAGAAAATCAATACTCTTTAAATTTTAGTTGAGGGACAAATAGGATGCCCAACATCAAGAATTGCCTTGGCATAGGATTCCTGCATCATCAAATTCAATTATCATCATCCCGATTGACATCAAATTGGAAAAGATTTATTTTACTATTTTCTCCCTCCATCATCTTTCTTCTACTGTATGGCAGGACCATGCCCTTCCCATTCCCACTGCCCTTGCTGCAGTAAAAGCATATCATTCTGTGTTTACTACTTCACCTCTATGTCTCACAGTCTCTAATGTCTAACAATAAACAAAATTTGCCTCTCCTTTCCACCTCTTTGAAAATCCTAGAATAAACATTCATTCATTGATGCTTTCTCTAAACAGTTTCATTAGTTCAGTTTCCATGTTCTTATGCTTCAACGTGATCTTTTCTAAATTTCTTTACATTTTATTTTGTAATTATAATTATCCATGGTTCAGCTGGACATACTGTAGTGCACTGGGGAAAATGAGACTGAAATTTTTGATTGGAGTTATTGGTTCCCATTTAAAAATGTGTCTATGATTAATATTATTTTCCCTTGTGCTTGTCAAGAATCTTATACACTTGCTCTTAACAAAAAGGCTAAGAAGCGATCTGGACAACAATGAGGATGCTAAGAGAGACATAATTGGTCTAATCTACATGGGAAGTAGTAAAAGACAAGATCTACTGAGTAAATTGGGAGCATGGGGACCACGGAAAAAGAGTTGAAGTGCAGGGAAAAGCCAGGGAGGGGAGCAAACAAAAAAATATATAGCTCAATAAAATCAATTAAAGAAGAATCTTATAGATATTCATTGACAACTGTCTCCTTTACACTTACCATTATACCGTGTGTTTTTAAATTCTCAAATTAATATATACATATTGGTCCCAATGTATTATAAAAAGACACAAATTAATTTTTATAAAAAAACATCCAGAAGTTTAGAGTACGAAGCTGAATCAACCATGAATTTGAAAAGAAAATAGTCTTTATTTTCAGTTGAGTGACAACTCACCTCAGAGTCCCCAACATCAACAGCTCCCTGTGGCTTTGCCATCATGTTCAGTCCAAGGCAATTTGCCTCATCTGTTCAGGTGGAGGTCAAATCAGGACAGTTCTTAATATATTTCTTTCTTCATTCTCCTTCCTTTCCCCTTAAACATTGATGTGCCAAGAAACTCCCTGTGTCTTTGATTGAGTATGCACATTTGCACAAACTGGGCAGCCAGGACGAACAAGCAGCCTTCACCTACAGATATTAAGTCAAATCATTTCAGCATCTAACAAACAGTGGTATAGTTGTTTCATATGCTAGATTTACTGTTATCTTCAGGAGGAATTGTCCATAATGGTTTTGCAGAGTTTTACAGTTTGTAATCCCACCAAGTGTGAATGAGTGTTCCATTTTCTCTACATGCCATCCCAGGTTTTTTATTTGTTGCCTTTTTGATCTTTGCTCTTCTTCCTGGGTTAAGATTAATTGTCAACAATGCAAAGATTTGGTTTTACCGATGACTAGTGCAGAGGAACATTTTATATGATGATTGTGAATCATTTTCTCTCTTTCTCTCTGTGCTTTCTAAAAGGAACATTCTCTTCATTCTCAGAGCCATTTTAAATGGAGTATTTTTTTTTCTGTCTCTGTATTTTGAGTTCATGTTTTGTGAATATTTATTACCTTTCACTTGTAAAGCTGGATAAGATTCCCACATATTCTGTGTACTTTCTCTTTACCCAACTATTTTCTTACCTGTGCAAATGCTTTTCAGTTTTCTGAAGTCCCACAAGTCAATTGTTGAAATTATTCATAGCTAACATATTTCCATACACTGGCCCTATTGCAGACCTTGCCTGTTTGACAGGAGACATGGGTGAGGGCATGGCATATGGTATTGTACCTGTTCTTCTTGAGCTCTGGTCTCTTGATAGGTTTTTGCAGTAGGTAATGCCTTGACATTTTTCTTTGCTCTTACTGGTGGTGCCCTTAGGGTCCCAGAATTAGTTGCAAAGCTGTCATCACATGCATAGCCCTATTGAAACTCATAGGGCCATAAACAAGCTAGAATAAATGGCACTGTGAAAGGGGATGTTAGGTCAAGGAGTTTATATCAAATTTCAGGTAGAGATGTGAATCATCTTGAATAAGAATAAAATTTGCTTGTGAGTGTGTATATATGTGTGAAACTGTCAAGAAATATTTTCTAAAAGCAAAAAACCCACATTTCTGGATATATTGATAAAAAGCTACTATTTTGACTAATGAAAAAAAAAATTTTGAACAATGAAGTGAATTATGAAACAATTTGCCATTTTGTGCAGCTAGGATCACAGAACTGAGTACCTAGGTCATATATAGTTTTTCTTCCATACAATATCTTAACCCATTCCAAGTTCCTATCTTCTGTTTTGTGACACTCATAGAAGGTGTGCTCTTCCAAATTATAGAACTCTATAATCATAGTAAAATATACAATAGTTTTAAGTCTTTCTTCAAGCTATTTTGTTTTGTGTTACCAGTCAGTAAGCATGAGGGGAGAATCCCTTATAATCAATACAGATTAATGATATATATTTTGTGTGTTGCTCTTTTTCTTTTTTATTGAAACTACATTCTTACCCACACAACACACACCAACCACAATTTCCCCACCCACAAATCATTCCAATTTTCTCTTTCCTCCCCTCTCCCTCAAATCTACTTTTTCTCTATTCCCTTCATAAAAGATCAGGCCTTCAAAAGACAACAACAAAACGTGGAAAAACAAGATTAAATAAGAAAAGGCCAAAGGCTTCTTAAAGAGGTTGGACAAGACAACCCAGTAAGAGGAAAGAGTGGCAAAAACAGGCAGAAGAGTCGGAAATGCACCCTCTCCCATTGTT
Source organism: Microtus oregoni (assembly GCF_018167655.1). NCBI lineage: Eukaryota > Metazoa > Chordata > Mammalia > Rodentia > Cricetidae > Microtus > Microtus oregoni. The sequence goes on along the minus strand of NW_024544787.1, from coordinate 1,215,562 downwards.
AGAAGTTCCATGAAAACACCAAGCTAAAAGCCATGACACATAAACAGAGGACATGGTGCAAACCCATGCAGGCTCCATGCTTGCTAATTTAGTCTCTGTGACCCCTGTTTGGTTGAATTAGTAGGCCATGATCTCCTGTGTCCTTTATCCCTTCTGGCTCCTACAATCTCCCCCCGCCCATCTTTCAGGAAATTCCCAGTTTCATGAATTTGAGAGGAGAAATCTGATGGATACTTCCAAGTGAACCTCTCCCTGCATGTCAGACTGTTAGTCTCTGCACCCACTCCCATCTGCTGGCAGTAGAAATCTCTCTGATGATGACTGAAAAAGACACAAATGTATGAGAATACCAGAATGTCATTAAGAACCATTTCACTAAAATTTTAGCCAGTTGTGTTTGGTTCTACCCTATGTCTCTGGGATATCCAAAATTCCTGGCCATCCAGAGAGTATAGATCATGGGTTACAGCTCATGTTGTGGGTCTCAAGTTAATCAAAACATTGGTTGGCCACTCCCACAATTCTGCATCACCATTGACCCAGCATATCTTGCAAGAAGGACAGATTGTTGATTGAGGGTTTTTTGGCTGGTTTGATATCCATGTTTCTCTTTCCATAGCCTATAGAGACATTTGCATGCAAAAGAGGCTAGAAATTAGATAGGAAGGCTACTTGTAGACGCCAGCTTATCCCTTAGTCCATTCAATGAGGACTGTGTGGATGTTGTCCTCAGCAGCGGGGTGCTTACTGTCAGTTTTCAGAGATACGCCCACTGCCCTAGCTTAGCCTTAGATGCTTAGGAATCTCCATCGGACCCACTTGGCAACAACACTGGCAATCAAACACAACCCATCCCCACCAGTGAAGCCTTCCCTGTCTAGAAAAGAGGGGAGTCTAGACTAGATTCTTCATTACTAGGAGTTCCCACCAGGGTAATCTTCATAAATTCCAGGAAGTTTATACTGCACTATTTTCCCACACAATCTGCCAATTTTCTCCTAATTCTCCCCATAATCTCTCCCTCCATGCTTCCCACCTCATCCTTCTATTATAATCTAATTTGCGTTCTCCAGTAAGTTATGTGAAAGCTACAAATACAGCTTTTAAACGTCAGAATCCACACTGTTTCGTAACAGTTGTGGAACTCATTGTTAACAAAGTTAACGGAATTGCCTCAGTCTAAAACAGGTGTAGTGTTTCTCACCTCTAATCATAGGCAGGAGGGCTTCAGAAAGTTTCACGACTGCTAGAGTTATAGAATTAAGTCACTAATTAGTTTTACAGAAACAAATATTTCAAGTCTGATGATTTTTCTATAAGGGTGTCCATAATGTGCTACCTAATTTTTTTCTGCAAAGCATTAAAAACCCAAATATATAAGTTTTATGGTGTCATTGAAATAGTTTTAACACCAAGTGAGAATAAGCTAAATAATAAGGAATAAGCAAATACGTGGTAGCTTCGGGTTAGTTGAACGGACAGTTGGTGATATCAGAGACGATATACAAAAACTATGATGAGAAATATTGATGATAAACTCTGTGCTTTATGGGTTAGGTTTCTCTCTCTCTCTCTCTCTCTCTCTCTCTCTCCCTTCCTTCTTTCCTTCCTTCCTTTTTAAAGACTAATTTATTTAGTATATATACATTGCTCTATTTGCTGGCCAGAAGAAAGCATCAGCTCTCATTATAGACACCTGTGACCCACCATGTGGTTGCTGGGAACTGAACTCAGGACCCCTGGAAGAACAGGTGCATTATAACCTCTGAGCTGTCTCTCTGTCCCGAGTTAGGTTATTTTTCAATAATTGTATTAGCTTATTAGTTGTTCATCTATGCATATACAATGAAAAGCAGCTGAACGTACATGGGAATTGTGGTCTTAAAAATCCCTCTTTTGCTGGTCAGTGGTGGCTTTAGCCTTTAATCTCAGCACTCAGCAGGAAGAGGCAGGGGGAACTCAGTGAGTTTGAGGCCAGCCTAGGCTACAAAGCAAGTTCCAGGAGAGCCAAGGCTGTGACAGAGAGAAACCCTGTATCAAAAAAACCAAACCAAAGCAAACCAAACAACAAAAAAAAAAATTCAAAGCAATCCCTTTTTCTTCTCTGCGAGAGTATAGTCTAAAATGCTGAAAGACCACTGCAAAACCAAAACTTCTTCTCCAAAGTAGCATATCTTTTTAATTCAGTTTTAATGTCAAGTTTTTTTCAAAATACCTATCTTGAAATAGTTCAAGATATTTATAAACAAATATCTTTTAGCAACTGTTGCTCCTTCCTTAGCATCCAAACAACTCAACTAGAATATAATAACATACAGTATCCAGACTCGCTGTGTATTTTTCATCTTTATGTGGCTTTATTTTAACCTCTATTTCTTTTATTTTTACTTTGAATTTTTTGCTATTTGAGAAACGTTCTTTGTGCATCTTTGGATATCCTGGAATTAACTCTTTAGAACAGATTGAATTTTAACCCAAAGAAATCTGTCTCCCTCTGCCTTCCAGGTGTTGGGGGTAAAGGTGTGTGCCACCACAACTTGAACTCACATTGGACTGTCTGTCTCTGTCTCCCAAGTGTTGGGATTAAGTGTTTGTGCCACTACACAGAACTACTCTCATTAATTTTTATTTTAAGAACTTTAACCTTTAGCCTACATCTATATTTTTAACACACTGTAAACAATTTAGAGGTCTTCTTCATCTTTGAATCTCTTTTTACTGTATCTCTCTTTTTTGACCACATGAGTCTTTAATTTGTTAAGCAATATTGCTATTATTAAAACTGTGAATTTAACAGCTGGATCTAGTCAATTTCTTAAATTTCTGAGGTTCTAGCCTCATAGAAGAGGTAGTGGTTATAGCCATGTTTATAGTCACAACTCTATGACGTTTCAAGATCCCTGCCATCAAGAAATCATTAGCAGTCTGCTCTCAAACCACATTCAAATGCTCTGTAGCCAGACCTCCTGCCTGAAAGAGTCATAGTTTGCACTATCGGAAGGACCAGAAAGCTGGCATTTTAAACTGTCGCTTTTTTTCGCTATGGCTAAAAAACAAAAGGCATGCAGTTAGGTTTCCATCAACACTGTTTAAGTGTTTTGTGGCAGGGCATCTTAAAGGAACTGCAACGTTTTACAGCTAGGGCCTAGTCAGGAAGCCTCTCATAAATGAAACATTTGCCTCTAGCAAACAGAGCCCACCTGAGAGAATGCTTCTATCAATAAGCTGTGCTTAACTCTAATTTTTTCTAGAATTAATTCCTAAGCTCTCTCAGTCTTTAAGTGAATGAAGTTGTTCACACTGGGTGCCACTTGTTGACTGAGGTTTCTGTCCTGCCTGGTTCCAACAGTCATTAAGTCCCGAAGAAATCACACACAGGACTACATTAATTTTAAACTCATAGGCCAATTAGCTCAAGCTTCTTATTAACTCTTACAACTTATATTTGCCCATTATTCTTATCTGTGTTAGCCACGTGCCTCAGTGCCTGATTTGGCAGGGCAGTCACACCTTGCTTCTTTTGTGGCTGGGACAGGACTGGCAGAAGAGGACATCTTTATTTCCAGAATTCTCCTGTTTTCATTGACCTGCCTCTATTTCCTGTCTGGTTGTCATGCCTTTACTTCCTGCCTGGCTACTGGTCAATCAGCCAATATAAAAATAAATGTATTATTTAAAATAATGCATGCTAAAAATCAAAGAAGTCATAGGCTTCTGCTACCAACCTTCATTTTCTAGTATTTATTGACTTGGCTATAGTCAAAACACAGCCAAATATAGACTACAGAAGTCAAAGATAAGGGAGAAACATGAATTGAGGACAGAACACTTATCACACATCAAAATCCACTCTAGAATTAGGAAATGAAATGTGATTTTATATTCCAGTGTAGCCAATAAGGCCAAGTCTTCTGGAACAAACAAATTCTATATCAAAATCAATTATAAAGAATGTAAATGTTTTAGCTAGGAGTGACATGGTTCACCTAAAATCCCAGTACTCAGGAGGCAGGGATTGATATACTGTTAGGTATTTAAGATCAGTGGGTAACCATAGTGAGTTCCTTGCTAATACAGGTTGGAGTGTGATTTCTGGCTCAAGTATAACAACAACAACATTCTCAAAAATTTAAGGGTCAAATATCACCTCATCAAGGCTGTAACGGTAATCATCAATATGACAAATTTCCCTAAAGGTTCAGTAAAGGCACTCATATCCTGGAAGTAATCAATATCTCTATAACTGAACTTAAGACATACACTGCAAGATGTAAATAATGCAAAAAGTAAATTAGCAAACTATCCAGAAAAACTCACAAAGTACCCATGGCTAGTGAGGTCATGAGTCCTAAAAAATGTACTACCATGATTTTGCCAGACCATCATAATTAAAAACTACATTTTAAATATTTAATTTTATACCCACAAATAAGTGTAGCTCTAAACTTTTCTTGAAGAACATTTTCTTAGTATCAGACACACACTATCATAGAAAATCCCAGTTTGTCAAAATTGAGACAGCAACACATTTTAGTACATACAGATCCAGTGTTGATACTTATATAACATAACTATAAACCACTTACTATGCAACCATTACAGAAGAGGGGACTGATATATTATAAGAGCACGATGATCAGGAAGTCTGTTGAGAGACAGTATCTCTTAAAATCAACAGGAAGTTGTACTTAAAATATATAATATATATAAAAATATGACTGCTTAAAGTGTATTTGAATAATGGTAACAAAAATAATAATGCTATAATAAAAGGGGAAGTCTTATAGGTTCCTACTCCTAGAAAAAACTATAATCAATTAGGGACTAAGGAAGGGAGGAGGAGTATTATACTTTCCCAGAGATGTATCCCCTAAGTGATTATCCAAAACTAAGTAGTCAGCTAAAAATTGAAAGAAAAACAAGATACATATAAATGACTCAGGAAGTCATATTTACATATTCATTTTTAAATATATGGGATAATTATATATGTAACAATAGTAGAGAAAAAGGTCATTAATGTGAGTGGGACCAAGTAGTTAGAAAAGAAAGAAGTTTTAGGGAGGAGAAAGAAGTGGATGATATAACTATATTTTAATGTAAATAAAAATAGAATAAAGTATGATTTGATATGCAAAGAGCATAGATATTTTACATTTGAGTTGGAATAATGTTTCTAATATAACACAGTTCTTGACTTCACATTTTGTTTTAAGAAAACCATTTGTAGTTTCCCTGACACTTAGACCCAAAATCACTACTTGGCCCATTAGCTCTAGCTTCTTATTTGCTAACTCATATTTAAAAATGTAACCAATTTCTAATAATCTCTGGATTGACTTGTGGCTGTGGCTTACATGGTAAAGTTCTGGAGTCTGTCTCCAGCAGGGCAACATGGCTTCTCTCCAACTCTGCCTCTGTTCTCCCAGCATTCAGTATAATTTTTCCTGCCTACATAGTTCTGCTCTATCAACAGGTCAAGGCAGTTTCTATATTCACAGCGTACAGAGGAAAATCCCACATCAACATTTTACATTTGTAACCACATATTATTTTTCCTAGGATTTATTTCTAATAGTCTCATTAATAAATTTTGTAATCGTTCTCTTTGTTGTTTTTTAATTCATTTTTATATTTTACTATATGATTTCAGGATTTCTTAAGAATTATCCATACATATTTATTGAGTGTATCCAAATTCCCTTCTTGCATCCTGTCTGACTGTTACTTATGGGTAATTTCTATAAATTATTACACTGTGTAAATAAAAGCTAAAAGATAAGCAGAAATTGAACCAGATAAGAAGTACATTGAATAGAGTAAGCAAACTGAAAATCTGACAGCAAAAATAAGGACAGTAGTTTTGCTCCTTCATGAGTATAAAGTTATACTTGGCTTTGCAGGCACTTCCTTGTGTTTTCTTTTCTTCTAGCCAAGTTTTACTATAAGGTCAGGCATCATTCATAGGAGCCTCTGAGGGTACAATGTGCACTTAGAAACAATCTGTTTTGTCAATATTCTGTTTGTTTTCATTTAGTGAACTTGAAATTCATAGTTCTGTGGTTGGGTGAATCTCACAAGAAAATAAGTTCTGAATGTACTTCATCATATAGATTAGTATAAAATGAAATAAAATATAAGAAAAAGTGAAAGAAATGAAAACATGTTGACTTTTTATTGTTTTATATAAAGAGAGGTAGAGTTGTAGTACAGGCTTAAATTTCAATGCTGTGAGCAATGATGAAATACTAGTCCTGTTTTGTGATTACTCAGAGGCAAGAAACAGTAAGTCAATAAATGAGTTAGCATTGTATTCCGTAAAGCTCTCACAAAATGAAATTTTATCCACAGGTTGTGCATATTCTTAAACTCAAGCAAAGATATGGAAAATTTCCAAGGAGTGTTGCACAGGAAGAAGCTGCTTGTTTTCCTCACTACCCGGCTAGTTTACACCTGAAATAATCACACAGAAAATGCATTCATTAAAACACTGCTTGGTCCATTAGCTCTAGTTTCTTATTGGCTAGTTGTCACATCTTAATTTAACCCATTTCTATTAATCTGTGTATCACCACTTAGCTGTGGCTTACTGGCAATATTCTAACTGGTGTCTGTCTCAGGCAGAGGATCCATGTCTTCTCTCCCTGACTCTGCTTTCCTTCTCCCAGCATCCAGCTCCATCTTTCCTGCCTACCTAAGTTCTTCCCTGTCAGAAGGCCAAGGCAGTTTCTTTATTCATTTATGGTAATCTCAGCATAGAGGGGACTCCCACATCAAGGGAGCTTTTGCATTAAATAGAAGAGTAAAGAAGAAAGAATGAGATAATGTAAAAATCTGTTTTCATATGACCGCTACATAAGTGGATGAGGCAAAATGTCCAGGATTGTACAGGAAACAAAAGCCACAGGGACCTGTTAAGATCAGAGAATCTGTCAAATCTGTCACACAATTTAAAATTATATTTTTTTACTTTTCAGACAATCTTAGTCAGTTTATCTTGGTAGTGATTAAACAGTAGTTTGTGATTAAGGGAATTCATATCTCTATTTATAATTTATTGAGACCAAAATGTAGATATTAATTTCGGAATAATAAAATATAGAGTTTCAAGAAATATAAGGTAGCAAGTTGTCAATAGATATTCTAAGGAAAAGGATTTTGATAAACATGAGACAAAACCATTACAAAAAATATTGATAAAAATGAAGTTCTGTAATCCAAAACCTCTAAATCAATTCCATAAAAGTAATTAGGTAAACCACAAACATATAGATTTAAGAGGAAAAGATGAAGAAAATGTATGAGTATTAATCCATTAAACATCAATAACTTGGACACTGAAAGTTTAAAAAGTTTTAGGGGAAAGATAGTTGAGTTAATACATTGTTCCACACAGGAAAGGAAAGCAAAGAAGAAAGGCAAATTTTATAAAAATATTTGGGACATTGAGACATGTAACATGAATGGGAGGCCAGGCCTGCTTGTTTGTTGTTGTTTTCTGTTCTGCCCGGTACCCTACAACTGTATAGCCTCAAAAATATCACATATTGGTCTCTATAAGTTATAAAGCTGATTGGCCCATTAGCTCTTGCCTCTCACTGGCTAACTCTCACATCTTGATTAACCCATTTTTTGGATCTATGTTAGCCATGTGGCTCAGCACCTTTTTTCAGTGGGGCAGGTCACATCCTTCTGCTTCGGTGGTCTGGGCAGAACTAGGAGGTATCAACTTCCTCTTTCCCAGAATTCTCCTGCTCTCATTACATAATTTCTAATTCCTGTCTGGTTTTTTGACCTATATATCCTGCCTGGCCAATCAGCATTTATTTGAAACATAATTGACAGAATACAGACAATTCTCCCACACCAGAGATAAACATTGCTTATAAGGGCACATATATTCAAAATGTATGACGAATTCTTAATATCATTAATAAAAATAAGCACATCAAATGTTAGTAGGTAAAAAATTGGATACAGGACTACAGAACATGTATTTTATAATAGTTGTTCCAAATATGTAAACAAGACCATATAGAAACTATAACAAACATACTGTAATGTTTCTTTGCACAATGGCTGATTATTCACAAAAAGAATGGTAGCATTTGAGAAACGTAACATCATACAGATGTTCTCCTCTGTCCATATTGATGCTGAACATCAAGCCAAGAGGTATCACAGCTGAGTTCTTGAGAAACAAAAGTCAGTGAATCATCCATTTGGCTTGAAATGTTCCACTATAAAAGTTGTAAAGAACTCAGAAAGCGATATTTCAAAACTCAAATAATCCAATTAAAAATGAGGTACAGAATTAAACAGAAAAATCTCAGGAGAGGAGCCTCAAATGGCTGATAAACTCTTAAAGGAATGTCTAACATTCTAAGTCATCAGGGAAATGAAAATCAAAACTATTTTGAGATTCCATTTCACACCTACTAGAATGGCTAAGATAAAAACTCAAGTGACTGCTCACATTGGAGAGGATGTAGAACAAAGTTAATGCTCCTCTATTTCTAGCAGAACTGCAAAATTTCCCAGCCCCTTTGGATATCAATATGTTGATTTCTCAGAAAATTAGGAATATATCTACCTCACGACCCAGCTATGCTACTCTTGGGCATAAACCCAAAGCATTCTATATCGTCGTACAAGGACACTTGCTAAATGTTTATAGCAGCTTCATTCATAAAACCTAGCAAGCAGAAAAAACTTAGGTCTCCCTCAACTAAAGAATGGATAAAGAAAATGTCCCATAATTACCTGCTGGACTATTATTTTGTTCTTAAAAATATGACATCATAAAATTGCAGGCAAATGGATAGAACTAAAAAAAATTATCCTGAGTGAAGTAACAAAGACCCAGAATGACAAACATGGTATGTTATCACTTATAGTTTGATTCTAACTTTTAGTAAAAAATGACCAAGCCACAGTCCACAGACCAAGAGAGGGTAGGTAAAAAGGAGGGATCTAGTAGGATTAAGCGATTGACCTGGGAAGAGGAAGTAGAATATTTTTTGTGAATGTAACAATTGCAGGTTGATACTGGAGAAGGGAGGATCAGGTGGGAGGCATGGAGGAAGAGATTATGGGGAGAATTAGGAGAAAACTGGCAGATTGTGTGGGAAAATAGTGCAGTATAAATTTCCTGGAATTTATGAGGATTACCCTAGTGGGACCTCCTAAAGTATCTAGTCTAAACTCCCCTCTTTTCTAGACAGGGAAGGCTTCACTGGTGGGGATGGGTTGTGTTTGATTGCCAGTGTTGTTGCCAAGTGGGTCCTATGGAGATTCCTAAGCATCTCAGGCTAAGCTAGGGCAGTGGGCGTATCTCTGAAAACTGACAGTAAGCACCCCGCTGCTGAGGACAACATCCACACAGTCCTCATTGAATGGACTAAGGGATAAGCTGGCATCTACAAGTAGCCTTCCTATCTAATTTCTAGTCTCTTTTGCATGCAAATGTCTCTATAGGCTATGGAAAGAGAAACATGGATATCAAACCAGCCAAAAAACCCTCAATCAACAATCTGTCCTTCTTGCAAGATATGCTGGGTCAATGGTGATGCAGAATTGTGGGAGTGGCCAACCAATGTTTTGATTAACTTGAGACCCACAACATGAGCTGTAACCCATGATCTATACTGTCTGGATGGCCAGGAATTTTGGATATCCCAGAGACATAGGGTAGAGCCAAACACAACTGGCTAAAATTTTAGTGAAATGGTTCTTAATGATATTATGATATTCTCATACATTTGTGTCTTTTTCAGTCATCATCAGAGAGATTTCTTCTGCCAGCAGATGGGAATGGGTGCAGAGACTAACAGTCTGACAGGCAAGGAGAAGCTCACTTGGAAGTATCCATCAGATTTCTCCTCTCAATGAACTGGGAATTTCCTGAAAGATGGGGGGGGGATTGTAGGAGCCAGAAGGGATAAAGGACACAGGAGATCATGGCCTACTAATTCAACCAAACAGGGGTCACAGAGACTAAATTAGCAAGCATGGAGCCTGCATGGGTTTGCACCATGTCCTCTGTTTATGTGTCATGGCTTTTAGCTTGGTGTTTTCATGGAACTTCTAACAATGGGAGAGGGTGCATTTCCGACTCTTCTGCCTGTTTTTGCCACTCTTTCCTCTTACTGGGTTGTCTTGTCCAACCTCTTTAAGAAGCCTTTGGCCTTTTCTTATTTAATCTTGTTTTTCCACGTTTTGTTGTTGTCTTTTGAAGGCCTGATCTTTTATGAAGGGAATACAGAAAAAGTAGATTTAAGGGAGAGGGGAGGGAAGAGAAAATTGGAATGAGTTGTGGGTGGGGAAATTGTGGTTGGTGTGTGTTGTGTGAGATAAGAATATATTTTCAATAAAAAAGAAAAAGAGCAACACACAAAATATATATCATTAATCTGTATTGATTATAAGGGATTCTCCCCTCATGCTTACTGACTGGTAACACAAAACAAAATAGCTTGAAGAAAGACTTAAAACTATTGTATATTTTACTATGATTATAGAGTTCTAGAATTTGGAAGAGCACACCATCTATGAGTGTCACAAAACAGAAGATAGGAACTTGGAATGGGTTAAGATATTGTATGGAAGAAAAACTATATATGACCTAGGTACTCAGTTCTGTGATCCTAGCTGCACAAAATGGCAAATTGTTTCATAATTCACTTCATTGTTCAAAATTTTTTTTCATTTGTCAAAATAGTAGCTTTTTATCAATATATCCAGAAATGTGGTTTTTTTTTGCTTTTAGAAAATATTTCTTGACAGTTTCACATATACACACACACACAAGCAAATTTTATTCTTATTAAAGATGATTCACATCTCTACCTGAAATTTGATATAAACTCCTTGAACCAACATTCCCTTTCACAGTGCCATTTATTCTAGCTTGTTTGTGGCCCTATGAGTTTCAATAGGGCTATGCATGTGATGACAGCTTTGCAACTAATTCTGGGACCCTAAGGGGACCACCAGTAAGAGCAAAGAAAAATGTCATGGCATTACCTACTGCAAAAACCTATCAAGAGACCAGAGCTCAAGAAGAACAGGTACAATACCATATGCCATGCCCTCATCCATGTCTCCTGTCAAACAGGCAGGTCTGCAATAGGGCCAGTGTATGGAAATATGTTAGCTATGAATAATTTCAATAATTGACTTGTGGGACTTCAGAAAACTGAAAAGCATTTGCACAGATAAGAAAATAGTTGGGTAAAGAGAAAGTACACAGAATATGTGGGAATCTTATCCAGCTTTACAAGTGAAAGGTAATAAATATTCACAAAACATGAACTCAAAATACAGAGACAGAAAAAAAAATACTCCATTTAAAATGGCTCTGAGAATGAAGAGAATGTTCCTTTTAGAAAGCACAGAGAGAAAGAGAGAAAATGATTCACAATCATCATATAAAATGTTCCTCTGCACTAGTCATCGGTAAAACCAAATCTTTGCATTGTTGACAATTAATCTTAACCCAGGAAGAAGAGCAAAGATCAAAAAGGCAACAAATAAAAAACCTGGGATGGCATGTAGAGAAAATGGAACACTCATTCACACTTGGTGGGATTACAAACTGTAAAACTCTGCAAAACCATTATGGACAATTCCTCCTGAAGATAACAGTAAATCTAGCATATGAAACAACTATACCACTGTTTGTTAGATGCTGAAATGATTTGACTTAATATCTGTAGGTGAAGGCTGCTTGTTCGTCCTGGCTGCCCAGTTTGTGCAAATGTGCATACTCAATCAAAGACACAGGGAGTTTCTTGGCACATCAATGTTTAAGGGGAAAGGAAGGAGAATGAAGAAAGAAATATATTAAGAACTGTCCTGATTTGACCTCCACCTGAACAGATGAGGCAAATTGCCTTGGACTGAACATGATGGCAAAGCCACAGGGAGCTGTTGATGTTGGGGACTCTGAGGTGAGTTGTCACTCAACTGAAAATAAAGACTATTTTCTTTTCAAATTCATGGTTGATTCAGCTTCGTACTCTAAACTTCTGGATGTTTTTTTATAAAAATTAATTTGTGTCTTTTTATAATACATTGGGACCAATATGTATATATTAATTTGAGAATTTAAAAACACACGGTATAATGGTAAGTGTAAAGGAGACAGTTGTCAATGAATATCTATAAGATTCTTCTTTAATTGATTTTATTGAGCTATATATTTTTTTGTTTGCTCCCCTCCCTGGCTTTTCCCTGCACTTCAACTCTTTTTCCGTGGTCCCCATGCTCCCAATTTACTCAGTAGATCTTGTCTTTTACTACTTCCCATGTAGATTAGACCAATTATGTCTCTCTTAGCATCCTCATTGTTGTCCAGATCGCTTCTTAGCCTTTTTGTTAAGAGCAAGTGTATAAGATTCTTGACAAGCACAAGGGAAAATAATATTAATCATAGACACATTTTTAAATGGGAACCAATAACTCCAATCAAAAATTTCAGTCTCATTTTCCCCAGTGCACTACAGTATGTCCAGCTGAACCATGGATAATTATAATTACAAAATAAAATGTAAAGAAATTTAGAAAAGATCACGTTGAAGCATAAGAACATGGAAACTGAACTAATGAAACTGTTTAGAGAAAGCATCAATGAATGAATGTTTATTCTAGGATTTTCAAAGAGGTGGAAAGGAGAGGCAAATTTTGTTTATTGTTAGACATTAGAGACTGTGAGACATAGAGGTGAAGTAGTAAACACAGAATGATATGCTTTTACTGCAGCAAGGGCAGTGGGAATGGGAAGGGCATGGTCCTGCCATACAGTAGAAGAAAGATGATGGAGGGAGAAAATAGTAAAATAAATCTTTTCCAATTTGATGTCAATCGGGATGATGATAATTGAATTTGATGATGCAGGAATCCTATGCCAAGGCAATTCTTGATGTTGGGCATCCTATTTGTCCCTCAACTAAAATTTAAAGAGTATTGATTTTCTGAGTCTTTACAGTTGATATATTTGGGGAATGTTTATACCATGATGCGTATTAACAAAAAGCACAGCTCTTTTATAAATTATAAGGGTTCATAGACAATTATTGATTTGGAAATAATTAAAAACATACTGATTCATTAAAAATGTTAGGGAACATATTGATGGTAGATATTCTTTTGTAGAAGATTTGGATCAACATTTGATTGAAAAGACCACTCTTTAAAATATATTCATTGTTCATGGAAAACTGAATATGTGTAATCAGACACTCCTTTCAGTTTCTTTCTCATGTATGTTCACTGTTGCTCTATTCACAAGAGCTAGAAAATGAAAACAACCTAAATATTCTACAGCTGTCTAATGGGTAATAAAATAGTGATACAAGCACAATATGTTATACATTTTCCATTGTAAATAAATGAAATCATGACTTTTGTAGGCAAATTGCAGGCTCTATAAAAGATTCTACTGAGTGAGCAAACCCAGACCAAAAAAAATATTGCATGTTAGATCTCATTTGTTATGCTCAGTTCCAAATCTTCAGATAAATGTTGGGGAGTCACTTGCTACGCCAAAAGATCATCTCATCTTTAGGTAAGTTCAGCCGTCATTTCACTGCAAATCATGCAAGTCCAGTTCAGCAGACCAGGCAAAAGCAGTTTCTTTCCCAAATGGCTAAGCAGTTCAATAAGGAGCCTCTTCAATGCCCATCTTCCTCTTACAGTAGATTTGTATGGCCAGAAAGAGATATGTCTCAAATCTTAAGTTTTTAAACGTCTTAAATGCCGTGTTCTGAAGGTCTCTTAAAGATGTGAAGAATACCTATCTTGCTTAAATATATCATTGTACAGCTAGAAAATCTAAGTAACATGACAACAAGTATGACTATTATAGGTAATTATCTATAAGCATATATTTCTTAATTATACAATAAATTTTTTAAATGAGCTACACTATCACAATTTCTTAATCAAGTGGAGAAATATACATATATATTATAACAGACTTTACCTTAAATTTGTATCAAGAAACGAAGATCCATACTAATGCAAATTATTCATATCTATATCATATCGCCCTGTAAATGTAAATAAACAATTAGAGACAGCATTTGGGAATATGGGCGTAGTTTTTTCCATACTGCTTCCTGCTGATTTGGGATGCTGTTCATCAGGTCTTTTATGGTGTATCCTGTGTGCTAGGTTCATCTCAGTAACCAGTTTGGCAAAGTAATGTTTTGAGGGTGTTCATTCACGGTGACCTTTTTGGGGGTCTTGGTCTATGAGAGCATATTTGTCTGGAAGCAATCCACGTGTGACAACAAATGAAGGACCTCTTTTCTAAAACAACATATCCTTAGACTCAAATTTTGAAATTAAGAAACCTTTATGTTGGTTTAACTTAGCAGTCCATACAATGAAATGCCTCTCTGTACTTAGCTCTTTCACAGTCAAAGAATTCAAAGATAACACAATAATATACATAATCCAGACTCTCTGTGTATAGTCCTTCTTTACATGGCTTATTTTTCTTACTCCATTTTATCTGTGACTATCGGTAGTCTGTCACTTTATAAACTTTACACTTTTCTTTTAAGCATTAACTTTATTTTATGACTCTCTATACTCTCTCTCTTCTCTCCCCCAAGCCTACATATATTTCTCCAACACTATGACCCATTTAGAGGTCTTTTTATTTGGATTTGTCTTTATTGCATATCTGTAAATGTTTTCTGACCAGAAGCACTTCCTAAAATGCTAAACACTTCTTAAAAACTTATGCTGCACCATAGCTAGGTCAAATATGGTAAATCACTGCTTGTTCCACATAGTCTAAAACTTAAGCTGCGTGATTGCTATTGTATATATGGTACTGCCTGCTCACTATGCACAGTCCATCATCATGGAGCTGCTTGTATCTCTGAGCCTCACACACCATCCCATTTCCAGGCACAAAGCTAGCCCACATTGCCATCAAACAAGTTGCAACACACTGCTCATAAACCCTACTGAAATGCTCTGTAGCGGGGCCTTCTGCCTGAAAGAGCCAGAGGTCACACTGGCAGAACAGCACAGAAAGCTGGCATTTCAAAATGGCCCACCTTTTTTCCTGCTGTGGCTGAATCAGGAAAACGTCTCTTATAAGAGCTGAGGCATACTGCCAGCAAACAGCTAGAAGCTGTGTTAAACTGTGTATTGTATTTTTATCTAGAATTCATTTTCAAGACCTTTCAGGTTTTATGTGGATTTAGTTAGCCACATGGTTGCCCATTATGGCAAGGAGATCGCTTGTTTTTCCTGGCCGTCGATCCCCAAAATATTCACACAGAAACTGTTTACATAAAATCACTGCTTGGCTAGTGATTAGCTCTAGCTTCTTATTGGATAACTCTTACATCTTAATTTAACTCATTCCTGTTAATGGTATATCACCATGAGGTCATGGCCTACCAGCAAAATTTCAGCACATCTACCTTTGGCTGAAGATCCATGGTGTCCTCCTGACTCTTTCCCTTTCCCAGCATTCAGTTCTGTTTTCCCCACACACCTAAGTTCTACCATATCAACAGGCTAAAACACTTTCTTTATT